>NW_005054447.1:424319-429113 GCF_000277835.1 Geospiza fortis
ACATATAAAATATAGAAATTTATATTTTATATAATATATAGAATATTGAATATTTTATATTGAATATATTGAAATATTTATAGCATTAAACACCCCTGAAAGCTTGGGCAGAGCAGTGAGAGTTTAAAACTTTGATTTTTAGTCACCAGCTGTCCCCCTGTTGTCTCTGCAGGCACATCCATCAGCTGAGGAAGCTCAATGGCCTGGCCATCCTGAACTCCTCCATGAAATACGTGCAGAGCAGCTGAACTCCTCGGAACCCTCCCCAGCGCCCTCCATCTCACTGCTCCTGAGTTTTCTTTGCTTCAATAACATTAATTCAAAGCACATCAGCTTTTCAGTGGCTTTTTGGAGTGGTTTTGGTCCCCCACAGAAGCCAGTGAAGCAAAATCAGGAGGAAGGAGTCAATTTATTATCTCAGCTACCAGATAAAATATCCCCTTGCATTCAGCTGCCTTTGCTTTAATAACTGACAGAAATTTAATAAATGGCCATAAATACAACATAGCGCTTTTTTGGTTGGTTTTGAACACAGGAAACAGAAGAATTTATGACATTTCTGTGCAGAATAAACACAGGCCAGCCCAGACTGAGTTTAAAATGGCTCCTGGGGATGTCAGTTCTGGGGGGAGCTTTGTCCCCTCAAATTATCCAGCAGCTTTTCCCTGAGAGAGAGAGAGAGAGCAGCTGGATCAGCTTCCTCCTTGTGAGAAACACCAATCACTTGGTTTTAAAATTTTAAACGTTTAATAGTAATAAAATGGTTATAAAAATAGTAATGTAATTAGAGTAATAATAATTTTGGACAATTAGGATTAGGACAATAGGAGACAATATTAGACAGAGTTATGGACGGTCTGGGTACCGCTTTCTGGGCAAAATAAGCCCGAAAAAGGACCCACATTAACAGAGGATTAACCCTTCAAAGCAACAGCCTGTTGCATATTCATACAGCTCATCCATGATGCATAAATTCCATTCAAACACAGGATTCTCTCTTGTGGAGAGTGGGGAGAATAGTGCTGAGTAATGGGGAATATTGTTCAATAATTGAGAATATTGTTCAATAATGGAGAATATTGTTCAATAATAGAAAATATTGTTGAATAATGGTGAATATTGTCGAATAATGGTGAATATTGTTGACTAACAGAGAATGTTATTGACTAATGGAGAATGTTGTTGAATAATGGGGAATATTGTTCAATAATAGAGAATATTGTTGACTAATGGAGAATGTTGTTGAATAATGGGGAATATTGTTGTTCCCAGCTGTCATTAGGGCCCTTATCTGCCCCTGCTCAGGTGTTCAGTGCCCTCACACAGGCAGGGCAGTGTCAGGATCCTCTCCCAGCCTGGCTGCAGGTTTGTGTGCCTGGCACTGATTGCTGCTGGGTGCTGCTTGCTGCCCGCAGGGAATGTTTACAGCTATTTGGGGGCTTTATGGCTAAAAAAAAAAAGGGTGTAGCTGTGATTGTGCCCAAGAAGCCTCTGGGCTCTCCCTGGGCGCTTGGGAAGGTTTGAGTTCTGTGCTGGTTTCACTGTGGTTTCTGTTCCTCCCTGGGATCCAGGCTGATCCCTGTGGATGTTTTTATTGCCACAAACTGGCAAAAAAAAAAAAAAAAAATCAGAATTATAGAATCGTTCCGTTAAAAAGGACCTACACCATCACCCAGTGCAGCTGCCTGAGCACTCCAGGGCTGAGCAGAAGTCAGAGTGTGTTCAGGGCATTGTACAAAATCCCCTCTCCAGGGAGCTCTTGCAGTGTTTTACCCCCTTTTTGGCTAAAAAATGCCTCTTAATACCCAGCTTGAACTCAGCACCTCCCCTCCACGTCCTCCACATCTCCATGTCCTCCTGGGGAGCTGCAGAGAGCCAGGAGGTCTCCCCTGATCCTGCTTTTCTCCAAATAGGGCACCCGCAGAGCCCTGAGCCTGGCAGGGGCACTCCCAGCTCCGTTCCCCTGCTCTGGCTGCACCCAAGCCCCTCCACATCCTCCCCAGGGAGGGTTTCAACCCTTCCCCAGGGCTGCTCTGGTGTTCACAGTCACATTTTCCACCCTTTGGATGCAAACCTGCCCAGCTCTGTTCTTTTGTTCAAAACCCATTGATTCCAATTGGTGCAGGGGTTTTTTTTTTTCCTGGACCAGGTTATTGGTTGGTGTCTGGCCTAAGCTCTTATAAAGTGACCCAACCCTCTGCCGCCCTGCAGAGCAGCACCTGCCCACTGCTGGGAGGCAGCAGTGAGCCCAGGGAGCTGCTGCCACCCGGGAATTCTTCACTGGGATGGCTCAGGACATGCAGGAAAAATTCCCCCTCTTGGTCCTGCTGGCAACTGCGCTGCTGGAATTGTCTGGTGAGTGCTGGGCTTTGTTCTGCTCTCCAGAACTGCTGCTTTTCTGCTTTTCTGCCTCTGCTCTCGCTGCTTTCCTGCCTCTCTGGCTCTGCCCTCTCTGCTTTCCTGTCTGTCTTGGGCCAGCCTTCTCCTCTCTGGAAATCAAGGGCTCCTCTCTGGCTGCTTCATGCCTTGGGTGCTTCAGGTGGTGCCGAATGGCAGCAGCAGAGGAGGAGGGTGGTACGGCTGGGAATGGGAATGGGACTGGGAATAGAACTGAGAATTGGAATGGGAATGGGAGTGGGAACAGGAATGGGACTGGCAGTGGAACTGGGATTGGGAATGAGAATATGGGACTGGGAAGGGACCAGGAATGGGACTGGGAATGGAAATGGGATTGGGGCTGGGAATTCGAATGGCACTGGGAATGGGAATGAAAATGGGGCCAGGAATGGCAACGGAACTGGGACTAGGACTGGGACTGGGACTGGCAGTGCCAGAGCTCCTGTGTGGCCCTGTGCAGGCAGTGCCTGCCCAGTTCAGCTGTGCTGAGGAGCTGCTGGAGCAGTTCAGGGCTGACTCCAGCTGATCCCAAGGGCTGTCCTGTGTCCCCAGGCTCCTCCTGGAGTGGCCGTGCTGGCAGTGGGGCGCTGGCCCTGGGCCCTGCTGGAGCAGCCCAGCCCAGCCCCCAGCCTGTCACCGGGCCGTGTCCCACCCCGAGAGAGCTGCAAACAGAACAGCCCCGCTGCCTGCGAGCCTGGCTGGGGCTGAGCTGCTGCACACAGCAGCCCCCAAAGCCCAGGGTGGACTCTCATCTCCTGGAAGGTTCTGGAGCTCCACACAGGGGTCACAGCCCCCCACAGCCCTGCAGAGAGAACCAGGAGCTGCTCCTGGGGCTGGCCCCAGCCCTCCCAGCTCCAGCTCGGGGCTGCCCCAGCCCTGTCCCAGTGCAGGGACACCGCAGGACTCTCCCCAGCTCACGGCTCTCTCTTCCCCTGCTGCCATCAAGCACAGCGAGCTGCCAAGCCCTAAAGCTTCTCCTGTGACCCCAGCGCTCGGTTTTCATCCTCCAAGGAGAGAAATGGCAGCGTCTGCATTTCCCCCAGGAGCTGGGATCTCCCTGGGAAGGGCAGGGGAGGGAGTGCGGCCCACGGGGAAAGGGAACACAGGGGAAGGGCCCACGGGGGTGCTGCCCACAGGAATGGTGCCCATGGGGAAAGGGCCCACGGGAATAGTGCCCATGGGGAAAGGGAACACAGGGGAAGGGCCCACGGGAGTGCTGCCCACAGGGATGCTGCCTGTGGAAATGCTGCCCACAGGGAAAGGGCCCATGGCCACCAACCTTCCATCCCAACCCAACCCCACAGCAGGACTGGCACCTGCCCGCCTGAGGAGCACTCAGAGCTCGGATGCTGGAGCTACAACTTCTGGCAGCCCAGCCCAGCCAGCTCTGGGGGAGCTGGGCTCAGACTATTCCAGAACCACCCAGGCCAGCCCCGCTCAGCTCTCCCCTCTGCAGCAGGAAACCACGGGCAGGAACTCAAGCTCAGCTGTCACAAAGGGCTCAGGACACCCAGCCCAGCTGCCTGCTTCTCACACCCTCCCTTCTTCATTGTGGATGGAAGCCCCAGCTCCTGAGGGATCCCTTCCATCTCCATCCCAAGCTGGCACCAGTGATGGACAGCAGCCCCTCTCTTTGCCTCTCAACTGCACCAAGCACCTTCTTGAGAGCAACAGGAGCTCCCTGGAAATGGCACTCCAAGGAGATGCTGCTCCTTGGGCAGTGACAGGGAGCCCTGGAAAACCTCCCTCCCCGGAGAGCCCACAGCCTCCTCTGAGCTCATCCTCATTAAGCCAGCTGTGGATTTCCACATCCAAACCTTCCCCAACTCCCAAAGAAGCAACTCCTGCCCTCTCTCCAGGCATGCCCACCTTTGGGAATGGTGACCTCCTGCCCTGGGATTCTGTCCCAGCAGGGCTCCAGCCTCCTGCTGTCTCTGCTGCTGCTGGGGTGCAGCCCACGGGCCTCCACACCCCGAGCACCTCATCCTCACCTCCTGGCTCTGGCTCCCAGCTCCAAGGAGCTTCTGCCCCTCCTGTGCCCCAGGGAGCCTTGGCTGGGATGCTGCAGGTGAGCACAGGGAGAAGGAGCAAACCTGGTTCTGCAGCCCTGTCCCCAGAGGCCAGCCCTGTCCCCAAAATTGATTCTCCAGCCCTGACCCTAGCAGCCAGCCCTGTCCCCAAAATACATTCTCCTCAAATGTCCCCATCAGCCAGCCCTGTCCCCAAAACTGATTCTCCTCAAATGTCCCCATCAGCCAGCCCTGTCCCCAGAATTGATTTTCCAGCCCTGTCCCCATCAGCCAGCCCTGTCCCCAAAAGTGATCGTCCTCAGATGACCCCACCAGCCAGCCCTGAACCCAAACCTGGTTCTCCACCACTGTCCCCACCAGCCAGCCA
>NW_005054447.1:429620-432357 GCF_000277835.1 Geospiza fortis
CCGCCCCCCCCCCCCGCGGGCCCCCCCAGCCACAGGCCCCAGGCAGTTCCCAGCCCTGTCCCCCCCAGTCCCCCCGAGCTGGCAGCTCCTGCCCTGCCCTCCCCCCATGCCCAGGGAGGCCACGCCAGCTCCCCCCCAGCCCAGCCTGGCCCAGGGGTGCCCAGGGAGGTGCCAGCAGCCCTGGCACAGGCTCTGGGGCACCACTTCAGGACATCCCCTGGTGCAGCTGCTGAGAGCCCCAGCACAGCCAGAGGGGAGCCCCTGGCCCTGCTGCCCTCGTCCCCACTCCTGTCCTTCGTGCTGCAGAGCACTGAGGGCAGAATCTGCCTGCAGCCCATGCAGGATTCCCCTCTGCCCCCAGGATTCCCCAGTTCCAGCCTTGGGGGGCTGCTTTCCATCCAGCAGATCCTGGCAGCGCCCAACTCTTCAGTGCTGGACCTGGCACACTCCCACCTGAGCCCCTCCAGCCTGGTCCTGGTCAGGCCTGTGTTTGTCCTGCTGCCCAGGGACAGGGCACAGGGGCTGTCCCCTCCTCAGGGTGACCACAGAATGGCCCCCCTGGCCACCAGCGTGGGGACAACTGTGAGCAGTCAGGGCACCCCGGTGAACACCAGTGCCTCCTACCCCACTGGGAAGTCTGTGGGACCTGGACCTGCCCTGTCCACTGTGCCCAGGCAGCAAGGAGGGAGAGCAGCAGTCAATTCTGAGCCAGTGCCAGCTACTCCTGTCCCTACAGCCCCGTCCCCAGCTGTCCCCTCAGCCCCAGGCCATGTGCTGGAGCCAAGGGTGAGCCCCACAGTGCAGACCCTGCCCAGGCTGCCCCAGGACATGCAGGTTGCTGCTCCCCATCCCCAGCAGGACACGGGCACTGCTCTGCTTTCCCTGGCAGCAGAGCCTGGCACCTCTTCTGTGCCCACTCAGAGCCTCCAATCTTCCCCCAGAGGGTATTTCACCACTGAAAGGCAACAACCTTCACCTGGAGCTGCTTTCCTGGCAGCAAAGGGACCCCGGGGCTCCCCAGAGCCTGGGGGCAGCACAGGGGCTGCAGGGCAGGGGGGCTCAGTGCCCACCCCCAGCCCAGCCCATGCCCCCTGCCCGGGCTGTTTGCCCTCCAAACCCCCTCCCAGGGCATCCCCCAGCACCAAAGCCCTGCAGACCCCCTCTCAGAGACTGCCAGGCACCGAGCTGCTGCCTTCTCCAGCAGCTCCCAGCACGTCCTCAGCCTCCTTGGTGCTCCTGGCTGGCCAGGGGCACAGGGAACCCACAGTGGGCAGTACAGCCCGGGCTGCACTCCCTGCTCCTGCCACGGCAGCTCCAGTGCCCATCACTGCTGGGACACCTGGTCCCACCCCAGGTTTGGAGCTGGGATTGAGCCCTGCTGTGCCTCAGCCCTTGACAACCACCCAGAGCCCAACAGCAGCACTAGGGCAGGCTCTGCTCCCCATAGAGCAGGGTCTGCTCCCCACAGGGCAGCCTCTGCTCCCCACAGAAACCCAAACAAAGCCAGCCATTTCTGGGGAGGCTCTGGCTGTGCTGAGCCCTGCAGGGATGGCTGCCAGCCCTCATGCCCCAGCTCCTGAGCTCTCCCCCCAGCCCAGCTCGGGCCCAGCTGCTGCCAGCAGCGGGGCAGGAGCAGCAGGAGCTGCTGCCTCCCTGGGCACCAGCGTGTCCCCATCGGCCATGTCCGGCCCCAGCACAGCTCAGCCACCCCCAGCAGCCCTGGGACACCAGCTGGGTTTAACTGCAGCCCAGCCAGGCCCTGTCCCTGCCCTGGGGGCACATCCCAGAGGGACACAGGCAGCGGGCACTGCTGTCCCTGCGGCCAAGGTGGCACTGTCCCTGCTCACAGGCACAGAGCTGCTCCTGCTGCCAGCCCCAGCTGGGCAGCCTGAGCCCAGGGTGGGGCTGGAGCCCTCAGGGCAGCTCCCTGCAGTGCTGGGGAGCCCTGAGGGGGCAGCAGCAGGAGATGCAGCCCCCACCAGGCAGCTGCCCACCCAGGCACCCCTGCCAGCTGCACTGCCAGCATCAACCAGGCTCCTGCTGGAGAAGGTGCCCCACCCTCTGGAGAACATATCCCATCCCCTGGAGATGTCCCACCCTTTGGACAAGGTGTCCCATCTTCTGGAGAACATATCTCACCCTCTGGAGAACCTGTCCCAACCTCTGGAGATGTCCCACCCTCAGAAGAATGTATCCCAGCCTTTGGAGGAGATGTTCCACTCTCAGGAGAACCTATCCCACCCTCTGGACAAGGTGTCCCACCTTCTGGAGAATGTATCCCACCCTTTGGAGGAGATGTCCCATCCTCTGGAGATGTCCCACCCTCAGAAGAATGTATACCAGCCTTTGGAGATGTTCCACCCTCTGGAGGAGATGTTCCACGCTCTGGAGGTGTCCCACCCTCTGGAGAACATATCTCACTCTCTGGAGAATATGTCCCACCCTCTGGAAGAGATATTCCACCCTCAGGAGAATGTATCCCACCCTCTGGAGGTGTCCCACCATCTGGAGAACATATCCCACCCTCTGGAGGAGATGTTCTACGCTCTGGAGGTGTCCCACCCTCTGGAGAACGTATCCCACCATGTGGAGGAGATGTTCCACCCTCTGGAGGAGACATTCCACCCTCTGGACAAGGTGTCCCCCGCTCTGGAAGAGGTGTCCCCCTCTCTGGAGGAGGGTGCCATGGAACCTGTCACTGGCCGCTCCATCCCTGGCACTGCTGCCCGGGCAGTCC
>NW_005054447.1:432517-443043 GCF_000277835.1 Geospiza fortis
GGAGGAGGAGGAGGGCTGGACCAGGGAGGTGACGGACGGAGCAGCTGAAGCCCTGGGGACAGCGGTGACCCCGGAGCCCGGAGCGCTGCGGAGCGAGTGGCACCAGAACAGGGGGCTGCGCTCGGATGTCACCGCGCTGGACGGGCAAGTAGCGCGGGCTGGCTCCCTTTGGCTGCTGCTGCCTGCCTTTCATCCTATTCCCTTTTTCATCCGATTCCCTTTTTCATCCGATTCCCTTTCATCCTATTCCCTTTTCTCCTTTGTCCCCAGGCTCGCCATCGTGAGCGATTCCTGCGGTGTCGGGAACCACTCGGTGCGGCTGAGCCTGAGCCCCGCAGCCGCCGCGGAGCCGCGCTCGGAGCAGCCCCACGACACCTTCGTGGCTCTGGTGGCCCTGCAGAGCGACAGCAGCCGGGCCCTGCTGCAGCTGCACTCGTGCTGCGTGACCCCCTCGGCCAGCCCCGGGGCTGCGGGGGCTCACTGCTGCCTCTTCCGCAGGTGGGAACGGGGAACACCTCCCTTTGTTTAGGATTTATGGAAATAACCCATCCTGCTCCCCCCGGGGCCTGTCACAGGGGTGCAGCATCCCCTTCCTGCTGCGGAGGCACACCCAGGGGTGCCAGCCATTTGGAACCTCACATCCCATTTATTTCAGCCCCCCAGGACATGGGAGGGTCATTGCTCAGGGTTTGTAAACCCACAGGGGGGTGAAATGTGGGTTCCAGCAGCTCAGGGGGTGATGGGCACACCACAGCAAAACCAATCTCTGGAAACAGCTCTGCTGCTCTGGGCTCTG
Source organism: Geospiza fortis (assembly GCF_000277835.1). Classification (NCBI taxonomy): domain Eukaryota; kingdom Metazoa; phylum Chordata; class Aves; order Passeriformes; family Thraupidae; genus Geospiza; species Geospiza fortis. Next base: position 433,314 of record NW_005054447.1, read on the forward strand.
AGCAGGGCAGCTCCAGCAGGGAGTGCTGGTGTTGCTGGATTTTCCTGCTCCTCAGACAGGGCTGCAGGGCTGGGCTGTGCAGTTTGAGCTGGGATCTGGAGCTGTTTGCTGTTTGCCCCTGCCAGGCTGCCCTTGGAGTGCAGACACATCCAGCTGCTGGAGGGCGGCAGCTCCAGGGCCACCAGCTTCTCCATCCAGCTGTTCCAGATGCTGAACCACTCCGTGGCCTACCTGCACTGCGAGCTGAGGGTCTGCCTGCCAGGCCAGCCAGGGTGTGAGCAGGTACTGAGGGGGGATCCCACCAAATCAGGAGGGACTTGATGCTTCCAGAGCCTCCACACCAAGGTCACCCCATGGCCAATCCCTGGTTAAACTCTGGGAGAGGAGTTAATGGTGTGGAAGGGTGGGAATAGTTGCTAATCCCTAAGAAAAGGAAATCAGGGAATAAAGATTTACACATGTGCTAGTCCAAGGCTTGGAAATTCACCTTTTGGAACAACAACAGACGTGGAAAAGACTGAGGAGGGCTTGGGGCAGGAAGTTCTGTTCAGGACACTCCCAGGTGTTTCCATCTCTTTCCCAGGACTGCTTGGAAAGTGTGGAGCCCCTTGCCCAGCCCAGTGACAGGACCAGCCATGGAAACCTGCACAGGCTGGTCTCCCTCGGGCCCGTCTGGAGGATGAACAACAGGTTTCTGTACAAGCCAGAGGAAGGTGAGGCTCTCCTGGTTTCATTTCTCTTGCAGAGGTTTTTGCTCAGCTTTCCCTGCTGCAGGAAAACCAGCACATTTTAAATAACTTTTCTTGATTAAGTTATATCCCAACAACTCCTGACCTTTGCTTTGGCCTCCCTGGATCCCAGATGTGGGGGTTCATCAGTGCCACATCCAACAGAGTTCCAAAGGCACCCTGTGAGGGAACTCCAGCTTTAGGAGGAGGAAAGGGGAGAAAGATGAGGCAGAATGTTCCGTCTGTAAAGAATTGCAGCATTTTGGAGCAGAATGAGGCCGGCCATAGGTCAGGAGTGTTCATAGGTGAAACACAGAAGCTGGCTGATGTTAATTAGATGTTTGTAGCTATTAGAAAAGAGCGACACTGAGCTGGTAAAACATGAGAGACTTCTCAAAATTCGCTGGCACCATCCCTGACTCCCTGTGGCTGTGCTTGTTTGTTCAAAGAACATTTCTCACTGCTCCATTCCCTCTCTGTGTGTCCAGGTGCTGCTCCTGCCACGCTGCTGCCCGTCCTGCTGGGGGCCCTGGCGGGCTGTGCTGTCCTGGGCACTGCTTTGATGGGGCTGTGGCTGCACCAGCGGCAGAGAGCCAAGCCCAGCCGTCATCCCCTGCCTGGAGAACTCCCGGGGCTGTGATCCCAGCAGCTGAACTGTTCCTGCAGCTCCCCCGGCCGCCAGAGAAGCAGCTGAGTTTGCTTTGCTTCTGTAGAGCTCCTGCTGAGCAGGGAGCAGGAGATGCCACCTCTGCCCCCAGCCTGCCTCTCCTCCCTCCCTTCCCTTGTGCACCAGAGCCCACAGACTGCAGGGCAGAGCAAGGGAAATACAGCACTGTGCCCTGGAGCTGCCAGCGGGGAAATACAGCACTGTGCCCTGGAGCTGCCAGCGGGGAAATACAGCACTGTGCCCTGGAGCTGCCAGCGGGGAAATACAGCACTGTGCCCTGGAGCTGCCAGCGGGGAAATACAGCACTGTGCTCTGGAGCTGCCACCAGGGAGGGATGGAAACACAGCACTGTGCTCTCACTGCCACCAGGGAAACACAGCACTGTGCCCTGGAGCTGCCACCAGGGAGAGGTGGTGAGGAAAAGGATGGAATTGGGTGTTTGGACAGGAGCCAGAGCCCCAGAATTGGGTCTCCTCGGGTTTACAGCTTCTCTCACCTCCGAGGAGCCAAGTGCCTTCCTCCTTGCCCTTTCGTCCTGTTGCTGTTCTCTCCACGTCCCCACTAATGGTCAGAGAACCCCAGTAGTAACAGAATTCCAGAATCTGCTGGAATGCACTGGGGAAAGGCATCCATAGGATGGGGGACTCAAACTGGGCTCTCCTGGGTGCTTTAGGGGTGGCTGTGGGAGGACAGCTGTGCAGAGCCCCCTCCAGGCTCCAGCCCCACATCCCCCTGTCCCAGAGGAGCTGGGGCTGCTCCATCCTGTCCAGGACCTCCTGCAGGAGCTGCAACAGCAGCAGAGTGAGCAGGGAAACACCTCTGGGGAGGGAGGGAGGGAGGGAGGGATGTGCTGGGTATGGCCAGCAGGACCTCAGCTCCTGCTCCTCCTGCCCCCAGAGCTGGAACTCCTGAGCTGTTGGCCCAGAAATGCCCCTGGAAGGTGTGGGGAGGGAGAGAAGCAGCAGCTGCTGCCCCTCTGCAGCCGTGGGCTGAGCGTTCCCCTCCTCCTGAGCTCTGCAATAAACCTGAGCCTGCAGTGTTTGTCTGGTCTGTGCCTGCACGGGAGGGAATGGGACCCCCTGGCCTTGTCCCCAGCTCCAGAACTGTGTTGGCAGCTGGGAGTGGAGGGGAGCAGGGCATCACTCAGGGCGGGCAGTGCCAGGGGATTGGCAGCAATCACCTTCCAATTGGGGTTCTTCCTCCCTAAAAGGCTGCAGAGCCTTTTTTGCCTTTTTTCCCCTCTTTCCTTCAAAGAAGGGACTGCCAGAACCCCTCAGCGTAACACAAATAACTCACATTTCCACCCAGGCCACGCTTCCTCCAAGGGTTTCCTCAACATTCTGCCACAGAACTAAAAACCCCAGGTCAAGGCTTGCTGGCAGTGAGACAATTACCCTGCAGCAGTGCTAATTATTATTTGTATTGCAGTAGCACTGAGGAAATCAGTACCACCTTGTATTTGACACTGAGTTACCTCCAGACAGAGCTGAGGCATTAAAGACACAAATGCACAGAGAGTTTTTAACCCCTTTTCAGCTGAAGGTGTGTGTGCTGCTCCTGGTGCTCACATGGTGAGGGTTAAACTGCTCTGACCAGCCTGTGTTCCTCCCAACACCCACTTCCAGGGAGATTTGTTTTTATTTTATCCCCGAGGGAACTGCTCTGGTTTGCCACATTTCTGGTATTTCTGCTGAGGTTTTTTCTCAGCCTCATGCACTCATGTGCCAGTTCTGGTTGTTTGGGGCTTTTCCTGTTCTTTATCTTTCTAGAGTGTTTTTTTCTACCTCTCCATCCAGCTACCTCTGGGGCGTTTTCTAACTCATTTTTTTATCTTTCTGGAGTGTTTTCCTCCTCTCCATCCAGCTGCTTCTGGGGGGAGTTTTCCTCTGTTCTCTCTGGAGTGTTTTCCACGTCTCTCAGGTACAATTCTCCCTGCTGGATTTCTCTGTTCCCTCCAAGCCTCACCCTGCCCCAGTCCTCACCTCCCTTTCCCCCAGGCTGTGCCGATGCCCCAGGTGAGAAATCCCACCCTCAGCACGGAGCACTCACTGCAGGCTTGTCCTTTGCACCTGGAATTCTTGGAGGATTCGCCCACCCAGTGCTGGATGTGAGAGAGCACAGCCACACTGCCAGCCTGGAGCTGAGCCATGTGTGCATATGTAGAATTCACACAGGCTTGTTGAATTCACTGCAGGCTTGTCCTTTGCACCATTTCCCACCTGGAATTCTTGGAGGATTCGCCCACCCAGTGCTGGATGTGAGAGAGCACAGCCACACTGCCAGCCTGGAGCTGAGCCTGAGTGAAAAGCAGAATATGTGAGCAGCCCCACTGAGGATCCACCTCTTGGCAGGAGCAGCCAGGGCTGCCCTGGGGTGAATCCCCACCTCCCCGGGCAGGGCAGGGCAGGGCAGGAGGAGCTCCTGTGCCTCCCCAGCAGACAGCAGAGCCAGCTGTGCCATGGGCACGGAGCAGGGCGGGCTGGGCAGCCTGACCGTGTTCAGCAAGGAGGATTTCGAGGATGAGTGGCTGCGAGTGGCCAGCGGGGGCTTTGGCCACGTGTACCAGGTGAAGCACAGGAGATGGAGGACGGTCTATGCCGTGAAGTGCTCCCCGTACCTGCTGCAGGATTCCAGCGTGGACAGGTAACCCCGATCAGCTCTGCTCTGCCCATCCCAGCTGGACTGGGGGATAAAACTCTGCAGAAGGAGCTCCTTGGGAAGAGTTGGGTACCCAGAGGGAGTGGGGAATTGGCCAGGTGTAGCAGGTGAAGCACAGGAGGTGGTCTGTGCAGTGAAGTGCTCCCCGTACCTGCTGCAGGACTCCAGCATGGACAGGTAACCCCTGATCAGCTCTGGCCATCCCAGCTGGATGGATTGGGAGATTAAACTCTGCAGAAGGAGCTCCTTGGGAAGGGCTGTGTACCCAGAGGGAGTGGGGAATTGGAGTTCTGCCTTTCCCTGTCCCGTGTGGATGCACACAGAACACGGGGAATAGAGCAGGGCTGAAGCCTGGGGCTGAGCTCAGCACCTTACACACAGATAAAAGCAGCCTGGTGGGTTATTTACAGCTGCCACCGGACACTGGGGCTGAGGTGTATTCATCAAACTGAATTAATCACCAAAAGCCCCAGGTTTAAAGATGAGGGGCAGAGGATTTACAGCTGGTTTTGCTGCCCTGCTCCTGTAGCCTCCAGACATCTCTTTCCTCTCCGTGGGGCACCTGCAGCTCCTCTCTGCCTCTTGCTCTCTCAGCAGAGACTCTTCTGGTGCCCACCTTGAGTCTGGAGATGGAGCAGGGCCAGGTAATCACAACCACTGCTGATAACACATCCAATACAGGCAGAGCTGATGGAAGAACAGCAGAGTTGATGGACTTATTTAATTTAAAACTTTATTCCCTTCATTTTGGAAGAATCCTGCCTGGATAAAAATCTCACTCTTGTGATTTCTTGTTGCAGACAACAACTGAGTTCAGGCTGAGCACTGCCTGTCCTCAGTTTACTCTGCAGATTCTGCCTTTGCATTTTGTTCCTGTTTATGGGGGGGAACGAGTACAACAATCAGTTTTAATTCTGTATCTTATCAGTTGTAGTAAAATACTTGAAATTGCTCGCGGGTAGGTCTCAGTGTGAGGAGATTTTGCTTGGCTGAACCATTTTAGATCAATTAATGGCCTGGCCTGATTGCTGGCAGCTCAGCTCCATTCCCAGGGTGTGCTTTTTAAAGGCACTCCTGGCCCTTTGCTGCTTGGCTGCTCCCCCAAACTCGTTCAGAAGGTCGGGAGGGGTGAACCTTGGGAGAATTTGGAGGAACAGGTCTGCCAGAGCTGGCAGCCAGCAGCCATGCCAGGGTTCCCCTGGGAGCAGAGTCACCGTGCCCAGGGACAGAGCTGCAGGCACAGGAGGAGCTGCAGGAGTGGCCAAGGTGTGGCACGGAGCTGTGCCTGCTCCTGGCATCCTGCTGCCTTTCATGGCACCACGGAGTGCTTTGGGAGGAGCCCTAAAGCTCATCGCAATCCTCCCTGCCCGCCCCTGGCATCCTGCTGCCAGGGAACACCAGGAATTTCATGGCACCACGGAGTGCTCTGGGGTTAGGAGGAGCCCTAAAGCGCATCTCAATCCTCCCTGCCTGTTCCTGGCATCCTGCTGCCAGGGAACACCAGGAATTTCATGGCACCACGGAGTGCTTTGGGCTGGGAGCAGCCCTAAAGCTCATCGCAATCCTCCCTGCAGTGGCCAGGGGCACCTTCCTCTGCTCCAGCCTGGCCTTGGGCACTTCCAGGGATGGGGCAGCCTCTGGGAATTTCATGCCAGCCCTTCTCCACTCTCACAGGGAAGGATTCCTCCCCATCTAACCCTGCCCTGGGGCAGTTTAAAGCCATTTCAGCAGTGTCACAAGCACAGGGTCTCTGTCCTCACTGCTAAGGATTGAAACAAGTGCAAGCATTTCATCTTTTCTTTGTGGTGGCTGATTTTGCCCAAATAAGCCTCAGCTCATTTTGAGAAGTCACAGCACCATCCATGTCAGATTTTAATCTGCAGAAGATCCCTGTGTGGCAGCATTATCATCAACTCAAGGGGGAATTTGGGATGAATATTTTTGGGGTAGGCAGTGCTCAGAAAGGCTGAGTGTCACTAAGTTACTAGAGAGTTACTGAGCCTGTGAATCAACTGATAAAATTTCTGGGTCCCGCTGTATTTTTTTTTAACTTTTATTTATTTTTAATTAATTAATTTATTTATTTTTTATTATTAATTAATTTTTATTTTTATTTTCCATTTTCCAGGACCAGCATGAACTGTCTAATGGAGGAGGCCAGCAAGATGGAGAAAATCAAATTCCAGCACATTGTCACCATCTACGGGGTGTGCAACAGCCCCCTTGGGATAGTGATGGAATACATGGCCAGGGGCTCCTTGGAGAGAATCCTCCCCACCCACAGAATGTCCTGGCAGCTGAAATTCAGGGTGATCCATGAGATGGGCTTGGCCATGAATTTCCTGCACAGCATGAGCCCTCCCCTGCTGCACTTGGATCTGAAGCCAGGGAATGTCCTCCTGGATGGGAACATGCACGTCAAGGTACGGCCATTGCTCACACCAGAGCCGGGCAGTTTCTGCCAGGCAGCTCCAGAACCCCAGCAAACCAGGTTCTGCAGGAGCAGCCCATGAAATGGTGACCTGTGGGGTGTTTAACAAGCAGCTGCTGAGCAAATTACACGGAATTCTCAGCATCACACAGCGGCTCTGGGCCAACCCTGGGGATTTAAGGCTCCAGCTGCACTCAGCGGCTGCAGGTTGTCAGGGTTTTGTCAAGCTCCAGCTGCTCCCAGCTCCTCCTGCCCTGATCCCAAAGATGGGGGATGTCTGGGTGACAGCAGGAGGGAGAGTGGGAGCATTTTGGGGCAGCTTCCCTCTTCTTGCTTGTAGATCTCTGACTTTGGGCTGTCCAAGTGGATGGAGCAGTCCAGCAGGATGCAGTACATCGAGAGCTCAGCTCTGAGGGGCACCCTGAGCTACATCCCCCCCGAAATGTTCCTGCAGAACAGCAAACCCCCGGGGATCAAGTACGATGTGTACAGGTGAGGGCTGGCCCAGGGCACCCAGGGGTGTCCCCGGGCTGTGACACCCAGCAAGGGGGGCTGGACACTGCCTCAGTTTGTTTAAATTCTGCTTTTCTGCCTCCTAGAATGTGGGGAGCACACTGGGGTGCCCCGACCTCAGGGGTGAGACTGAGAGGGAGGGGGTTCTCTGTGGATAATCATCATCCCAATGCACCCTCTGCCCCAGATGCCATCACACCCTGTTCCCAAAAATGAGTGAGATCAGAGCCCAAACAGCCAGTGCTGCTCTTTCATCACAGTCCCTGCTGAGATTGCTTTTAAAACAATTCTAGTATTGGCTTATCTGCCTCAGTGTTCAGCTTCATTTTGGTCAGAAACAGGCAGAGAAGAGATTTCAGCTTGGCTTTTGTCCTTTTGGGCCAGGAGCTTTTCATCAAGTTCACACGAGCTCCATGTCCGTGTCTGGAAATTCCTCAGCCTTTGCAGCACAGAGTAACCCAAGGCAAGAGGGAAAGGAGGATTTGCAGGGCCACAGGAACTTGCAGGAGCCAAGGGCTCAAGACCCCAATGTGAATAAAGTGGAAAAAAGGCACTGAGAGCCTGACTTTGCCAGGAAAGGCTCCAAGTGCCTGCTCAGACCCTTTGGAGGGTGATGACCCCACTCTTAAGGGAGATGCATGAGGCAGAACCACAAGGCCTCATCCTTTTGGCCTGGGGGATGAAATCCTTCTGCTCTGGGAGATAAATCCTCCCCTCCTGAAGAACCTCCTTCCTGATCTCCCCATTTCTCCAGAAGGCAGAAGCAATAAGAGCATCTCATGTCCAAGTTCTCATAGTCTCTCCTCTCCTGCAGCTTCAGCATCGTCATCTGGGAGGTGCTCATGCAGAAAAAGCCTTACACAGGTAAACACAAACCCTGTACCCATGGAATGTCTGTTCCAGCCCTTGTCCCAGGCAGAACACCCAGATGTGCTGGATTTTTCCAGGGGCCAACATGATGGCCATCATTGTGAAGGTGGCGGCGGGGAAGAGGCCAGGGCTGGAGCTCGTCAGGGACGACTGGCCCGGGGAGTGCCACCAGATGGTGGACCTGATGAAGAGGTGCTGGGACCAGGACCCCAAGCAAAGGCCCAGCTTTGCAGGTGGGACTGGGACGTGGATCTGACGGGGTCCCTGGTGTCGAGATGACCCCAAGATCTTAGAAAGTCTCTTTTCCCCAGCCCCAAAACCGAAGAAGGAGGCAGAATTCCTTGGCTCTCGTTCTCAATGTTGTTTATTTTCTATTATCTCTATCATTCTTTCTCCAACCTGTTGAGATCTCTCCAGCAGGTCGGTTCATGGCACACTGACTGCCCTCAGGGCGTTGTTATCTTTTTATACTAAAAACTTTGTGTACAATATTTACCATAACTTCCCAATACCTATCACCTATGTTAGACAGTCTGTCTCTACTCTAAACAAATCCCAAAGTGCCACCATCACAGCAGAAGATGGAGGCCAAGAAGAAGAAGGAGAAAGACTGGAAACGCCCAGTTTCTTCCATCTTGTCTCCTGAACCCCCATTCTAAAAACCCCAAAATTCTACATTTTCACCTGGTGATAAATTCACTATCATTCCGTTCAAACCCTTGTGGCTTGTAACTCCTCACACAAAAATGGTGTTTCCATGGGCTAAAATCAAAGGCACAGGTGTCTTTGACTCCGTGCCAAGGTCTCTGAGCCTCCTGCCAGGGTCTCAAGTCCTCCAGGGCAGCCAGAGGAATTTCCTGGGTTCCAACATGGATCAGCCAAGGGTCAGCCCTGTGGGTTGATGAGCAGGGTTTGTGTCCAGTTCTCCCAATTCCAACTCTGAGGTTTAACAGCTGGGTGCCCTTTTGCTGTCACACATCCCCTCATCCCTTCTCCCTCCCTTCCCCTGTGGGTCCTGCCTGGCTCTGGAGCTGGGGCACAGCACAGCTGAGCTGCTCTGCCCTGGCAGATATCCCTGTGGAGACCGACGTGCTGCTGGCTCTGATCCAGAGCCTGGTGCAGGACCCAGAGAACGAGCGCCTGGTCAGGAAGATGTCCCACAAACCGGCCATCTCCAGGAGCCAGCAGGTGAGCAGAGCCCCCCTGCGCCTCTCAGGAAACTCCTCTGAGTCTGCTCCTTGTTCTGACCAGACCTTGAGGCTCTTTCCCCTCCCAAAGGTGCCCCTCAGCACCTTCACAGGGTGTCTGCACAGGCTGTGCTTCTGTAATTCACTTGTGGGAATAACATACTTGCAAATTAATTAACAAATGCACTAAATGATAAGTAGTCCGAGAGGAAAACCCTTTTCTGGATCTGCCCAGGTGAATTGGGTTTATCATGGTGGCCTCAGTCACTAAAAGAAACTCAAGCAAAAACAGAATCACAGGGTTCTGTTCATGGCACAAAACTGAGGATGTTCCACTTTGAACAACTCTTACAGAATTTTTTTTTTAATCGTTTTAAATCCTCGTGTTTCTCTGGCTAAGAAAAAATTCAGGCTTCTGGATAGTCACAATGTAATCCCAGCTACTGGAGTAATTATGCCTAGAAAACAGGGAGAGATAGGAGTTTGGAGTTAGTGGTGTTTAGGGGGTTTTGCCAAGCTGTGCAAGAAACCAGAGGCCTGAAGAAGTAGGGGCTTGGGGGTCCCTAAACAACAAAGAAAATCATTTTGGGACGCTGCCATGCAGTCAGGAAGCAGAATATGTGTGTGTTTGGGAGCAAATGAGCACAAGGAGGAAAAGCTCATGGATATCCAGAGA
>NW_005054447.1:443056-443829 GCF_000277835.1 Geospiza fortis
TCCTGCTGTGTCATGATTGGCTTAGCTGAGTTTTGGGTGCAAAAACAGGATTGGATAAAAAACTCTCAAATGATGACCCAAAACTGCAAAGCAGCAGCAAAGGACTTTGTGCAAACATTACAGAATGCAAATATTTTATCCTTTTCTCTGTTTTATCCTTTTCCTTTCCTTCTTTCTGAAAACAAGGGTGACCGAGAGGAGTTCACCAGGAGTGGGGGTAAGTAGGGGACTGGCTTTAGAATTGAAAATTAAAAAAGGGGAAGCTATAAAAGTTGTTTGTTTTGTTGTAGAAGGGTGTGGCTCATAAGGTTTTCCTTGTGGGGGACATTTTAAAGTAAGGAAAAGTTTAAGTTAAAAAAGTCGAACTATTCAGGAAATAGGTACTGTGAGAGAGAAGCCAAATGTCCCAGGGCATGTCTGGCCTTATTTTACATTCCGTAACTCCCAGATGACTCCATTCCATGTCATTCTATGAACAGTCACAAGCTCTCCCTCCCTTCCTGGGAGTTTTTCACCCTTTTTCTCCCATTTTGCGTCCCTGCCTTTAGGAAAGGACCCCCAGGAGGTTCCTCTCCCACCTCCACAGGGGGAGGCGGGCAGCCCGGAGGAGCTGTGCCCCGAGGAGCTGGGCAGGGTGCAGGAGAACGGCCTGACCCCGCTGCACCTGCTGGTGCTGCAGGGCCACGCGGCCAAGGTGCGCTCGCTGCTGGGCCGTGGGGCGGGCGCCAACGTGGCTGCAGGCGGCGGCTGCACCCCGCTGCTGCTGGCCGTGC
>NW_005054447.1:443919-448639 GCF_000277835.1 Geospiza fortis
CTGCACCTGGCGGCCCAGAACAACTTCGAGAACGTGGCGCGGGTGCTGCTGTCCCGCCAGGCCGACCCCAATGCACAGGAGGTGGACGGCAAGACCGCCCTGCACGTGGCTGCGGGCTTCGGGCACGTGGGCCTGGTCAAGCTGCTGGCCAGCCAGGGGGCTGACCTGGAGAGGAAGCAGAAGAACCTCAGGACACCGCTGCACGTGGCCGTGGAGAGGGGCAAGTTCAGGGTGGTGCAGTACCTGCTGAAGAACGGCATCTCCGTCAACAGCCTGGACCAGAACCACTACAGCGCCCTGCACCTGGCCGTGGTCAGGGGCAAGTACCTGATCTGCGAGAAACTCATCAAGTACGGGGCCAACGTGGAGCTGAGGACGGACAAAGGCTGGACCCCCCTGCACCTGGCTTCCTTCAAGGGGCACATCGAGATCATCCGGCTGCTGAAGGGCAGCCGCGCCCGGCTGGACGCCAAGGGCGGCATGGACTGGACACCGCTGCACCTGGCCACGCGCTACGGGGACGAGCCCGTGGTCAGCGAGCTGCTGCGCTGCGGGGCTGACCCCAACACGACCGAGAGGTCCCGCTGGGCCCCCCTGCACTTCGCCGTGCTCAGGGGCTCCTTCCTCAGCGTCATCAACCTCCTGGAGTGCCGGGCCGACGTCAACGCCAGGAACAAGGTGGGCCGGACCCCGCTGCACCTGGCGGTGCTCAAGGGCAACGTGGCCATCGTCAAGACCCTGCTGAAGGCGGGGGCCCTGCTGGACGTGGAGGACATCACGGGGTGCACGGCCCTGCAGCTGGCCGTGAGGCATCAGCGGGAGAACATCATCACCCTGCTCCAGGGCAAGGAGGCCTCAGGGAGCAAAGCTGGGAACAGGACTCTGAACGAGGTGAAGGTGCCCAGGCTTATCCCAGGAAGGACAGATCTGTAAATTCACCAGCTCTAAAATCTGCAGCTTGAGCTTTCCCACATCAGCTGTGACACCTCAAAGCACCTTGTCCTGTCCCCTGCTGATTGCAGGAAAATATTTGCCCTTTTTAAATGTAAGTTTTTAAGCGTGAGCACTCTGAGAGTAAAAGAAAATGAAGTTATTTGATGACAAGATCTTTTCCAAGCTTGTAGAATGTTTTGGCTTGGTTATACTCTAGGCAGTGCTTTCCTACTGAATCCTTCCTGAGCAGGGATTTATGCACCCCCTGTTCATGCAGGCAGTGCTGAAGCTCTGCACAGCACACACAGCTTTTATTGCTTTCATTCCATGTTTTCCTACAGAGAAAATTGGTGTAAAATGGCCCTGGCACAGGTGGGAATTGAATCGTGAGATTCTCACCTGCTGCTGGCACAGCAATGTGTCAGATTTCCTGACATCTCCTTTCTGTAACAAGAATGAAATAAAACAAGGCAGGGAGGAAAAATCACTGGTAGAGAGTATTGAAATGGATGCAGCACGGGGAAGAGAAATTCCAGAATAATCATACACGAGATCTGGCTGCTTGCAGGTCAAGGTTTGAGTCATGTCTCTGGGGGGAAATAATTCCTGGTTTCCTTCAGGAAGATGTTCCAGAGCTCAATCAGTCCTGTGAAAAACATCTTCTTGCTGGATTTGATTCCCTGGTGACAATGAGAGCCCTGGTGTGCAGCTCTGACAGCCCTGAGTCCCCAAACATGCCTGCTGGGAGGATGACTTGTCATGGCCTTCAGCTGGAAGAGGCTGAAATAGAAACAAACAACCCCAGCTCTGCAGGGGAGCTGTTGTTGCCTGATAATGTGAGATTAAATGGGTTAAAAAGAGGGGTTAAAAAGCCAAACCTCTACTAATGTGGTTTTCATTTTATATTAACTTAAGGTATTGATGTGTATTGTAGTCAAACCCAGTTTTTCACGATGCTTTGGCAGCAGAGTCTTTAGATATTTAAAATAAATTGTAATGAAATGATTCATTTTTAACATTTGCCGTTGGTGAAGTGGGGAGCTGGGCAGGTTATGAAATGAAATGCTGGTGACATTTCGGGTTGCAGGGAGTGTAAGAAATGGACTTTTTTATCACAACCACCAAAAAAAAAACCCCAAAATCTTGGCATTTCCCTGATTTACCTGCTCTTGATATTCCCTGATTTTCTCGAAGGAGGAAAGGCCTGGCAGAAGGAATTCTTGGGATGCTCAGACCTTCCTGCGCAGCTCCTTCCCTCAGCTTCAGCTGTATTGATTCAGCAAATGTCTCCCCTGCTCGGTGTCATTTGAAATATTTACCCAGAAAAGAAGAAATCCAATTGCCACATAATTCAGCAGCTCCTTTCTGTCCCCGCTCCAGCAGAAAAACAAAACTCAGCTCGTATGTCATGGAATGTTCCCTACAAGAGCTTAATTAAATTTATAATGAAAATAACAGGGGATTAAGAAGACATGAGGGAAATACATTGCTCTTGCAGAGCATTCCAGAGGTGATAGAAGCAATTTGCAGAGAAAATTACCTGTTTGCTGCTCAGTTTCTATAGAAATTAAATGAGTCTTTACAAACTCTGGAAAAGTGCATTCCAGCCTCCGCTTTGTGACTGTGCAACTTGCAGCTTATTTCTAAAATTATTCGTAGATCTCCATCCCCCCCACCCTTTTTTTTTTCTTTTGCCTTTTGCAACTCCATTTCAGTCTTTTGTCCCTGCTGATAAATCTGCAGCTGATTATCTCACGTTCTTACCCAAAGTTCACAGCCCAGGCAGCTCCTGGCAGGGCATGGCAGCAGCAGCAGGGCAGAAACCTCCTAAACAGCTTATTTAGATTCCAAAAGATCAAAATTGTTGTTATGCCTCAAAAATGATGGTTTTGGGGTACCCAGAGCTGCCTGGGTGAGCAGGGTGGTGTTCTGATGTTGGCAGGGAGTTGTGGAATGACTCTGAGCATCCCTGGGCTGCAGCAGCTCCAGACATCCTGAACCATGGGGAGATTTCCAGGCCACGGGGATATTTCCAAACCAATTGCTCTTCAAATCCCTCACAGAATCCCAGCATGGTTTGGGGTGGTAAAGATAGAAAACCAGAGGGGGGAAATTTCAGGTCCCTTAAAGCTGATCTTGCTGCAGCCCTGCTCCCTGCTGGAGTCACCCCAAGCTCTGTAAATCCTGGGTGTGCTTTGGGCTTGAGAGGAACAGTGGATTTGTCTTTCCAAACCAGCTGTGGGGCTGCTGGGGGATAAAACCAGCACTGGGAGAGAAAAGAAACAATGGGAAGGATTCCACTGATTGATGAATGGAGAAAGAGATTTGCTTTTACAAATAAACTTTGGGTTTGCTGAGAAATTAAATTAGACATTGAAAGATGAAAGAAACAATGGGGAAGAAAAACCCCTAAATTCTGTAAGAATTAAAAATGAAAAGGGAGTGTTGTACATTAGAGGGGGATCTTTGGAATCAGGTGTATCAGGAAGTCTGAACCTCTCAAGTACCTCAGCCAATGGGGAAAACCCCCTAAATTCCATAGAATTAAAAATTAAAAGGCAGGGTTATACATTAGAGGGAAATCTCTGGTATCAGGTGTTCTGGGGAGTCTGAACCTCTCAGGTACCTCAGAAATTGGGAATGAGAGAAGGGAAATGTGGCTGGAAATTGGGATAAAAAGGAGTCTGTGTCCTCCAAAAATTGGAGACACCCCAGGGGATGCCCCATGGCCTCTCCCTTTATTGGAATAAAGCCAAAGGACTCCTCTGTCTCCTTTTTGGACATAAAGCTCTGCTGTTTGTGGGTTAATTTTCTAACAGGCTGCCTGCACGCCCTCTGCATCACCTCCATCCAGGACACCTTTGGGAAAGGGATGGGACTGTCAGGACCCCGTGTTCCCCACAAGCAGCACACCAAGAAACTCAGAGCAAATCAATCAGCAGGGCAGGGGATGGTTTCAGGAGGGGCTGGCACTGATTTCCTAAGTGCTCTCTCAGTGCTGGATCTGACTGTAATATAAATTCTCTGATGTAAAATTCATTTCAAGGGGAGATGCTTGTTGTGATGAAAACGTGGACGTTTCAGTCAGAAGTGTGGCTCTTCTGTGAGGGAATGCTCACAGGAAAATGCTTGGAATTGAATTTGGTTAAATCCACGTTTTGCATTGCTCCTGCTTCCCAGAGACTGTGATTTGTTTGTTTGGCAGTGCTGCAATTATGCAGATATGGGATTAAATTAAAATTTTAAAAATGCTGCGTTTTAGAGGAAAAGAGATCTGAATAAATACAGCTTGTGGGGGGGAAAAAACCCTTATTTTTAGCAGAAATGCTTGTTTTTTTCCATAGCCCCTTAGGTGTGGAAAATCAAGATGTTTCTGACAGCAGTGATGTGAATGTAGGAGGCAGTGATTTTAATGTAAGAAGGAATAGTGAATTCTCTGTGTTTCTTTTTCTTGCAAGGAGGTGGTTGTAGGCTCTGTGCTGTGGCAGACGTCAGTGTGAGACGTGCCTGGCTCCTGCTCAGCCTCTCCCTGGCCTGGCAGGATTCCTCCTGCTCCCTCCCCAGGCCATCCAGCATTTCCCTGTGCTCTCCCCAGCCCCAGGGAGGGGTTTTGTCCCTGTAGGAGCCTTGGGGGGTAGGATTAGGATGGTTGGGATGGATCTCTGAAGCCAGGGGTTGGAACTTGGGGTTCATTGCAAAGGGCCTGGGTGCAGGGCCCTGCTGGGAGCTGCCAGGCACAGCTCAGAGCAGGCCCGAGAGAAGAGAGGGGGAGAGAGGATGAGAGGGT
>NW_005054447.1:448681-456213 GCF_000277835.1 Geospiza fortis
TGGAACTTGGTGTTCATTGCAGAGGATGTGGGTGCAGGGCCCTGCTGGGAGCTGCCAGCCACAGCTGGAGCAGGCCCGAGAGAAGAGAGGGGGAGAGAGAGAGAAGGCAAGAGCGTGGTAAAGAGAGAATGAGAGAGTAAAAGAGAGGATCAGAGGGTGAGGTTCCTGTTATAATACAATAAATCTTCTTCTGGTCGTGGAACTTGGGGTTTATTGCAAAGGGCCTGGGTGCAGGGCCCTGCTGGGAGCTGCCAGGCACAGCTCAGAGCAGGCCCGAGAGAAGAGAGGGGGAGAGAGGATGAGAGGGTGAGAGAGTAGAAGGGGTAAGAGCGTAAAAAGGTAAAGAGAGAGCGAGGTTCCTGTTACAATACCATAAATCTTCTTCTGTGTTAAATATTCTAATTATCACTAACCAATCTAGTACAAGATACAAATCCTATAGCATTTCCATACAGCCTATAAGAATCATTACATTACCAGCCTG
Organism: Geospiza fortis; assembly: GCF_000277835.1. Lineage (NCBI taxonomy): Eukaryota > Metazoa > Chordata > Aves > Passeriformes > Thraupidae > Geospiza > Geospiza fortis. Next base: position 449,166 of record NW_005054447.1, read on the forward strand.
TGTTACATTTTAAACCCTAAAAACTCCTCTTTGGGCCCCCTCTGCCAAGCTGCAGGGTCTGCTCTGACCCTTGGAGCTGTCTGCAGGCAGAGGGTGTTGTTCTATCAAAAGGGGATCACCTTCAGCCAGCCACACCATTGTTTTCCAGTTGTTCAGTAACTGAGGTATCTCAAAGCTTGCTTTCATTTCAATCTCACTTATACTTTCTATATTCTCAAAATCTTTTGCCAGACAATCATATTGATAAGGCTTTCCCGTTTCATCTTCCCCAACATATCCCTTCCTTTGCAATAAAACCACGCTATCCCCTCCAAAAGCTGCTCCCCAGCCAGCTCCATCAGTGCAGGTGTGAGCTGCACTTCCATTAGAATAATGGCAAAGGGCCTGGCTGGGAATCAAGGAGCTCTTGCTGTTTGCTCCTAGCAGGCAGCTCATCCCCAGCAAGTTCAACATCTTTTGATCAGCTGCTGCTCTCCTCTCCTCTGCCTCAGAGCACAGCAGGGAACCCTCCTCCTGTGCAATTTGCTGCTGGCCTCCTTTTCTTTGGGAAAAAAAAAACCAAAAAACCACAAGCCCAAGCCCAGAAGTGATTGTTTTTAAAGCCTGAGGTTCTTGGCAGTGAGAGGTGGAGTTCAGCTCTCTAGGGACAGTTTGGGGAGGAGATATCACAGTTCAGGCTCTCATTTTGGCAATTCAGAGCTCCTCACACCTTCTGTGGCCTTGGGAAAAAAATCTTTTGTACCCAAACAAAGCCCAGGAAAAGATTTATATCCCTCAAAGGTGCAGAACCCTAAATCTGCTGCCCAGCCTGGGTCTGGGGGGGATCATGAAATCATGGAATTTGTGAGTCTAAACAGCTTTTTTTGCAGCAAAGATTGGTGCTACCCGCAGCAGCGTGCTGGGAGGAACAGAAAACCACCCTTGGAGCATCCCTGCTCTGAATTTCCCTTTAAAAAAATATCAGGTACAGAGATCACCTCCAAATGATCCAGGAAAAAATGCAGAGAACACGACTGAACTCCCCATCCGGGAGGGAATTTCTTCTGAACAAAAATAAATAAATAATCCCCAGCAGCCTTTCTGGATAGAAAATATCCTATTAAAGACTCCAAGTCCATCTGGAGCAAATACAGAGAGGAGCATTAGGCCAGGTCAGCAATCAGGAGGTGCAGTAATTAGCTTCAATAAGGGCTAAAATGAGCCTTTGTTTGCTGCTGGGCTACAAGGCCATTGCTTCAGAAAGAAAAGGGAAATGTTACAGACACTGAGAAAATTCAGCTTGGACAGAATTGAGGCTTGGGGCATTTCTGGCCTGGTTCCATGGCACTGCCACTGCTCCTCAGCAAGGCACAGCTGCCTTCTTATCACCAGCAAGGTTTTATTGCTATTCTTTGGGCAAACCCTTAATATCTGCTCCAAGCAGAAAAAGAAAATCCTTACAAGGCATTCAGGGAATTCATTTTCTCGCCTTGGAAAAGACTGCAGTCCACCAAAAGGTTTTGCTGAGGCTGCCCTGCCTTTATTTGGTTTAAGTCTTTGTTTTGTAAGGATTTCTCTCAGGATTTCTCCCAGGAGAGCTGAGCTGGGCTCTTTGCTGCCCACTGTGCTGCTCCTTTTGGCTGAGCAGGGTCGTGTTCTGCTCCAGGGAATGCTGGAAAATGCCACAGGACATGAGCCCACTCAGACATTAAAAAGTGGCAGGGAAAAATCAACAAGAGAGAGAGAGAAAACCAGAGAAAAGGTGGAATTCATCTGAAATCCCATGAGCTGGGAAAATGCTGCTTTTGAGATCATTTTGGGAACCTGGAGCAGCTCCTGGGGCTTCCTGCTGCATCTCCTTGGCCCCACAGAATCCCTGATGCTGTGAAAGGCCTCCAAAATCATATTTTCCAAAGTTTTTTCCATCCCAGTCAGGACAGCAGGGAAGGGCTGGTGCCCAGCCCTGGAATTCACCTGGAAAATTCACCTGGCCTCACTGGGCTTGCAGGCTGAGGGGGGAAATTCCAAATTGTGCCTGAAACACAAGCATGGGTTTGGGGATTTTGAAGGCTTGGACAGCTGGAGGATGAGTCTGGCTGCAGAAAAAGCTTTTTGGCAATGATTTAAAGCTGTCAATGAGCTGTGCAGCCCCTGGGATGTCACCCATGGGGGGACAGCGTTCCCCCAGGGCTTGGGGCTTTAAATGCCTGTTCCCAGCTCTGCCAGCCTGGCAGGGTGAAGCAGAGTGTCTCAATCTACTCATGGAACACTTCCTTTTGCTTTTTTTTTTATTTTTGTAATTAAGAAGGAGGCAGAATTTACTGCGCTTTTCCCTGGTATCTCTGAATCACATCCCAGGCCCTGCTATTTCACTGTCTGCAATCTTCCCCAGCCATTCTGGCCTCAGCTTTGAAGTGATTTAGGGCTTGTTTATCACAAAGGCAATCAGACATGCTCCTTCCCAGACACCCTGGAACTGCCAGGGAGCCGAATGTTCCCTTTGCTGGGGGGGCTCAGACACAAAGGCAGAGCTAACCAGGTTACCTGGCACTACCTGAGCCCAGCCCTGCCCTGCCAGCCAGCCCTAGGTGGGCATTTCAATGTAAACAGGATGCAGGAATGTGACCTGGAGCATCTGCCACCAGCTGGGAACAGGCACAAACTCAATTACTGCGGCGGGAAATTGACAATTCAGACATAAATCTGCATCCCCAAGGTTAATTTGGTGTGACTTTGGCTCTGGCTGCAGCCTCCAGGGGCTGAGCCCCTGCTGCTGGCCTGGCAGTGGGGCAGGGCAGGGCCAGGGTTAGAAGAAGAAAGTGTCACAGATGTGTGTGTGCTTGGCAGGAAGATTTTTGAATGGAGAATCTTGGTGCTATAGTCTGGTTGAGGTGTTAGGGCACAAGTTGGACTCGATGGTCTTAGAGGTCTCTTCCAACCTCATCATTCTGTGATTCTGTGATCTGAAGAAGGAATAGAGATGGAAGCAAGTTTTGATATAGAAGAATTGCTGAGCCAGTCTCAGTGGATAACCAAGGAGGCAAAGGGTGTGTTAGTTAGAAGGGGTTTTTGTGGCTCAGAGCAAAGGATAAACCCAGCCCAAACAAGAAGATGTTTTTACCAAGCAGAAATATAGCACAGGCAAACAAGGCAGCAAATGTTGAAAGTAGAAAAAAGATCTCAGAAATTTCCACTGCAAGAAAACTGAAAAAACACTTCTGGCTTAAACTGTGAGGTACTGACTTTTAGTGATTGGAGAACAGTAACATGAATATGGTAATTACAGTAGTTATGATAGGTTATAGATAAAGGTTAAGGTATAGATTGGTTCTACTGTATTAAGATGCTCAGCAAAGTATATAATGCATTGTAAGCAAAAGAAATCTGACAGCTGTGGGCACAGCTCTGTCACCCACAACCCTGGACTGCTGTGACACCTTGGATACAATAAACTGCATTTTGTAATGAACTGCATTTTGAGGAGCTTCCTGAGTCCCACATCCCTCATTTCATCTCTCACACCCGTGTTTCTGCTCCCAGCCCCCCTCAGCAGATTCTGGGGCCCATCCCCAGCTCAGTTCTGGGTCAAACCCTCCCATTTTCATCATTCCCCCAGCGGTTCCCTGGCAGGGAACTCAGCCCACGGCGCAGAGGGAGGCAGAGGCAGGAGCTCAGCTCTTTAATGTCACAGGATTGTCACTGTTTCATGCCATGGCATCATCTCATGCTGTGGATTTCACCCAGGGTGGGCTCACCCCTCCCCAGAGCTCGTCACACACCTGGTGTCACCCCAAATTTGTCACACACATGGTGTCACCCCAGAGCCCATCACACACCTGGTGTCACACGCCAGAGCTGGCCCTGCTGTGAGCACGGTCCCCCTGCGTCACATCCCTCTGCAGGACCCACAGCAGCTGCTTTCCCATCTTTCCTGGGGTTTTTCCAGCAAACTCAAAGAATGGTGTCAGCTCAAAGTCGCTTCAGTGCTTGCCAGGAGCTGTCCCAGGGGGAGGGAGGTGCTCAGAGGAGTTGCACATATTTGTTTAGACTGGCACTGACTGCCCATTTCTTCACACAGACGAGCTCCCAGCTCATAACCTGTCTTGTTCAATCAGATTTGCAGCTCCTGGGTTTCCCTCTGAAGCTCTGTACGTCTTCCAGCTGGTGATTTGACAGAGCTCTCTGAACTCAGGAGCTGCTCAGAGATTCTCTGTCTTGCTGTTAGCACTTGGAGACGAGATTACATTTCTGGCTGATGTCAGTTTGGGCTTTTCCAGCTTTTTTTCACACAGCCTGAATAAAAACAATGAGCTCTGAGGCTGCACTGAGCAGTAAATATTAACGATGGCTGCCAGGAAACATTTGCTGCAGTGACAAGGGCTGAGGTTATGACCTGGTTTGCTGCCAGGTGAGGTTTGCAGCCCCTTCCATCTGCACAGAGCTCAGAAGGATTTATGGAACAGCTGGATACAGCCAGGAAGCACAAACAGCCATGAGGACCCCTGAATTCTGCTGGTTTGTTTTTTCCCACCATTAAAACCCCACAAGATCAGCCACGGCAAGGAGGATCTGGGTGGTGCCTGCTGCTCTGTCCTGCTGTCCTGAGCTCAGGGGCAGAGCCTGGTGGGGCAGGCTGTGGTCAGGAACTGCTCACCCTTCATATCCTTAAAAATTCCCCTTCATATCCTTACAAACTCCCCATCCCCAGGCTCCCAGGCTGCAGGTGAGGAGCAGAGGCAGCTCCTGCCCCAGAGGGGCTGGGGTGGCACTGCCCAGAGGGGTCAGGGCTGCAGGGAATCCCCTGGGATGGGGTGTGGGTGATGATGGAGGGGAGGGGATGAAGGCTCCTGCTCCTGCAGAGTCAGCCTCCCTCTGCCTCCAAAGGCAGCAGCCACAGAGGAGTGTGTCCCCTCCCAGCCCGGAACTGATTTCCCCCAGATTGATCTGATTTATCTGGGGGCTGATTTCCCCCAGATTGATCTGATTTATCTGGGGGCTGATTTCCCCCCTCTGTTCTGAGCTGAGCCTGCCCAGTGCAGGGGCAGCAGCTGAGCCCCATCCCCCTGCAGAGCCCATTTTCCCCAGCTTCCCCTGCACTTTGTGCCTGTCCTGCTGCTGTGCCACTCCTTGTGTCCCTGCTGTGTGCCACCAACTGCCCTGGCAGGCAGGGGCTTGGGTGAAAACACAAAAACTGCTTTTCACCATGTGCCACCAGCTCTCCTGACAGGTGAGGGCTTGGGTAAAACCAGCAAAAATCGCTTTTCACCATGTGCCACCAAGTCCCCTGGCAGGGGGAGGGTAAAATCACAAAAATCCCTTTTCACCATGTGCAAGGACAAAGCTGCGCTGTCCCCTCCCTGCCCCAAGGCTGGCAGCGACGCTGCAGCTGAGCTGGGGGTGCCCTGCCCCTGGCAGGCTCATCAGGGCTGCAGTTGAGCTGATTGCATGCCAGGCAGGCTGGCAGCAGGGAGGCAGAGCTGCTCGGGGTAAATGTGCTCACTCACTCTCATCAGCCTCTCCTTCTTCCCCAGCCCAGCATGGCAGCTTGGGGAGGCACAGTGCTTTCCTCTCCTTTAAAAGGGTTTTTTCTTTGCTTCTTAAGTCTCTTTAAAGGCATTTCTAGGCCTGTTAATTATTCATGATGCTGTAATTATGTTTAGTCCACTGTGATCACTCTTTCTTTGGTGAAGAAAGTTGTTATTTGTGAGTCAAAAGCTCTTTATGAAGCAGACAGGCTGGTATCGTCAGAAAGGCTTGGGGGAGCAGTTGGAATTATTAAAAGAAGCTTTGATTAAAGACAGGGAGTTAATTTAACAGGAGTAACTGGTTTTCTCTTTTATTTTCCTTGGGTGTGCAGAACAAAGCTCAGCCAGGGATGTGTCAGGGCTCACCCGGAGCAGCAGGACTCACTCAGCTGCCCCAGGAGATGGGCAGATCATCCCTTTTATCTCTTTTGGGTGCTGTGAGTGGCTTTTGTCCACAGGCTTAGGAATGAAATTTGGCTGTGAGGGTGAACCTCAGAGCAGCTGCCTTTGATCCTGCCAGGCTCAGGCCAGACTGGCTGCAAACAGCCTGGTGTGTCCTGTTTGATCTGAAAATATCATTTATTCTGCTGAGTTTGGGAGGGGAGGGGGCTTGGAGCTGCTCATTCTCCCTCTGTCACGGCGGCACTGAGGTGAATCATCCCACAGGGGAATTCAACCTCATCTGAACTCAGCAGTTCTGGGGATTCTGGTTTCTGCACAAACTGAGGGCTTCGGGGCAGGGATTATTCTGTGCTGGCTCAGACCTTTGGATCTGAAATGCCATTAAACTGAAATTCTAGCTTGTTAGTTCTTGGAGATGGACAGACAGCTTTCTTCCCTAGCAGTGGGGAGGATTCTCTTTGTATTATTTTTTTTCTTTTATATAAAGAAAATTATCTTTATTTTAAAAGTGCTGATTAAGGCTGGCTGAGGGTCCACCTGCTCAAACACCAAACCTGAGTGCGCAGCTTGAGAAAACAGTGCAACCTAAATTAAAATATTCCAAAATAAAAAAACTAAGTCCTCCAGCATGAATCCAGCTGGGCACCTCTGCCTTCCTCCCCTTCCTCCTCCCATCCTCCCCAGCCCACTCCTGCCTGGGAGAGCAGAGACATTTCAGACCATTTCCTTCTGGCTGTGCCCTTCTGCAGCTTTCCTTTCTCATGTCTGATTCTCCTGGCTGCAGGCAAGACAAACAGCAAAATCCTCAAGGATAGACTGGGGAAAAGCAAGTCAGAAAAAAGGCAAATCTCATGTGAGAGCAGCTTTTGCTCTGTGTGTTTGAGCTGTGCAGCAGAACCAGGGCTCCTCAGAGCCCAGAGGAAAGCAGAACAAAACAACCAGATCGACATCAGGGTGGCTTGTGCAAGTCTCTATTTAATGACAGTGCTGCATGAAGACATTGTTGGTGTCACATGTACCTGTGATGGGCATTTTATACATTCCTGACTCCCAGGGGAGCCGTGTTTGCACTGGAGATTTTCACCACAAGAGGTAGTGGCTTTATTTTTCCTGTTTTCCTTTATTATTATTATTATTATTAT
>NW_005054447.1:456226-457846 GCF_000277835.1 Geospiza fortis
TCAGCAGGATTGGATAAGCTGGTTTGACCTACTGGAGTTCATTTACTCTTCAGCCAGGAAGATAAACAGTTCTGTGGAGTGGGAGCAAGCAGGCAAGCAGCAAATACAGTGCAGGCAGAATTCACTGGCTTTTAATTCAAACCTGTTTGGGGGTGCAGAGATCCCCACCCAGGGCTTCAGCAAGCTGGGAACCACAGGGAGGGAAAGCAGGACCAGGAAGACTCAATAAGCAGAACAAAAGCTTCAATTATAAATAATGAATCCCAAAAGAGGGCCTAGAGCAAGGCTCTGAAGGTCTGGAGGAACAAAGAAATGAAATCTTCTGGTTAAGGTGGTTGTAAAAACCAGCTCAGTGCCCTCCCCATCAGCAGCAGAGGTCCTCGGGGAAGCAGAGGTTGATTTTTCCAGGGTGGAAGGAGCAGTGAGGTTTGGGTTTGGCAGGCTCAGAGCTGCGGAGAGGCTCCCAAATCCCTTGGGCTGGGCTCTGAGGAGCTCCCACTGCTCTCCTGGTGCCAGCACACCCTGCCCCTGCTCCTGGCACTGCTCCACTCCTTGGGCAGCCAGGGCTGAGGATGACTTTGGTGCTGTGTCCAAGAGGGGAAGGCTCAGTGCTGGGTTTCAAAGTGCTTTGTTTGCTGTCTGGAAGTGCAGGAGTTTTCTGGGGAAGGAAAAGCTGCTGCAGAGCTGGGCAGGCCTGGCACTGCCACCCTCCCAAGGGCACTGGGGGCCTTCACATTCCCTCAGTTCAGCCTGGAGTGGTGGGAAGGAGCAGCTTCAAGTGTCCTGGGGACAAAGGCTGCAGGTGGTTCCTCACAGCCAATATTGCAGCTCTGGAAATCACACCTGGGGAGTTTGCTCCACATGAAGGACACTGCCCTTTCCTGCAGCTTCCTTCCCTCCATGGCATTGTGGAAGAGTTTTTCAGGTGGGTTGAGCTCTAAGGTTCTGCTACTAGATTCAGAAAAAAAAAAATTTGGGAGCGAGGTTCACAGCACTGGAGGTGAGGATTTTTAAACTGGACACAAAGTAAAACTGTGGCACAAAGTGAAGATATTATCCACATTATCCTGAGGGATATTATTATTCCACTTATCCTGTTATTATTCCATTTATCCTGTTATTATTCCACTTATCCTGAGGGCCTCACACCAGCCTTTAATACAGGGCAAACATCACCTATGGCAACTTCCAAATGCTTTAAAGCTTTTCTTGTCTATATATCTCATATTTGCTATTTTTGTTCAGCTCCCCACCTGTTAATTCCCCAAGTCAAACAGATCTTTCTGCTTGTAGATACATTAAAAGAGGGAACAGTAGCCTGTTGCTATTTTTCTGCCCCAAAACCTCCCTGCCTTTGCACCATTCTGTGGGTATTGGGGTACAAGTCTGAGTTGATTCCCATCACTGAGTGAATTTGTTTGGTTAAAACTGAATTTTGGTTAAAACTTTGTTTGGTTAAAACTTCTTTTTGGATGAAAGAACAGCTCATGTGTGCCTGAGATCCCTCGAGTTGGCATTCCCGGTTTTGCAGTTTTTAGTTCTGAAGAGCCAGGTTCAAATATTACACAAGGCTGTGGGCTGAAAATCAAAGCCCTGGGTTCCAGCCCGTTCCAGGAATGC
>NW_005054447.1:457883-473008 GCF_000277835.1 Geospiza fortis
GGAATGCCAAGTTTGGAACAGAAACCTGGGGATTAAGGTGGGACTGCTGCTTCCATTTCAGAAAACAGCTGAGATTATGTGCTAGAGCTGCTTGGTGTAATCTCCTCCTGAATCAGGGCTGGAACACATCCTACCAGCACAGGAGAGTGCTCTGCTAGCAGCACAGGAAATCCAGGGAATTAAAGGAAACCTTGGCAGAGTTTCACCTCATCTGAAGGAGAAACTGAGTGAATATTCCACAAACTGCATAGAGAAAAAAAAGGGATTCTATTGCTCTCCCAATTGTGGTTTTACTCCTTTAGAAAACAGCAGGAAACTGCACCCTGGGAGTCTGCCCCTGTTTATGGCTATTGCAACCCTCTGCTGCTCCACATCCTGCAGGAATTTCTAGCCAGACCTATTTCCACGTTGTTTTATTCACCTTGCTGTGTTTTATTTACAGAGATATTGCAAAATATCATGTGAACTGAGTACAAATAGCACGTAGAGCGTGGGTTTGGCAGTGCCAGATTCAGCGTGGTGAGATGATGCTCTTGTGGGGTTTCCATTCCTAGAATCCATGGAAAAATAGCAGAGAGTAAGGGATGCTGGAAACATCCAGACCTTCCCAGAGTCCAGCTTGGACGCAGGAGCTGGTCCAGGCAGGGGCTTTCTTGGGTTTTTTTATTCTGGCTTTTTCCAAAATGCACAGTTTTATCTCCTTGACTGTTGATTTAAATTAGGCACAATGTTATTCTGCACTCTCTGGGGAGAGACAGAGGCAAATCAGACCCGAGGTGCTCCTTGGGGCCCCTGGTTCAGGTGAGAAGAAGCAGCCCTGGCCTGGCTGGGTGCTCAGGGTGCCTCCCCTGGCACAGTGTCCTCGTGTCTGTACATTCACCACGCTGCCACCCTCCCCTGTGTCACCTGGGCAGAGCCTGGAGATGCTGGTGGGCAGAAATCGCTGATGGGAGGTGAGGGGGTCCTGTTGGATGTACACCATGCAAGACAAGGTTCCACTCCTTGAGTTTCTTTCTCTCCATCTCATTTTTTTTTTTGGCTTGGGGCTCCACAATCCATCCTATTCATTCCTATTTACACCAATGGTTTGATGTGAGACTGATGCCCCCTTCTCCCTTCCACCCATGGCTCGTAGGCTCCCATTGCTGCAGGGTCTGGGGGTGGCAGAACCTTCTCGACCCGCCTGGGGACCTCTGAAAGTTCTTGGGTTGGTTTTTTATGGGATTTCTGAAGGCTTCAGCAGTTAAACACCGGGTGAGTCAGCTCGAGGTGAAGGCAAAGCTATTGCACGGAGCTTGCAGAGGCCCTGGCTGGCTCCTGCTGCCAGGGGGAAGGATGGCCTTGTCTTTGGTGAGAGTTGTACCCAGTGCTATCTCCTGCTGTCCCGTGGCCACCCCGTGCACAGTGCCCTCCAGGCCGGGTGGCCACGGGCGAGAACCGAGCGAGAGCTCCTCGATTCCTGCACCTCCACTTCCAACACAACGTAAGGCTGGCTCTGAAAAGCGCCCTTGGGGCCGGTCCAGAGGTCACCCAGCGGGGTGAGACACACTCCCACCTCGTGCCAGCCCCACCAGGTGCCCGGGTGCCCAGCTCCAGAGCTCCAGCCCCCTCCCCGGCACGGATGGCATCGCTTCCTCTTCCCCCTCCGTTCCTAAAAAAAAGCGGGCGCTGTTTGTGGCTTTAGCAGTGGAGGATCTTCATGAAAGCCTTGCGAAACTCGATGTTGAAGGTGGTGTAGATAATGGGGTTGACAGCGCTGTTGACGTAGCCGAGCCACGTGAAGGCGCTGTACATGGCCGGCGGGATGTTGCAGTCGCAGTGCATGTTCAGGATGTGAGTGATGAAGAAGGGGAGCCAGCAGATGATGAAAACACCTGGAGGGAAAAAGGAGAGAGGAGGAGTTTGATTGCTGAAAGCTGGGCGGGTTCTCGGGCTGGGGGAACAGCATGATTCTCTTTGGTGGAAGGGGAATTTATTTCACAGAGGAATGGGATTTGTGTTTGTGTGCTCAGTGTCCTGGTCTGCGTTCTGCCCTGGGACTAAGGAACTCCTCTGCTCGAGGAATGAGGCCAGGCACAACAGAAACTCTGCTTCTCAGAGCTGCCAGCTCTGCTGAGCTCTGCTGCCTTTAATTTCAGAAAGCCCAGGAGCTCTTCCCTGGTTTTGGGAGCTCAGATGGCCCCAAGAGGGGCAGTTTTGGGCACCCTTGGTACAGCCCTGCCAGCTGTGCATGGAGGGGCAGCTTTGGGCACCTTTAGTGCAGTGTGGAGGGGCAGCTTTGGGCACCCTTGGTACAGCCCTGCCAGCTGTGCATGGCACAGCCCAGCTGTCCAGACTGTCTTGGTCAGTCACAAGCCTTTGTTATAATTCCTTTTCTATTCTTAGCCAGCCTTCTGATGAAATCCTTTCTTCTATTCTTTTAGTATAGTTCTAATATAATATAGATCATAAAATAATAAATCAAGCCTTCTGAAACATGGAGTCAACGTTCTGGTCTCTTCCCTCATCCTGAGACCCCCGTGAACACCACCACACTTTGCCTGCCATCCTCTGCTGTGTGAAGGGAAATGAGTTCTGGGGGGGTTGGAAAACCAGCCTGCACAGGACAGGGGCACTGGGGTTTCTGCAGGGAGCCCAGGGCAGCCAGGGCACGCTCTCACCGAGCACGATGGCCAGCATCTGCGTGGCTTTCTTCTCCTTCTGCTGGGACAGTTTCCTCCTGATCACGGCCTTGAGCAAGTTCCTCGTCTTGCCGTTGGGCAGGGAGTGGATCTCGAAGACCTTGGCTGTGTGGTGGGATTCTTTGGCATGGCCATTCTTCTCCACCTTCCCAGGGCTGCTCAGGGGTGCCTGCAGGGTAGAGTTGTTGCCCCGATTAGAAGCAACTGGCACAATCAACTGGTGGTTACTTGGTGCTGTGGGTTTGAGGGCCGTTTTCTCAGGGGGACTGGTACTGGACACCATCTCCATTTCCATCTCTTCTATGTGACTCTCTGCCTCCTGGACAAGAATCAAATGTCCACAACATAATGACAGGTAAATACACAGAGAGGAGCAACGAGCATTCCTTACAGAGTGAAGCTGGATGATGCTGGAGAACAGTCAGTCCCTCTTCTCCCTCCCTGCCTGGAGAAAGGGCTGTGCTGGGTTGGGGTATTCTGGGCAGATGGGATGGACAGAGCTGCACTGGAGGATTCTCCTTTTTGGCACAAAGAGGCTCAGAAATGAAGGAGACGCTGTCTCCACTCTCTATGGATTTTCACAGGTTTTCAAAATGCAAATAAATAAAAATGGAATCAGCAACCAAAACCCAACAAAGCCAATGCAGTCCAAGATTTAAATAACAGAGAGGAGAAGGAAATCAAAGGCACAAAAATGTTCAAATGCCATGGCTTTTAGAGCTGATCTTTAGGTGAGCTTAATCTGGCTTTGTGAGCTCTGTGAGCTTAAACCCCCTGCTTCACTCCAAGGAATGGGAAGACTATTTAAATTTTGAGATTGAACTGTAACCTTTGCTCTTAGGTTTATTTTTCTCCCACCCTACATAAATGAACCTCGTGTGCTGAGGGAGAAGGGGAAGGCTGAAGGCTCTGGAAAGCTCCCACTTCTCTTTAACACTCACCACTTTGCGCTTATTAACTTGGAAGCTCCCATTGGACTTCACAATAACTGTGCAGAGCTTGACGTCTTCTGGATGAGTGCATTTGTCCTAAGGGGCAAGCACCAGCTCAGAGGTTACACAGGCAGAGAGGGGTTGGGAAGGGAAGCTGGTAAGGGAGGCACGTGGGAACACAAAGGGATGAATCAGGAGTTCAGCAGCGTGGCTCAGGAGCCGAGCAGGATGGAGAAGTGGATGGAGAACTGACGAGGAGGAGCAGGGATGGAGGCTGCCACCCCTGCACTGTGCTCCAGGGGAAGGAGGCCACGGAGCTCTGCTGTGTTTGTGTGTCCTGCCTGGCTGCCTCCTCTGCAGGCAGCACGGTTTGGAGCTGGAGCATCCCCCAGGCTGTGCTGTGTGTGCTGCCAGAGCCCTGCTTTGACAAGTGGGTTCACAGCCAGCTGGGCTCCCTCACGCACAGCTCCTGCAGGGACAGGCTGGTCCTGCAGTGCTGTCCTTCCCAGAGAGGAGCTGTGCACCCCAGGCACTGCCACCGAACTTTGGGGACACCTGACAGCCCCTAAACGGGGGTTCCAGGAGAGCTGGAGAGGGGCTTGGAGTGGTGGGGCACGAGGGAATGGCCTTGAGCTAAAGGAGGATGGGTTTAGATTGGATATTAGGGAGAAATTCCTCCCTGGGAGTGTGGAGAGGCACTGGCACAGGCTGCCCAGAGCAGCTCTGGCTGCCCCTGGATCCCTGTGAGTGTCCAAGGCCAGGCTGGATGGGGTTTGGAGCCACGTGGGATGGTGGAAGGTGTCCCTGCCCATGGGCTTTAGTGTCCCTCCTGACCCAAACCATTCCTTGATTCTGCAGGACTGACTCACACAACGGTGCAGCCTCTGTTCTTGGCTGCCCCAGCCCAGCCCAAGGCAATGCTGGGGGTCACTGCAGCAGCTCCTGGTGCAGATCTGCTGCTGGATCAGCCCTGAGATCCAGGGAAGCCCAAGGAGCCCCAGCCAGCCAGCCGGGAGCCCAGGGAGTGCAGCTGGGACCCCAAACTGACCACAGCACCCAGCTGTGGGAGCTCTGCCCCAGGCAGGGCGCTGTGGGGCAGGGGGAGCAGGGCAGGGGGAGGCTGTAGAGGCTGGCTACCTTCAGGGGGGCCTGCGTGTCCGAGTCCAGCACGTGGCTGCTGCGCTTGGTGCTGACGCGCTTCCTGCGGCGCCGCAGCACGATGTAGATCTGCACGTACACCAGCAGCGTCACCATGAAGGGCACGTAGAAGGACACGATGGAGGAGTACACCACGAAGGCAGGGTTGCCGATGATGCACTCCTTCTCATCTGCAAGAGAAAACCTTTCAGGGTTGGTGTCCCTGGCTGCCCTCGGGCTGGAGGGAGTCACATCACCCCAAAAGTCCTGGCTGCTCCTTGCCTTGCAGCTCAGCACTGCTGATCCCATGCTGGATCCAACCAACATTCCCAGGAAACTGCTGCCTGGACTGCCAGCCCTTTTCTCTCCTGCCTCAGGGAAGGTTTTGTCCCATGGCTTTCCTTTTTGTGTGTTTTAATAGAAGGAGGATTTTGAATTTCCAGTGGGCAAACACAGATTGGTGTTGTGTGAACTTCTACATCACCTCAGTTCTGGTGAGACTGAAACCCTGCTCTGGAGATGAAACAGACCCAGAATCAGCGTGCAAACAACGAGGGAGAGAACACTTCCAATACACCTCAGAGCTGATCCCACCTTTATTCCTGGCTATCTGGGAGGGCAGCAGAAGGCAGCTGCAGAGGGAGAGAACACTTCCAATACACCTCAGAGCTGATCCCACCTTTATTCCTGCCTGTCTGGGAGGGCAGCAGGGGCCAGCTGCAGGTGGCAGAGCCCTCACCTGTGTTGTTGAGGCCGAAGAGGAGCGGGCAGGAGATGGCAAAGGAGAGCACCCAGACCACGGCGATCATGACGGTGACCCTGCGCTTGGAGCTGTAGCGGGTGTTGTAGAGCATGGGCATGGCCACGGCCGTGTACCTGCAGGGGACACATCCCCCAGGCTGCTGTCACCCTGCCAGGGCTGCCACTGCCCAGCCCTGCCCGCCAAGCACAGGCTGTGTGTGCCAGGGGGGCTGCAGCCACGCCAGGAGGGTGAGGCTGGGTCAGCTCCTGGTGTTCTCCTCCCACCCTCCCACCAAGGCCTGCTGCACATCCCAGAGAACAAAGAGAATGGCCAGAGCCATGGAGCACAGAGCAATTCTATCTGCACCCCCAGGAGCAGTTTCTGTGCCTCCTGACAGAACTCTCTGCTCACAGCTCATCGGATCCCCTAAGCTGCTCTTCAAAAAACTCCCACCATTTTCCAGCCTCTGAGTCCCACAGAGGTGGCTGGGCCTTGCCGGCCTGGGTTTGGTGCAGAGCCCTCACCTGTCAATGCTGATGGCACAGAGGTTGAGGATGCTGGCAGTGCACATCATGACATCCAGGGTGACAAAGATATCGCAGTGGATGCGGCTGAAACGCCACTCCCCCACCCCCCGCAGGGGGGTTAGTGAGCAATCCCTGGGGCTGGAGAGCAATCCCTGGGGTTGGTGAGCAATCCCTGGGGTTACTGAGAAATCCCTGGGGTTAGTGAGCAATCCCTGGGGCTGGAGAGCAATCCCTGGGGTTGGTGAGCAATCCCTGGGGTTACTGAGAAATCCCTGGGGTTAGTGAGCAATCCCTGGGGCTGGAGAGCAATCCCTGGGGTTGGTGAGCAATCCCTGGGGTTACTGAGAAATCCCTGGGGTTAGTGAGCAATCCCTGGGGCTGGAGAGCAATCCCTGGGGTTGGTGAGCAATCCCTGGGGTTACTGAGAAATCCCTGGGGCTGATGCGTGATTGCTGGGGCTGGGCTGCTGGTGGGGCACAAAAGGAGAGTTTGGCACGAAGATGGAGAGGGTGGTGGGTGGTTGGGGCTGTGCTGGGTCAGAGGCAGAGCTCTGCCCCTTCCAAGGAGCTGCTATGGTTCCACCTGCTGCTCTCTGTGGATTTGGCAGCCCCAGCACAAACCTGGGCTCACATTCCAGTGCCACCAGGGAGCACAAGGCTCCTCCAGCTCACAAGGGAAGATGAAGGAGCTTAAACATCTCCTTGAAGGATTTCAAGGCAGAATGAGGAGGGAAACACATTCATTTTCATTCCCAAGCACCTCTGATTTTACTCACAGCTTTTTCCCAGACAATTTTTCCAATTACACCCAGCAAAGGTCAGACAAGCAAGAGCTTCCCTTCATTTCTTAGTTTAAAAAATCGCGGTAGGCATTCCTCACCTTTATCTTTTTTATTCTTGGTGAAGAAAATGAGTTTAATTCAGAGTGAAAAGCCTTTAACACTCCACACAAAGTGCTAAAGACAAAGAACTAATGATAACACTTCCAGGCACCAGTAGCCTTTTTTCTCTTCACTTCTCTTGCTGTTGGAGCTGAACTTTGCCAATTAAGTTTAATAGCAATTATTCGGACTGCTGTGTTTGACATGTGATGAAAAAAAAGTATATTTCCCTCTAACAAAAATAGAGCCCTACTGCATTTGAAAATAGAATGAATAAGATATCTATTCTTCAGTTATTTCTGCTCTGATATACATAACCATAGGCAGCATAAAGAAGGGAGAATGACTGCATTGAAGCCTGAGTGACAGATGAATACTCAGTGATTAAAAAAGCACTTAAGAGACAGTTACATCAGGAACTTTGAGGAGAATTTGCCCAAAGGCAAAGGTTTCCAGTCAGATCCAAACCTCCGTGAAACCGATTTCCGGAGGGCATGGTTTGGGGGAAGCTGGGAACTGCAGCAGTTCTTTCTCTTGGTGTTTTCATTTGTGTTGGAGAAACTTCCAAAATTTGGGGGTAAAAGATCTGTTTGCACCAAGGTTGGGGTTTTCTCAAGTGTTTCATTTTGATTTTGAGTTTTAGGCCAAGCTTGTGACACAAAACCTGGAGGAAACTGTCCCAGCTGGTGATGAAAGGCAGCTGTGGTTCCTGACCAACCCTACATGTGAGCCCAGATAAAGGAGACAATTTTGCATCATTTGTGGTTTATTCTTCTGCCTTAAAATTTAAAATGGTCTGAGAGATTCTTCTGGCTGGACCTGAGGGAGCAGGAGCTTCTCCCAGCATCAGCCTCTGCCTCAGACTGGTGGAATAGAAGGAGCAGAACAGAAGGAGATGGAGCCCCAGAGGCAGCACTTGCCTCCACCAGCCTGTGGCCACTTAATGAGCTTCAGCAGAGGCTCCGCTTCTCCAGTGCCACGAAAACAATCATTAACTCAGTGATAATTAGCACTATGCTTTCCCACAGCCCGTGCCACGGCAGTGGCTTTGCTTTGCTTCGCATCAGGACTCACTGGGCTCACTGGTGATGGTTCCTTCCCCTGCTCTCCTCCCTGTGTTACCATCCCTCCCATGGGTGCTTGGAAACTGACTGGGAACTCAGCATGGTGTGTGCTGTGAAAAGTGATTTTTTCCCCCTATATTTTGACATAAAGCTGTGGATTCCCATCCTGCTTCCCCTTCCACAATTGCCTTCCTGCAGCCCTTCAGAAACAGGGCCTTGATTGCTATTTTTTGTTTTTGATTGCTGGATTCAACAATCCTTGTGGGTCCCTTCCACCTCCACAAATTTCCTGTGCTTTCACTGTGATACCCATGGTGGAGTTATGAACACAAAATTGGGGTTCTTTCCCTCTTGACCCCGAATTCCTGGTGCAATTGGGCTGTCATTTAGCCCTCTGAGCAGCAGTAGGGTTTCAAGCTACCTGCTCTCCCATCCTTCTCCTGGAAAAAAGTGGCAGTTTCAGGAGTGGAAAAGCTACAATTTCAGGAACAGGAAAAAATGCAATTTGGGGAATGAGAAAGCTACAATTTCAGGAACGGAAAAAATGCAATTTTGGGAACGAAAAAACCTGCACTTCAGGGAACAAAACCCCTGTATTTAGGGCATGAAGATCATTTGTGGGGGAATTCAGGGGGCCGATTTCCAGGCTGCTGGGCCCTCCCCATCCTCCCTCAAGGCAATTCTGAGCCCTTACCTCCATGTAGACCACCCAGGGCATGCAGAGCGTGGCCACCAGCAGGTCAGCCACGGCCAGGCTGACGATCAGGTAGTTGGTGGTGGTCTGCAGGGCCCTCTCCCTGGACACTGCCATGCACACCAGGACGTTGCCAAAGACGATGATGAAGATGAGGAGGGCCAGCAGCACGGCGTAGTAGTTGTAGTGCGGCTTCTGCGCCGCCTCCGAGGCGTTCAGGGCCCTGCTCCAGTTCCTGTCCCCGTCGTACCACGAGAGGTTGAGGGGATCCATGGGGGCCCAAGTGCCAGCTGCCAGCTCCACCCTGCCACACAGGTGTTGGACAGGCCCTTGGGTCAGCGGGGAAAAAAATGAAAAAAATGAAAAAAATTTAAAAAATCAGGTTTTTGCTGCCTCGCTCGTGGCCTGCCCAGGGAGGTGGTGGAGTCACCATCTCTGGGTGGGTTTAACAAAGCCTGGATGTGGCACTGGGTGCCAGGGTTTAGTTGAGGTGTTGGGGATGGGTTGGACTTGGTCTTGAAGATCTCTTCCGACCTTGTGATACTGTGATTCTGCGATTCTGCGAATTTTGGGAATTTTGGGAATTCCCAGGGAATGGGAATTGTGGAGTCACCATCCCTGATGTGTTTAACAAAGCCTGGATGTGGCACTGGGTGCCAGGGTTTGGGTGAGGTGCTGGGCTGGGTTAGATTTGATGATCTTTAGGGTCTCTTCCAACCTGGGGATTCTGTGAATTCTGTGAATTCCCTGGAGCCTGTTCTCCCTGCCCTGGCCAAATGTTTGGCTGGAAATGGGATGGATGCAGAGCTGCTGACCCAGGCAGGGATTGCAGAAGTTGGTTTATATTTCCATCTCACCCCAGGATTCTGGGTCAGTTCCTCTGTGTTACAGCTGGCTCGGAGTGCCTGGGCTGTTCTGTCCCTGCCATTCCCTGCTCCCCGTTAGGTGTGCACAGCTCAGGGCAGAAATGGCTTGACCCACTTTGTTTATTTTCCATGTGCTTCTTGGGGCTTTGGGCTGTATTCCTTTCTTTTTTTTTTTCTTTTTTCTTTTCCTTATATGTTGTTTTTTCTTCCTCCAGCAGTGAAATAAATAAATTTTAAACCCTGAATAGTGACAATGATGGAAGTTGACAGCAGCAGCTTTTGCAGGCAGGGTTGGGCTGTGACAGTGAAGGGGGACACGGTGGGGACAGCACTGCTGCCACCCCACAGCCCTCAGCAGCTCCTGGCACTGGGAACATGATTTCCTGGTGAGAGGAATGGTGGATTTGTCTTTCCAAACCAGCTGTGGCTCTGCTGGTGGACAAAACCAGCACTGGGAGAGAAAAGAAACAATGGGAAGGATTCCACTGATTGATGAATGGAAAAAGATATTTGCTTTTACAAATAAACTTTAGGTTTGCTGAGAAATGAAATTAGACACTGAAAGATGAAAGAAACAATGGGGGAGAAAAACCCCTAAATTCCAAAGGACCAAATATTCCATGTTTAATGGAAGGATCAAAAATTCCATGTTTGAGGGAAGGGTCAAAACTTCCGTGTTTGAGGGAAGGACCAAATATTCCATGTTTAATGGAAGGATCAAATATTCAGTTTGATGGAAGGGTCAAATATTCCCTGTTTAATGGAAGGATCAATTATTCCATGTTTGATCAAATATTCCACGTTTCCCAAGCTGCATCTCCACCAAGAGCACACTGGGAGGTCTGGCCCTGCTCTCAGACACCCCAAACCAAGGCCACTTAATTTCCTTAATAAAAAGACAAAGTGACTTCGATTTATTAAACCACGTAAGTGATCAAAATAGCAAAACATTTGCAAATATCAAATTCACCTGGGAACAATGGTTTCTTTATGTTTCACTGAGCTTTTGTGTGCTTTTCTCATTCAGAGAACAATTTGGATAATAATCCTTGGAAATTTGTTGCATATGGGTCCTTAATAGCTGATAATTCAAAAAGTGTCTGTCTGACAGTGCTATCAGCAGCACTTGATAGCTCTACAAATGTCTTCTTAGGAGCTGTCAAAGTGTCAGAAATTAATTAAATGTTAGCTTCTGTGACTCAGAGTGAAGGGGAAAAATCAATGCTAAATACAGCAACAGTTTTTTCTCCTCTCCTGTTGCCCTTTCATAATGCAAAACTATCTCGAGGAGGCAGAACCATGCAGAAAATGCAGGGTGGGACAAAAAGAAATTATTTTAAAAAAAGCAGGGGCATGGAGAAGTGTCTTTGAGGTGTAAAAGGGTTGGAGATGGGCAGGATCAGCCCCTTGGGCCTGGGCTGGTTTTTCTCTGAGTGTGGGAAGAAAACTGGCTTTGAAAAGGAAAGGCCACAGATGGAGATGGGCTCAGCAATTCCAGCCCTTCCCAGGCTGTTCCAGCTCCCTGCTGGATTGGAGGAGGCATTTATATCTCATCTCATGTCCATTCATCAGGAATTTCCTCAATGGTGCTTAGGGAGTGTGTAAAAATCCCTGGGTAAAGAAATCAACATTTCCTTTCGTTTCCTTCTCTGTCTTCCTCAAGAGTTTTTTTTCTTCTTTAAATAGAACTATTTTCACGGTAATAATTTTTGCCTTTATATGCATCGTGGGGAAAGTTAATGTTTGAATATTGTACAAAGGAAAAGATTTGGTGTTTCGTATTTAAAAAGAAAGTTTTCATTTGGGAAAATGAAAGAGAAGAAAAGTTCCAAATATTTTGCATGAAAGAGGGAAACTTAAACACCAAAACCTAGAAATTAAAACTGTGTGATCACACAATTAAAGGCTGTATCCAGTACGCATCCTCGTGGTACAAACTGCAGCTACACGGACAACTCTGTTGATTCCCAGCTTTGGAAAGCTTGAGTTTTTAGAACTAAAAAGAACTTTCAGTTGAGTTTTCAGTGCTAAAAAGAACCTTCTTTTCCCCAGCCCCGGAGCTGGCAGCATTCTTGGTGGCCATTAGGGAGGTTTGTGAGTCTCTCAGTCCTGCTTTGAGGAGCAATTTTGATTTTAGTGCTGACAGTTCCTCGGAAAGAGGAAAGAAAGGAGAAATAAAGAAAGAAGCACTTAAAGAGCTGGCTGGGAGAGGGAGGGTTTTCCCTGCTCTGCCTAAAAGCTGCATTTTCCTGGGGAAAAGGGAGAGGGAAGGGATCAAAAACCACAGGGGAAAGGCACAAACAGCACCTGGCTCTGGCCTGGTTGCAGTTCCTGTACAGAGATAAAACAGAGCCTTGGTTTGAGGGAGAAAGAGCCCAAAAAGGAACAAATTCCACCGAGAATTAAGAGCAGCAAAGCCACTCTAATTCCCACCCCAGAGATTTCCAGGGTGGCTGAGCTGATCCAGCCATGGATTAGCTGCAGGGTCAAGGGCAGGACAGGGCTGCAAGGTTGCAGCCTCGTGTTTGTTTGATGGCAGCAGTGCAGCAGCACCCTGCTGCTCCTCCCTGCTCCTCATCATCCTCCCTGCTCCAGAAAAACCTCCCTGCAAGCAGTTCTCCAGCAGCTGGAGCGTGGGACATCTCACTAATACCTTACCAAAAAAAGCCTTCTAAAAGGCTTTTTAAAATATAATTATAATAATTATTTTATGATATTATTTAAAATTATTGTTTATAATTAATTTTTATTTTTATATAATTTTTAAAACATTTAAAATACAGTTATACAGTTACTTTTAAAACACAGTTTTAAAATACAGTTTAAGCCCTGCTACTCTGGCTGAGCTCGCAGCTAGCTTGCAAGTTCCTGTGTAAAAAGATAATGAAAATAAAAATTAGTTAACACAAAAATCTATTCTAGTAAGAAAACTATTCACACCTCTAAAAACAAAAAGTCTGTCCCATAAAAATCTGCAAAAAATATATGTAAACACCTAAGTAAAGAAAAAATCTTGACACGTACACACACAGACATTTTCTAACCAATAAATTAAGGAGCAAAAAAAATTATTAGCCAGTTTGATTCAACACAGTGCCTTCTGATATCCCTATAAAAATATAAGATATATGACAAAGATTCAGCTTTTCTGCTAAAAAAATCGAGTCCTGTTTGTGTTAGAGCAGGAGGGAACCTGCTGGAATTCACAGGGACAAGGCAGCCAGGAAGGGGCTGCAGTGCGGAGCCAGGGCTTTGCCCTCCTCTGCTGGCAGCTCTCCCTGCTTTTCCAGAGATCAAACTGAAAAATGTTCATTTGCTGTGCCAATAGTTCCCTGTGGCTCCTCGTGATGGATCCTCTAATCAGGACTGTGGCAAAGAGCACAAGAGAGTAAATGTGGGATGTTCACAGCCCAGCAAAACCCTTCGTGTCTCTGGCAGCATCTGGAACCTTTTTCCTCTCAGAAACAGCAAAGGTGCAACTCTCCTTCTGGTTTTCACCCTGCCTGCAAACCCTTCCAGGAATAAAACCCTGCCAGGGCTGATCCTGGGAAAGGTTTGGGGCCTTGGACCAAAACTTCAGCCAGCCTTGGCTGCTGCATGGAACCCCCAAGGTTTTGCCTCAGACATGACCCATTTCTGATAAAATCTGGAGTTCAGAGTGAGATTTCAGGGCCCAACTTTCCCCTGAACTCCAGACATGACCCATTTCTGATAAAATCTGGAGTTCAGGGTGAGATTTCAGTGCCCAACTTTCCCCTGAACTCCAGACATGACCCATTTCTGATAAAATCTGGAGTTCAGGGTGAGATTTCAGTGCCCAACTTTCCCCTGAACTCCAGACATGACCCATTTCTGATAAAATCAAAAGCCACCACTGAGAGGATCCCCAAGGGCCTCAGAACAGCTCCCACCTGCTGTCCCCAAGGCCTTTGGCCTGCAGGTGTTGCCAGATTAAAATTTCCTGCTCATTGCTGCTGCCCATCACTCCCAGGCAGATCCTCTCCAAAGGCCTGGCACAGAAATCAATGTCTGAGTGGAATTTGCACAGAACACTGCCTCCTTGGATGTTGTCACTTTGCTCTGGAATTCTGGAATCAACGGGCCATGGGAAGCTGTCAAACTGACATCCTTTCTGTCCTCAAGGTGTTCACTGGGCTCTGCTGAGAATGCAACAAAAATATTCCACTCAAAGGAAATAATTTCTTTGGAGCAGAGAGAAGGTGGAAGAAAAGGGAAAAGGGGAAAATGTGTTTGAGGAGCTGCTTTGTTTCCCTGTTCAGGGGTTTTGTGGAGAGGGGAAAAAAGCATCTTCTGCAGTAGTTTCACTGTTTTTTATTTTGCATGCAAGCCCAGAATTGCTGTGGATTCCTGGTCGTGGTTCCCTGGAGAGCAGGGAAGGTGTGGAGCAGCTGGCACTGAGTGAGAACCTTTTCCTACACATTTCTGCTCAGGGGACAGGTCTGCAGGCTCTGAGGAGGAGGAGGAGAGGCCAGGAACGAGGAAAATATTGTAAATCCTGCCTTGACCTGAGAGTGCTGCTGATGCTGCTGGAAATGCCCTGCCCTGCCCTGGGCTCCTCAGGAGCAGCTGGCACAGAAGTCACCCAGCACACTCCTGGTGGCTTTAAATAAACACAACTCCCCCAGGCTCTGTGTGGCTGATGCAAATGCAGCAGGGAGGTGACAGGGGAGGTGACAGCTGTGACTGAGGCCTGGCAGTAATTACACCTGAGCGCTTCTGAGCACGGCTTGGGGAGGCACAGCTCTGCTTCCCACCCTGCCCCTGCCATCTCTGGTCTCCAGGAGCCTTTCATGAGCAGGAGGTTTGGGCACCTCTGCACACACAGGGGCAGAATTAGAGACAAAAATCTGATACAGGCATCTCCTCTAGCCAGGCCTTATGAACTATTGGAGACCTGTTCCTACAAAAATCCTGCCCAGGCTGAGCTTTCAGGGGGCTGAATTCTAATTTCAACACTGCAGCCTTCATATCGATCAAGCCAAGAGTTCTGCCATCAGCTCCTTCCAAAATCCTCTGGAAAATCTTCCTCCTCTGCCTCTCTCCTGGCTCCCCACTCCCCTGATCCTCTGCCATCCAAGATATCAAGGGTGTATTAATTGCAGCTATTGCTCACTTCTGATTCACAAACATTCCTGGTTCTGCATAATTGTCACCATCACATTTTCTGAAAAATCCTCTTTGCCCAGGATTCTGCTCCTGGGAAGCTGAGAAGCCTCAGAGAGAAAAGAAAACATTAATTATCTGATTTGCTTCTCCTGTATTTTGCTGCTTTGGAATGTGATTGGAGATTGTTTATCCAACAGGCGCATGTTTGATTGGTTTCATGCGAATTGTTTTGACTTGATGACCAATCACAGCCAAGCTGTGTCAGGACTCTGGAAGGAGTGAGGAGTTTTTCATTATTATCTTTTAGCCTTCTGTCTGCATCCTTTCTGAATTCTTTAGTATAGTTTAGTATAGCATTCTATAATATA
This sequence comes from Geospiza fortis, assembly GCF_000277835.1. NCBI lineage: Eukaryota > Metazoa > Chordata > Aves > Passeriformes > Thraupidae > Geospiza > Geospiza fortis. The sequence continues at coordinate 472,902 of NW_005054447.1, forward strand.
ATGTAAGGTAATGTAATATAATGTAATGTAATGTAATATAATGCAATGTAATGTAATGTAATGTAATATAATGTAATATAATATAATATAATGTAATATAATATAAT
>NW_005054447.1:473018-473603 GCF_000277835.1 Geospiza fortis
ATATCATATCTTCATATCATATCATATCATATCATATCATATCATATCATAATAAATTAGCCTTCTAAGAACAGATTCATCATTTCCTTCCTGCCATGGGGGACCCCGAAAATACCACACATAACACATAATGGGGTGCTCTTGCTAGAGAATACCACACATAATAATCCCTAACTGGGTGCTCTTGCCAGAAGGTGCTCACAGCCCCCCACCAGCACCTGGTCCCAGCTTTTCCTGGAGCTCAGCAGAGCTCTGAGCAGGGCCCTGTGGGTGACACCACCCCGCTGCCACCGCGGCCTCTGAGTCACCCACCCGAGCTGTTCTTGCTGATGCCACCGCGGCGTTTTCTGCTCCCAGCACTGATAATCACAATCACATTGCTCAGAGCTCCCTGCACCGATTCCAGGCTGTGATTCACCCCCTCCCAGGCAGCAGAGACCCTCAGGAGCCTCCTCTGGAGTGCAGCAAGGGTTTCCTGACTCTGGAGAGGGTGGCAGGACAATCCCAGTGCCTGGTGACTCCAGAATTTCCAGGCTGAGCCCTGGTTTTAAGGCACATTTCTCAGTTCTCCATTTGTGGTGCTGC
>NW_005054447.1:473613-478716 GCF_000277835.1 Geospiza fortis
TATGGAATTTTTGCCTGAGTTTGAATTTGTGTCACAGGAAGAAGTTTCATCCCGAAGCCTTTGTCCCTCATGCCTGTGATGGAGCAGAACCTTCCCCAGGACCGTGCTCTGCCCTCCCAGCTGAAATCCAGGGCACACATCAGGCTGGAGCCCTGCAGAAGGATGACCTGAGGCTGAATTTCTCTGGGGATTCACTGCCTGCTGCTTCCAGGCCCTCTGAAAATCTCATCCTTCCAGGTTTCTAAGCAAGTCCTCATGGAAGGGAAGAATTCAGGGATATCTTCCCTAGAGGGGGAGGAATGCTCCTGTAACTTCCTTTAACCTGTCCTTCTGCTAATAAAAACAGGCTCCATTTTCAAAGGAACCTTTAAAATTAAAGATTAAGGCCTTGCCTTCATTCAAGACTTGCAGCCAAATATGGTTTTATCAGAAATTCTCAGATTTTAACATTTTCTCACTCCAACATGTTAAATTTCAGCAAGAAGAGGTTGTAATGGATTGGCTTGTGTTGTTTGCTTTGGGGTTTTTGTCGTGAATAATCATTTTAGGACCACTTTGGGGTATAAATAGCTCCTTCCAGCGACAATCTCCTCCCAGAAAAGCCCAGCACTGCCCCTGCCCACCTGGAATTCTGGAGAGCTTTGGGTGCTGCCTGCCAGGCTGCTGAGCAGAGCCTCGGGTTCCTGCTGTTCATTAAGAATCTGTGGGTGCAGGGCAAGCTTTGATCTCTGCAACATTTGGCAGATGAATTTTTCAAGCTGGAGTTGCTCCAGACACAGCCCACTTGAGCCCTTCTCAGCTGGGTGGAGAGGATGGGCAGAAAAGGCTTTTTAAAAACCATTTCTGACTCTGTGCTTTCAGCTTTGGACACACAACCAGAAACACCAGGCACATCTCGATTTTCAGTGGCTGAAGGGAAGGATTTATTCCTGCCCTGTGCTCTCACATAGGGATGGTCCCTGTCAGAGGCAGCTCTTCAGCCTGGAAGACATTGGTTCTTATTAAACATTGCATTGCTATAGACCCAACATCCTGTTCTCCACAAAAGCTCTTTTTTTCTGCTCATAATTCCTTTATCTGTATCCTAATGCCAAATCTCTCTGACGAGATCTGAGCCTCTGACTAATCTAATAAATTCCCAGCTTCGTGAATGCTGGGGATCTGTATTCCTTTAGAATCTGTGCTGTGTTTGAGATCATCCACCAATGTCTGCAAATAACTCTTGATCAGTCACACAGCCAATTGTATTAATTTTGAGGAATTGGAAAGGTTGAATCTCTTCGCTTCCCTCCTCCCCTTAGATATGTACAGAAGTGGCTGAAATTTAAACAAAAAGTGCTGGATAAAATGTGGCAAATATTTAAGGGTTTATTTTTTCCATTGTTTGTTTTTGTCTGTCTAATGTTCACATTTTGGTACTTGGCATTTGAAGTGTAAAACAATTTAATTGCAGAAATAGGTTGTGTTAATTCCTTGGCTGAACAAACCCTTTTTGCTTCCCAGGCTTCCCCTGTTTATGCAGCACCTGGCACAGGGATACTGCAGCTCTTGAGTCCTTCAGCCACACTTTATTAAAAGTAAATAATAATAATTCAGATTGAAGCCATCAAATATTTGCCCTCCACTTATGTCACGGAGCACTCGTTGAACATCTGCTCTTTGCATTGCCACTCCTCCCCCTGAGCTTGTTTGCAGAAATGTTTGCCAAAAGCAGCGAGTTCCAGAGCAGAGCTCTTTGTTTCCCCTTTCCCTCCCCTCCTCTTCTCCTCAGATTTCTGGGAGTTTGCCCCAAACCATCCATGACTAAGATTTGCCCCCAGTCCCTTGGAGCAGCTTTGATGGGGATGTGTCAATCAGCACAGCCCTTGCTCCAAGTGCCATTCCCTGCATTTAAAACCCCAAGAAAACACAATTAATTATTGCCTGTCCCTCGTGGCCAAGGAGCAGAGCCAGCTCCCATCTCAGAGGGAAAGCTCCCTGTATTCCTCCACCCAGTTCTCCTCAAATTTCAAATCCTAATGATCCTTAATCATTTCATCCCTGGGCTACACCAGCTCAGCTACTCAAATCCTGACTTCCAGCACCCACCTCTGTCATCTTTGCAGGCAAAAGGAGAGGAGGATGTGAAAAATGTGTATTTTATGATTGGCTTTTTGCAAATATTAAATGAATATTATATATAATTATATATATATATAAAATATTCAAATGAATATTATATGTGCTATGTTAGAAAGTGATGATGTGTTAATTTTCTTAAGTAGTAAATATAGTTTTAGGTTATAAGTGAATGTTATAAGGTTATAAGGTTGTTAGATATTATTAGGTTATAAGTTTTAGGTTATATAGAGTTTTAGGTTATAATGTTAAAATAGAAACTATGCTATGTAAGATATTGTTTTTTTAAAGAGAGGAATGAGGTACTCTCACTGAGACAGCAGCCACAGGACACCTGAATCTTCCGGAGAAAAAGAATTTATTGCTCCATTATCAGAAGAAATGAACTTCTTCCTGCCTCACTCAGTCCTGGAGATGCCTTCAGGATTCAGAGGAAGAAGCTGGCACTGCCCAGACAGAATCCTGTGTTTGAATGGAATTTATGCATCATGGATGAGCTGTATGAATATGCAACAGGCTGTAGCTTTGAAGGGTTAATCCTCTCTTCACATGGGTCCTTTTTTTGGGCTTATTTTGCGCAGAAAGCGGTACCCAGAGTGTCCCAAACTCTTTGTTTTTATTGTCTCATATTGTCCTAATCCAAATATTCCAAATTATTATTACTCTAATTCTATTACTATTTTTATAACCATTTTATTACTATTAAACTTTTACCATTTTAAAACCAACCGATTGGCATTTTTCACAAGGAGAAGCCACCTCTCCTCCTGGATTTGTCCTTTCCCAGCTGCTGTGGGCACTGAGCCATGCAGGAATTGTGCTGGATCAGCAGCTCTGGAAAGCAGCATCTGTTCTCCTGGGGAGCTCCTGCTCTGCCCTGGGGCCCCTGCAGCACAAGTGTTTGCCTGCCCTCCTTGCTCTGACCTTCCCCAGATGCACAGAACGGTTCATTCCCTTTGATATCTGCAATTTTTCATCCCTCCCTGCTCTGTGTTCCCACCCTGGTGCTGCTGCATCATCGTGTCCCCTCTCTGCTTTGCTTACCCCACACACAGAGCCACAAATTCTCCTCTTCGCTGCTCCCTGTTTTGCCACAAAACTCACATTTTGGGGAAAATCATCGCTCCCGGGCAGGGTGTTAATTTTCCCTAAGGAAGATGCTCAGCTGGGCACCCTGAGGGGGTTTCTGTGCTTTTGGGGGGAATATTTTTCCCTGCCTGGCCTTTGGAATTGTCTGACTGATCAATCAAACTTCCCAGCAGCAGAGGGGTCCCACACCACATTTTAAATTCTCTCATGTTTAGTGAATTCTGGTAGTGGAAGGATTTTGCTTCCATCAGGTGTGGTACCACCTCTTTTCCAGGTGAAATCATGGCTATTTTTAAGTTGAAATTGTGGCTATTTTCAGATGAAATCGTGGCTATTTTAAGGTGAAATCATGGCTATTTTCAATGTGAAATCGTGGCTATTTTCAATGTGAAATCGTGGCTATTTTCAATGTGAAATCATGGCTATTTCCAGGTGAAATTTTGGCTATTTCCAGGTGAAATCATGACTATTTCAAGATGAAATCATGGCTGTTTTAAGGTGAAATTGTGGCTATGTCAAGATGAAATCAGGGCTGTTTTAAGGTGTAATTGTGGCTATTTTCAAGGTAAAATCATGGCTATTTTAAGGTGAAATCATGGCTATTTTAAAGATGTTATTGTGGCTATTTTCAAGGTAAAATCATGGCTATTTTCCAGGTGAAATCGTGGCTATTTTGCCTTTTGCCTGTTACAAAAGTGGTTTAAGTTTTTCTCCTGTTTCCACCAGCAGGAGCCACCAAACTGAACTTCTCCCACTAAAACCTCACTAAAATTCAGGCAGGCTCCTTGAGGTGCTGCAGTGGAGCCACAGCTCAGGTGTGGAGCAGAGCCCAAGGGCAGATTGGACTTTCCAGGTGTCTCCAACCTCCTGACAGAGCATCCCTTGCTCACTTCATGGTTTGGGCCTGATCCTGCCCAAAAAAAAACACCTTGGAAAGGCAAATGTTTTCTTCCCATATTCCACAAAACTCGTTGGGAGCATCACTGACAAATCCCCAGCCAGGGGAAAAACGTGAAGCTTCAGTGCTGCATTTTTTGGCTGATTGGAGGAATTTCTCTCCCTCTGTCCCTGGGATCACTGCACATGCTCAGCTGCTGCTCTCCTGAATTTTATTTGACTTTTACACAGTCAGCAAAGTTTCCAGCCTGCTGGGAAGTGCACACTCCATCCATTATGCACCCAATTCCTAAATCCAGTGGCTGGGACAGTGAACTGCACATGATTTCCATTTCCCTTTAGTCCACAAAGTCATTAGCAGGGCTCCACAAAGCCATGAATATTTTCCCCTGCTTGGCAGGGAGCAGATTTTCTTTCAGGTGAAGCATTACAAGGAGCTGTAATGTTTTTAATTAAGGTGCTGGGTGCGAGTCATTGTGCAAATTCAGGCAGGACTAAAGCCAGGACTGTTTAATTCATCAGCAGTAAAAATCCCAGGGACTAAAATCATGATCTGAAGACAGGCGCCCAACTTTCTGAGGGTGAAGCCAAGAAAAGCCTCCTGCAGGCGCTGCTCTTGGTCATCCTAAAATAAATATTCTCTTTTACATGCTCAGGCACCTGTGACTTTGTTTTTTCCATGGCACCAGCAATCATTCCCACTCATAGTGGCCACTGTCTTGTCCCACCTGACCCATTAAATATCATATTTTTATGGCAACACTGCAAGCTGATGGACACGTGCAAGTTATTGAACTCCCTCTTTAGTAGTTGCTCTGGTTTTTTTTTAATTAGTTTTTTCTAATATGTGTTTATTCTTTCTACGAACAATGCCTCTTAAGCTAAATTTTGATGGTTGTGATTCTGAGGCCTCCTGAACCAGAAATTCAATGGTAAAAATTAAAGTGTGACGTGCAGACCAAAATAAATTGAATATTATTATTATTATTATTATTATTA
>NW_005054447.1:496954-503724 GCF_000277835.1 Geospiza fortis
ATTATTATTATTATTATTGGTGTTGGTGTTGGTGTTGGTGGTATTAATATTATTGTTATTGTTATCATCCATCCTTGTCATTTTCCATTAGGGTTGTGATTTCCTAATTGATTCTTCCTTCACACCGAGAGAGAAAAAACAAAAAAAATCTTGAGATAAATAAAAATAACACTTGGAAAGGATGACAAAGGCGAGTGCAGAGCACCAGACATCACATGTAGACAAACATCCTCCCACAGAACTGGGTTCCTGCACATGGATTTCTGCTTTCATTAGTGGAACATCTCACAGAAATGCAGGCTGGGCTCCAGAGAGGGTGGCTGGGGACCAGGGTGTCACCATGATATTTTATTAAAATCCTTTCGCCAGGATTTTTCTCCTGAGAAGCTGAGAGGCCTCAGAAAAGGAATGTAAACAATAATTTTCTGATTGCTTGGAATGTGGTCTGGAGGTTGTTCACCAGCAGGCGCATCTTTGATTGGTTCTATGTGATTTGTTTTTAATTAATGACCAGTCATGGTCCAGCTGTGTCGGACTCTCTGGTCAGTCACAAGATTTTATTATTCATTCCTTTCCAGCTTTCTGATGTTCTCCTTTCTCTTTCTTTAGTATAGTTTTAGTATAGCATTTTTTAATATAATATATATCATAAAATAATAAATCAGCCTTCTGAAACATGGAGTCAAGATGCTCATCTTGTCCTGGAGATCCTCAATCACCACCACACCAGGGCATGGTAATTTTTTCTAAGCCTTCTGATGTTTACATTCTTTATGTAAATAACTCATTGTTTTGCATTCCTTTATGGAGGAGGAGAAATTTGATGGGCTGTTGGTTTGTCCAGTGTCATTGGAGAGGTGGCACTGTCACCCTCCAGTCCACTAGCACTTTTGGAAGTTTATAAATGCTAAAATCAGAAATTAAACACTCTCTTTTTTACCTTAAGAAGTTCAGTGTCCACGTTGTTTTATTATAAGGACAGGAGGGAGCCCTGCAGTAATTCCTGGGTGGAAATCCCCGTGGGTGGGAGCTGCTGTGGCCAGATGGGCTGGAATTCACTCTCAGCCCTTGGCCTCAGTGAGGAAATAAACCCAGAGCCAGGGATCCCTGACCTGTTCCCTCAGTGCTATCCTTGGAAATATTAAATCCTGCTCTGCATCCTGTTCCTGAATTTCAGGGAAAGGCTCCTCTTCCAGTCTGGTTTTCTAGAGAGGAAAGACAAGCAGCAGCCTGGATCTCACTGGTACCTGATGTGCCATTTCAAAATAATAATAATAACAATAATAATGAAAATGGCAGTGATTTATAATAATAAATGTCATGCTTTAATTAGCTCCTGTTTTACAGCACAGGCCCCGGGCATGGATCACAGCCTGCTTTACAAATAAAAATAAACCAATGCGTGGGACTCCACTCACATGGAAATTCTGATGTTGACTTTGTGACTCCCTTGTTAGACTCCCTCTAATTCTTACAGTTTTGCCATCAAAGTGCAAATAAGGAGCTTTACACATGCCTGGACATGGTGGGCTGAAATATTCCTGTAGTATTTATTATAATCCCCATTTTAGTACTCACAAACACATTTTTAGAGCATCCATAACCTCATGGGGATGATGAATGATTCATGTACTGGGACATGAGTGATTCTTCCTGTTCAACAATATGGATGTGAATGTGGGGGGGTGTTTCTATTTTTAAGGGCTTTTTAAATTAGCAAGTTCTTTATAATTGCGGCTTTTCAAACCCGGGTGCCTGAAATTCCCCTCCCAGATCCGTGTGGGGACGTCTCAGGGAGAGCAGGGGGCTGGAGGTGTCCTGGCCCCTCTCTGGGGTGGCCTCCAAGGATGGAGACAAGGCTGGGACTGAAAGGTGTTCAGAGGAAACAGATCAAGTGTTGGACACCCAATTCCAGACTCCAGTAATCCCAGAGATAATCACATTTCTCTCAGCTGTCATACAAATATGCAGAAGCTTGAAATAAGCAGATACAAAGGGGATGGGGGTCAGAGAGTGCTTGTTGCAGAGAATCTTAATTTGCTGGAGCTCCAGATTGCCTGAGATGTCAAAATAGGAGGGGGTTTAGACAAGTAATTTGCAAGGTGCCATATTTTAGGTAATAGCTCGAAGTTCTCTGCTGGAGTGTGTCAGCTGCAGCATTCAGGGGAGCTGATTGAAAAACCTGAGCTGCTGGTGGAGGGTTCATTTCTCTCCCTGGAGCTGCAGATTGCACAGAGCACTCTCAATGGCGTTGATTTTGCTGATCCATCCCCAGCCCCGGCAGTTGGCAGCCTGGGGCAGCGAGCAGGATCCAGTATTTGTATTTTTGTGTGCATTTATCAGCCCCTGAGTGCCTGCAGACCCTGGCACACCACAACAACCGAGGCTACGGAGAGATTTGGGATTAATTAAAGGAGCTCCAAAAGCAGGAGGATGCCCAGCAGAGCTGCAGAGGGTTTTGTTCAGGTGACTCCATGATTACCTTTGCCCAGGCAGCTCAGTGGGTTTATTTATGCCCCTGTGAAGTGTGAAGTGTGGTCATGCCTGAGCTCCCTGCAGGGCCCGTGCTGTGCTCTGTGATCGCAGCTTTTATTGCTCCTCGCAGCCTCTCCCTCTCCCCAGCGCTCCAGAACACATAAAGCTGCATTTACATTTTCTGAATGGACTAATCATGGCTCTCTGCTTTGATAAAGAAAGTGCAGCCTCCCACATAACCACATGGAAACCAACAGGGAAGAGTAAACCAGAAATAAACCCATTCTGGGGGGTTGCGAGAAAAATACCCACCGGGATAATTGGGAGGGATGTACAGAGAAGCAGCAACTGAACACACAGTCACATCTCCAAAAAAAAAAAAGAAAAAAAAAAGAAAAAAAATTACAATGCTAAAAATACCCAGGTGAAGGACAGCGAGAGAAAACATGATTGAGGCAGAACAATTGGGAGAGGAGTTAATAGTTATTAGCAATCACTTCAGATTGAATATAGGTTGGTTTTGTAACAGCACAGGGGATGATGCATCTGACAGGACTTAAACAATTGCCTCCCCCTTCCCCAAAGGATCTCGCTGGCAGCAGCCTGGCACTCACTGCTCAGGGTCCCTGCTCCTCAGGAGTTGCTGGAAGTTTTTATTTGTAAAAACCAGCAAAGTTAGATCCCAGACAAAGCTTCCCAAATCTATATTCCAAGCCTCAATACATTTTAACCTTCAGCCCACTGAATTTTCTCTTGTAGCCTTAGAAAAATACCCCTGGGAGGCCGAAGTTCCACCAGTCTGGGATCTTTTCATCCAATTCTGCCTTTGCCTGGGCAGGAGTGTGAGAATGGAGAAATGTTTGTGATGGTTCTGCAAACACTCCCCCATCACCCAACTGTTTGCTGTGCCAGCCTCTTGCTGTGCATTCATTAACAATCTGGGGACTTCTTTGCCCTGGAATTGCAATTCCCCAGGGTCCCCAGCACTCGGGACCGTTCTGCACCCAGACACCAGTGCCAGGCTCCCCAGCTCAGTGTTCACTGTCCTGCACCTCCTGGCAGGGAATGCCAGCTCTGGGCACGTGGGAAATCCAAAGCTGAGTCCCAGATTTCCTCCATGCTCACAAGGAATTTGTGCACAGAGGGTGAAATTGAAAACGAGTTATCCTGAAAGCATTGTGAGGGGTGTGAGCCAAACCCATCCTCTTCATAACTGCTGAGCTACAAAACCTTGAAGAGAAATGTTTTTCAAAGGGTTTTGGTTTTTTTGGCTGCTGTTTTAGGGAATTTGTGTGTGGTGATTGTTACAGAATGGTCCTTGTGGGTCTCTCCCAACTCAGGATATTCCTGGTTCCATCAGCTTCACTTGCAGCTCCAGAGCTGAAGTACCCAGAGCGGGGAGGGTGGAGATTTGCTGAATTAGAGCAAAGGATGGGTTCGAGGAGAAGAACACCCAGGGAATGGCCCTTTTTGTGCCAGGCCTGTGCCACAGAGGGGGAACAGCTCTGACACAGTCCTGCCTGCTCTGAACTGCTCCGTGAGCTTTTCCTGCTGCTGCAGCTGCATCTCCCAGCAGGTTTGTCCCTGCTGTGAACCCTGCCTGCAGCCTGGAGCAGCCTGGAGCAGCCAGGGCAGGGCAGGGGACAATGCCAGGCACATCCATGAGGTGCCAGCAGGGCAGAGCTGTGTCCCTGCTGTGAACCCTGCCCTGCCCCTGCAGCCTGGAGCAGCCTGGGGCAGCGAGCAGGATCCAGTATTTGTATTTTTGTGCGCATTTTTCAGCCCCTGAGTGCCTGCAGACCCTGGCACACTGCAACAACCGAGGCTACAGAGAGATTTGGGATCAATTAAAGGAGCTCCAAAAGCAGGAGGATGCCCAGCAGAGCTGCAGAGGGTTTTGTCCAGGTGACTCTGTGATTACCTTTCCCCAGGCAGCTCAGTGGGTTTATTTATGCCCCTGTGAAGTGTGGCCATGCCTGAGGAGCCAGGGCAGGGCTGGGCACAATGCCAGGCCCATCCATGAAGTGCGAGGAGGGCAGAGCTGTGTCCCTGCCAGGCAGGTGTGTGGCTCCTGAGCTGGGCTGAGCACACCAAGGGTGTCCTGCTGCCTGCCACGGGGGCACAGAGGGGTCAAATCACCCAATCCCCACGGCCAGGCAGGCTCAGGGGGGGATCCCCCCCAGCTCAGGGTGATTTGGGGTGTGGAGCAGGGTCAGGACAGGCACAGGGGACGCTGTGTGGCCGCTGATCCCACCCAGACCCTGGCCAAGCCTTCCCTGCAGGGTGGCAGTGACACAGGGGCAGAATGTCACAGGGAAGGAGCTCTCAAATACACCCACACTGACTGCTGCCCTGCTTTTGTGGGGTCACAGGCTTCTCTCTAAAGCCTACAGCTTGCACATTTTCTTCTCCATTGTGACAGGGAAGCTCTTTTCCACACACAGTGTGTGTGTGCCCAGGGAAGTTAGGTGGAAATGTGGAAAACACAACAGATTTTACACAGGTGTTCATAAATCAGTAGAAAAGTCTTTTACAAAACTCTGTTCAGAAGTAAGGAAGGAAGCCTTGAACGTAACAGAATTCCTGCAGCATGGAATAGAAGTTAAAGGGGGGATAACAAGAACTACAGCAATCTTTACTTGATGGAGTCAGAAATATTGCCAAGAGTTTTTTTCTAGATTACTACAAGCAATTGCTTCAAAAGAGACAAAAACCAGGGCTTTGAGTTTTTAATCCCACGGTGTGTGTAAGGAACAACAATGCCACGAAAGCCTGAGCACGTAGGAGACCCAGCCCACGCTTTAGCATGTGTAACCTATCTGACCAGCTCTGCTATAACCTGGTTATTTATAAAACAAACCAGGCTGTTTTCCTTTCCAGCTTGGAGCTCCACTCGAGCAGCAGTGATTCATGCTCCACACACATGCTGGGAGCTGTGCAGCTCTACGCCTGGCATGTGGGAAAGCCGGGATGGGAGAGAGACTTGAGAATTGCGGAGTGGGGATGTGTGATCTGGGGTAGAAACAGCCCACAGACAACAGCTTGGACCAAAAATACTCCAGGGCTGAGCAGGACCCAGCGCCAGCCTGGAGTTTGGTTCCCTGCCCTAAAGCCACACTTTGCACTGGTTTCAAAAGGCTGGATGGAACTTAGAACTGGGGGGGAATGGAAAAAAAATTAATATCAAGACAAAGGTGATTGTAAACCTGACACAAAATCTGCTTGCAGCGTTCAGAGAAGAGTTTCTGAGAGGTTCCTTTCCAGAGGTTCTTAGGAAAGGGTGACAGATCCCCTGTTCTCCACTGGGGAGGATTGTTCTGCATCAGGACTGGTGCTGAGCACGAAGTCTGACAGGATGCCAGCTTTGCCTTACCAGATGTAAAAGAATGAGTGTGGTAAGAGGAGAAAAGAGTGTTTTCCCTCAAATAATTAGACTGAACAATCTTGTTCCTTGGGGAGCTGGAATGTACCCACATTATATCCTGTGCACACATCCTCCTCCTCCACTTCTCCCTGTCACTCTCTCTCCATTGTGTCTGCCTGAGAGCAACGTTAAACATCAAACTTCTAAAAACGAGCCGAGCTTCTCAGCAACTCCAAATGCCTCTTTAGCATACAATAACAATTGTTTGTTGCTTTGCAGTGAATGGTTTAGATGGAGAAATGAGACAGCCTGAATTTCAGTTTGAAAACCCGCTCTCGCCCCTTGTCTCGCGGAAGGGAACAGCTTAATGGATCCTTTTGGTGTAATGACAAATATTTTCCTTTTTCTCCTGTCTTTATTTACATCTCTAGGCAGTGGTGATCACAGCAGCCACTGCTGTCTGTGTTCCCTCGCCAGGATATTCACGACATCCCTATTTCTGGGAGAAAAGCACAACACCAATCTCTTACCTTCAAGCCATACGAATCCCTCGAGCAGAGGTGTGAGTACTTTGTGCCAAATAAATCCAAACCACCACAACTCTCCACCGTGGCTTTTCCCAAGCTCTCCCAGGCTTTCAGGCAGACTTCTCGCTGTTCAGCATTCGCACAAAAAGCAGAGGAGCAAAAAGAAAGGCAATCACCTGCCTGACCCCTGGGAGCGGGGCGGGCGGGACTCGCCGTGGGTAACCCGGGCTGGGCACTGCTGGAACTTCGGGAGCTCGGGAAGCGTCTCAGCCCCCTGGGAAGCTCCTCAGCCCCCTGGGAAGCTCCTCAGCCCCCCGGGAAGCGCCTCAGCTCCCCGGGGCCAGGCTCCCCCGCAGCAATTCGCTGTCCATCCCCTTCAGCACACGGCCGGCTGGCGAGGCAGC
>NW_005054447.1:503959-512154 GCF_000277835.1 Geospiza fortis
CAGAGCAGCCACGGAGAGAGGAGCGAGGTGGGGTCCCACCCCCAGGAACCCCTCGGGGGGAGCGGCCCTTCCCTGCGGGCTGCTCTGCCCCGCGCTGAGCTCCCGGGTGAGCGCCGGGAGTGCTCGGCCGGGGATGCTCGGCCGGGGATGCTCGGTCAGAGATTCTCTGCCAGGGATGTTCGGTCAGGAATTCTCGGTCAGGGATGCTCTGTTCGGTCAGGGATGCTCTGTTCGGTCAGGGATGCTCTGTTCGGTCAGGGATGCTCTGTCAGGGATGCTCTGTTCGGTCAGGGATGCTCTGTTTGGTCGGTTAGAGATGCTCGGTCAGGGATTCTCGGTCCGGGATGTTCCCTCAGGGATACTCGGCTGGGGATGCTCTGCCAGGGAGGCTCACTGGTCAGGGATGCTCTGTTCGGTCAGGGATGCTCTGTTCGGTCAGGGATGCTCTGTTCCGTCAGGGATGCTCTGCCAGGGATGTTCGGCCGGAGATGCCCGGCCAGGGATGCTCGGTTAGAGATGCTCGGTCAGGGATTCTCGGTCCGGGATGTTCCCTCAGGGATACTCGGCTGGGGATGCTCTGCCAGGGAGGCTCACTCAGGGATGCTCGGCCGGGGATGCTCGCTCAGGGATGTTAGGTCCAGGATGTTAGGTCAAGGATTCTCGGCCCGGGATGCTCGGTCAGGGATGTTCAGCCGAGGATTCTCTGCCAGGGATATTCGGTCAGGGATTCTCTGCCAGGGATGTTAGGTCAGGGATGTTCGATGTTCGCTCGGCCGGGGATGCTCCCGTGCTCCTGGAGCTCTGGCACCCTCTGAGCGCCAAGGTTAGCGCTGTCCCCGCGTGTGCACAGCTGTGGCACGGCAGGGAAAGCTCGGAGTGGCCCCCTAGAAGGACAGGGAAAGCTCGGGGTGGCCCCCCCCAGCACGGAAAGCAGGGATTTCTGTGTAAAACCCCTCTGGAGCTGTTATTGCCGCCGTTCACAGCTCGTAAAGCCCCCGTGGAAGGGAACAGGGCACCGCGTCCTTCCCAGCCCCTAAAAAGCCCGGCTGCAATTCTCAGCTGTGCTCCTTGTTTGAACACTCCCTGCGCTGGCAAAGAGATCTCTCTGCAATTCAAACACTAAGAGAAACCATTTCCTGAAAGTGTGGCCGCACTTGCAGTATTTTCATATCTTCTTATAGTTTAATATCCCTGACACCAGCTCGTTCCAGAGCATTGGCAGTCCCTCATCTGAAGGGTGCTTCCTGAGAAAGCTCCTCTTTATTTCTCCAGTAATGACTCAAAACCTCTTCTGAATATATTTTTCATATTATCAAACAGCCCCAGACAAGGAGAGAACAGATTGAAACCCATCTCTGTGGTGAGGCTTTAAAAAAACTCAGTTTCTGGGGGGTTTTCTCCAAATGAGTGGATTTCAAATGCTGCTTTCGACCTCTCTGGGTGGTGGGACCCTAAATCTCCTGGGATGTTGCATTCCTGAGTTGCTGTGTGCACACTCTTGACTTCCTGAGTCATCTTCAGTGCTGAAGTCAGACTGAATTCTCCTGAACTTTCCAAGTGTTGCTGCAATAATTTCCTTTTTACTCGATTTATGTGAGTATTGCAACACCAAGGCAGCCAGATGAGCTCAGCATAGAACAATTATTTCTTCTGGAGAGCAGGACAGCAAATGCTCTCACGCGCTTTGCTTGCCTCAAAATAAGGATATTTATTTAATGGATGGACAAGACTTCTTTGAGATGTTTATGCTTTCTCTGAAGCCAAGAAGGACCTGTCCTCTCCTTGACTCCTTGGGCTTCCAGTTGGATCACAAGAATATTTTCCATGCAGCCATCCATAAGGAAATCAACTCCAATGTGAGTCAGAAAAGAGCAATTTAATAACTGAGAATTGGGCGAGGTGTTTAATGGACGAGCTCTGAGTCTCACTGACTCTTTGCCATCTGCCTCAGCCTGTTGATTTACAGCATTTAACTGCTTGTAAAACTCATCTCTGTGTGGGGTTTTTTTTCAGTCCTACTAAAGAAAAGAAGAATTTATTCTTTCCCCTGGAAAACGATGGATTAAAATAATGTCTGGTCTGATGGGAGATGTGCCACAAATCACACCTGCCCCTGCCAGAAATGCACCTTGTCTCTGAGTCTGGAATGGGAAGGGCTGGAAAAAACTGCAGGAGACTTTAATCAGGTGATGGAGATGTCCTCGGGAAGTTTAAAGTGAGATTCATTTCCCTTGCATTCCGTATCAAGGATTTCAATAAATGCCCTAGAGTCAGATGAATCACGGGAGAAAATAAAGCTCAATAACAAGAAAACCAAAGCCAAAACAAAATGAAACTTCAAACCCACGAGCCCATCCTTCTCATAAGGAGCAAAATCTTTTCTTTTCGGGGCTTTTCTGGTTTGTGGAGAGCTGTTCCTGGGGCAAATACCGGTGAATATCCTGAATGTTGTGCATTTCCTGACCATGTGTTCATTTTGTGCTCCTGTAACCGCAGACTCAGAGCAGCACAGGGACTGGGAGGGGAGCAGGTGCCTCCTGCACTGCTCCAGGCCACAGAAAAAGGGAAATGCCAGTGGGGATATCAGCCCCTGACCATGAGATAATCCATTCTTTTGCTGCTCTGTCACAGGCTGCTGCTGTGGAAAGCTTTGGAGAAAGCACTGAGGTGATGATTTGATTTCTCTGATGAGAGGAGCAGTTGGCCACAAATGCTGAAGAGAAAACGTTTCTGACACCTCTGGGATAGGGCAGAGGTTTTTAAGGGCCAGTCCTGAACTGCAGAATGAATTTCCCTGTAAGTTTATCCCAACTTTGCTGCTTTCTGTGTCGGGCCTGTCTCTTTCTGGCACCGACATTCAACAAATACAAAAATGGGGAAGATTTTCAGAGCGAACCACTTCAGTTTGCACTCAGTTCCTCCTCCTGCAGAAAGCAGACCCACCCAAGCCCTTTAACCCTGATTCACTGGTACAAGAGCATCACACACACTCCTGAATGTTGCTCAGGTACCACAGAAAGTGAAAAACCCACAAAACCATCAAAACTAGCCCAGAATGGAGCAGAACTTGGTCTGCTTCACTGCAGGGTGCTTGATAACTCATGGGAGATGCTCCAAAGCACCACTTCTTCAGGCTCCCAACATCAGGGGTCAGTGCTGTGCAGCTGAGGAGGAGAGTGAGGAAAATGCCACAAGCAGCACAGGCTGCTCAACCTTTCTCTGCGGCACCCACATCCCAGCCCAAATGTAACACCTGAAATGGTAAATCCCACTCAGGGGTGGAAATGCAGGTCCCAGTTCCCCAGTGAGAGCCCAGCCTGGCTCACCAGCAGCCCCAGAGCCAGGCTGGAGCTGGATGCTGGAGCAGGATTCTGGTGCAGGATGCTGGAGCAGGATTCTGGTGCAGGATTCTGGCACTGGATTCTGGTGCTGGATTGTGGTGCTGGATTGTGGTGCAGACCCCTCTGGGAGCTGGCAGAGCTCCTCTCCCCCCCTGTGCTCCCTCCCAGCCCCGCTGCAGACTCATCTGGCTGCAGCTTGTGCAACCTTCCCCACAAATCTCTAAATTAGCATCCCTTGCAGATGTTCCCTCCCAGGGCAGGCCTATATCTGACTCTGGAATAAAAGACCTGCAGCTCAGGAAGGCAGATTAGTCATAATGAGCCTTCTGAACTCGAATGCTCTGCGGTTTTCTCATCTCTTCTGCCAAAACAAGCAGCACTCCCAGCCCCCTGTGCACACTCGGAGCCTTTGCTTTGCTCAGCAGAACGGGCTCAGGGAATTTGGGGCAGAACTGGCTGCTGGGGGATGATTCTCCCTGTGGGCTGCTTCTCTGCCCTCAGTGCTGCCGGGGGAAGCGCCCAGGCCTGGCACAGGCTGGCTGCTCATTGCAGAAATTAAATGCAGCCCTGGGAAGTGCAGGCTCTGGGCACGGATGTGTTTGAGGAAGTGTCCCACCAAACGAGCTGTGCTGTTAATGAAGGCACTGACCCATCAGCTGGGGGAACAGAATGGGGCTGATGGGCTGAGGGCAAGGTTTGTGCTTTGAGTACTGCAAAGTCCATGAAATGTGTCCCTCCAGGTGAGGAAATTGCCATTTTGAAATGTGTCCCCCCAGGTAGGGAAATTGCCATTTTTGGCTGCCTGAGTTGCAGAAGGAGAGGCCTGGAGTGTCCTGCCCTGCTGGGGCCCCTGTGGCACTGGCAGCTGTGGAACACATCGGGTTTCACCCATCCCTGGCACCCCTGAGGAGGTTTTGGTGCCCCAGACCTGCTGCACTCCCAGTGTGTTCCCAGTGCACTCCCAGTTCATCCCCAGTGTGCTCCCAGTGCACTCCCAGTTCATCCCCAGTGTGTTCCCAGAGCATCCCCAGTGTGCTCCCAGTGCACTCCCAGTTCATCCCCAGTGTGTTCCCAGTACATTCCCAGTGCATTCCTAGTCTGTTCCCAGTACATTCCCAGTGCATTCCCAGTGTGTCTGAGCCCCAGCCCAGTCTGTCCACCCAGGCCTGGAACTGCCTGGACCAGTTCATTTCAAGTGCAGGAAATCAATAGCGCTGGGGGTGAGATCTCTGCAGGAGCCAGGCTGGGTATTGATATCTGTGGGAAGGAAATGAATTCTCCTCTCTTTGCACATTCCTCAGGATGGGCCAGGAGGATGCTGTTACTCCCACCAATCGATAATGTCAATAGTGGGCTCAAAATATTTATCTTTTTTTTCCAAAAGCAATCGCCAGAAAGTTCTAATCCGAGAGGGAGGGCTGGAAAATGGATCTGACCCACTCATGCCACTGATTTCCTGGGGAGCACTGGGCACACTTTGGCTTTTTCTCTGTCCTAGCCCAAAGTTATGGGTGTGGAGATCACACATATTTGATATTTTTCAATCAATTGCTGTTTCTCAGGATTGTTTTTAACCTCTGGCCTGTGCAATCCCCACAGGGTCTGGCTGGGGAAATGCCATCAGTGCACGTTCAAATAAAACAAGATTTGCTGTGGTGGTGTTCCCAAACCATGGGCTGAGCTCTCTGGAGGGCAAAGCCAGGCTCAGAGCAGAGTCAGTAATGATTTATCCGTGGTGAGGGGTCGGGGTGGCCCAGCACACACCCCCCTCTCAGAGCAGCTTTTTGGAACCTGAAATCCTCCCTTCATTTCCTTCTGGTGCACAGGGATAAAGGATGTGCTGCTGACAGGGATTCCGTGGCAGGGCCTTTGTTTCTCCCCAAATTCAATATTTTGCAGGGCAGATAAGCACAAGAGGAGGAGGATTTCAAAGCACCTGGCTGGGGCCAGGTTATTAATTCTGATTCAGCCTAAGAAAATTCAGCTCCTCGCTGTTCCAGCACCCGTGGGGTGGCTCAGGTGCTGTCAGAGCTGTGTCTCACCAGGGAAGCACAGAAATGTCAGGCTCTGATGGCCCCCAAATATCTGAGCGTCCCAAGTTTTGGGTCCTAACTTTAGAAGGTAGAAGGAGATGAGTTTTCCTCTTCTCTCCATCTCTTTGTCTGCTGCTTTCTCTCTGCTAACAAAGGCCCTTGGGAGCCCTGAGTGTTGGCAATCAGCTTGGCAAAATTCACCTGCATTGCAAGAGCCTCTCCTCTGCTTTTCTGAGGTGTTTTTCTTCTCGTGCCTCCTCGTTATTCTCACAGAGCTCGGCAGCCAGTGAAGACGTGTAATTAGAGTTAATTGTGATTGCTCGGTGATGCAACAGCCCCCCACTGACTTCAGGGTGCTTCAGGCTCGGAGGGAATGGGAAATTTCAGCGGGACAGAGCCCCCACAGCACTGCAGGGTTTGTCCTGCTCCCTGCCCGGTCCCAGGGGGAGGTGGCAATGGCACCTCGTGCAGGTACATTTCATTTTCTGTTTGTTTTTGAGGCTGCTGCTGACAGATCTCTGGTGCTGATCAATGCCCCAGCTGCAGTTTTTCCTCCCCTGGGGCCCAGGGGGAGGTGACAACGCTTTGATGGATGATCAAAGCCACTCTTGTCACATCTCACAGCCAAACACCCAGCGCAGAGCTGACTCCTGCCCTTTCTGGGATCCAGAACCCTCTGGGAATTTTGCCTCCTTGTGCCTCTGTCATGCCGGGATTTCAGAGGATCTGCATTAAATAACCTGCCTGGCTTGCTGGGGGGGGAAAAGACATTTTAATGGCATTCAAAACCCCTAACTGACATCATTCTGGGCTGCTCTAGTGGCCACTCTGGACACTGGCTGGTGCTCTGCCCTGCTGTGCTGATGGGGATTTAATTGCTGGACTTTTGGGCAGCACAAATCCCAAATTCCAGCCCCACCCTCACGAGGGGACCATCCTGGGCTGGAATTCTCCTTTTTTACTGTGAGATGGGAAAAGAGCAGAGAGGAGGGGAACAGATGGGCCCTTGCTGGTGCCATACACACACACACATCCCCAGAGTGGGAGGGAAACTCCAAACAGCTCCTGGGGTACATCCCAGTACATCCCAGCTCATCCCAGTACATCCAGCACATCCCAGCTCATCCCAGTACATCCAGCACATCCCAGCTCATCCCAGTACATCCAGCACATCCCAGCTCATCCCAGTACATCCAGCACATCCCAGCTCATCCCAGTACATCCAGCACATCCCAGCTCATCCCAGTACATCCAGCACATCCCAGCACATCCAGCTCTTCCCAGCTCATCCCTGCTCATCCCAGGCTATAGAGAAAAGTCAGGGTGTAGATTGGTTCTACTGTATTAAAATGCTCAGCAAAGTATATCGTGCAATGTAACCAAAAGTATATAATGCAGTGTAACCAAAAGAAAAGTATATAATGCATTTGTAATCAAAGGAAAAGTATATAATGCATATATATATGTATATAGTATATAATGCATAGATATATATATAAAGTGTAACCTAATGTAACCTATATATATATATATATACATATACATATATATATATACATATATTTTTAATTTAACCTAAACCAAGTGTCTCCAAGCCTGCCTGCAGCTGGAGCTGACAGCTGTAGGCACAGCTCTGTCACCCTGGACTGCTGTGACACCTTGGATGGAATAAACTGCATTTTGTAATAAACTGCATTTTGTAATAAACTGCATTTTGAGGAGCTGCCTGAGTCCCGCATCCCTCACTTCTCTCTCACTGGCCAAGGCTTTAGGGAGCAGCTGCTTTAGCAGGAGCTGTTCCCTTCCTGCCTGCTCTGCACCCAAACCCAGCTGGCTCAGCCTTTTCTGGAGCACAAAGCCCTTCCCCAATCCAGGCTCTCACACCGAGGGCGCTTCCCCAGCTCCTGTTCAGAAATGAGATTCACGAGCTACCTGGATCCTCTTTGCACTTGGGGAAATAATTACTTTACGCAAGATAATTTGCTTAAAACCATGACAGTTTTAACTATAGTTTAAGGCTAAATGACTGCTCAGCAAGACAGCTGGTAAAATTCACCCTGTAATAAGACTGCAGCAATGTAAACAAGCCCAGCCCATTTAGGGCTTTGAGTTAATATAGACGTCAAATACTTTCAATATCTCTAAATTTCCCAAACCATCAGGCATTTCCCTCCTTTGTAAACGTGTTTGTAATTGATCTCATCCTTTATCACCTAAAATGTCTGTCCTAAATCCATATAATTGATTCTGTTTGAACAGAAATTAAATTAACCTCGGAGGAAACCTTGTCTGGTTTATTGGAGCGCCAGTGACACGGGGAATGAGGAATGGAGGGAATTCCAGGCCAGGCTCCTTCTCCCGTGGAATGTGGCTTTTTCCAAAGAAAACTCAGCCAAAAATGACAATTCTTAACTTTTATGGTAAAACGTGCCTTGGGGATTTTCTCTCTGTTCTGTAGAGCTCTTTGCAGGAGCTGTGCTTTGCTTGATTTTAAGATTTTACCTGGTTTTATTTTCTCATGCTCAGGAACTTGGAGAGCTCCAGCCAGGTGAGAGTCGCCACCAAACCAGGTTTAGGTGACAGGCTGAGGTTTTCCTCTCAAATGCTGGTAATTTGAACAAAATCAGGCTCAGGACTTGCTGAACTCCTGTTATTCACTCCTCACTTCAGTCCTTGGGAGAGCCTGACCCAGAAGAACCCAGCCCAGCAGAGTGGTGAAAATTGTATTTATAGAGAAGCTGAAAATATATAGAAAATTATTTATTATTTCATATATATATATAATATATATTTTAATATATATTATATATATTTATAGAGC
>NW_005054447.1:512449-513868 GCF_000277835.1 Geospiza fortis
TTTGTATACTTTAATATAATGTCTATATATTTTACTTTATATAATTATTATATATTTATATATTATATATTGTATCTCTTATATTTTTAATATATCTTTATATATTCATATACTTTTTTGTTTTCCTTGCCAGTGAACCCTCTGCAGCCTCCTGGCAGGCTGAGCAAAGCCAAACCATTCCAATTCCCCTCCCCAGCAGCAGGAGGGATCTCTGGGGCCTGATGTCCTCTCTCCTGCTCACTTCATCACCACCATCCAATTGCAATGATGGCCATAAAGCCGAAAATTCATTTGCAGCCGCTGGAGTCGGGGTGATTTATTGCTGGCTAATTATCTTGCCGCAGTCTTGAGGCTGGAATAATCGCCCCGATTTGCATAATCAAGGCATGGAGCCTTTAGAGCAGGGCTGGCTCTCAGCAGATGGCCCTGGTGCGTGTGGTTGCAGCCCATCCTGTGTCTCTTTGCCTATAGCAAAAGTTCACTGTCTTTTGCTAATTAAGTGTAATTTACACTAATATGGAGAGTTCTTTCTGTCAGCCTGCTGGAGGCACAGGCAGCCCTGAGCCACCTGTGTGCCTGGACAGCAGCTGGGACAGGCAGGATTTCATAGAAATGGGGAATCCCAGGATGATTTTGGTTGGGGAGGACCTTAAAAATCATCTCATTCCAATCTACCACGAGCAGGAACGCCTTGCATTGGCCCAGGCTGCTCCAGGCAGAGCTGATAACTGCACACAACAGGATGGTTTCCCCCTTTAAACCAAATAATTCCGAAAAACCTCCCTTAATTCCCAAATAATTCCAAAAAAACACCCAGACCAGGGGTGGTTTGGATGTGCCCTCATGAGGAAGGAACAGGATCCACAAAACCTGAGAGCTTTCCTCTGGAAATGAGATTTCTCTGAGTGCAGGCTTCCAGCTTGCCATTAGATCAAAAACCACACACGCAAAAAAAAAAAAAAAAAGGCTGGGAATTGTGTTTCAAACCGAAATTTTGACTTGACATTTCTGAGCCCTGTAACTCTGTGCCTTAAAAACGACACCAGCACTTTTCATCTGCCTTTAACGTCAGTTTTATACCAATAATTACCCTCACCGTGTAATTAGCTGAGTGTTCTGCAGCTCTGCCTGTCATCACAGAAATGGGGCTGCTCCCGTGGAAGGGTGAGCGCTCATGGGCTCTTTTATTGCCTGAAGTCTGAGTTTTCCATCCTTGGTTCGTGTGTTTGTTGGTAAAACCATCACACAGGAGGCAGAAATCAATAAAAATTCTAAAGCATCTCATCAGGGGTGTTCCATCGTTAGGGATTTACGCAGGATGGAGAGAAGGAAGGCTAGATTTGAAAATTCAAATTCCATGGACTTTAAATATTTGCCTGCAGTGCAGATTTTTGATTTCAGCTCCATTTCTTGTGCCCT
>NW_005054447.1:513878-522857 GCF_000277835.1 Geospiza fortis
TGCCCAGAACCTCCCTGCATTTACCACTGACACCAACCCCACCAGGTTCAGTGTCCTGGTGCTCCCAAATTGCCAAAGAGCAGCAGAAATTGCCTCATTCCCTGCACTTTGTGCCCTCACCACTGAATTTTTGAGTGTCTAACAAGGGGTTTGAGTGTCCTGGTGCTCTGAGAGGAAATTACCCCGTGGCCTGGGGAATTTTGGGCAATAAAAGGAGGAAAAAGGCAAACAAGGGCAGGGTTTGACACAGGGCTAATATCAATCCACTGCTTTCCCTCCCAAACTGGAGTGGGCACAGTGAGAGGTGAATTCCCAAGTGTTCAGCTCGCTCTGTTTCCAAAGGACTCAATCTTGCTTTTACACCAATCCTCAAAAGGATTTTGTTCCCTTAAATGGGTGGGGTGGAAAAGCACAAACTGCTCTTTTTTCTTTTTTCTTTTTTTTTTTCCCCCCAAGTGTAATTTTTAATTACGCTTCTAATTAGGGAGGAAAACTGTCATGGAAATTACATCTTTGGATTGTCACACGCAGGGAGGTGAACTTGGCACTTCTTTCTCTCCTGTTAGCTCCTCTCCTTGGGGTTGGGATGGCTTTTTATCCATGGGGCACTTTGCTGTGCTGAGGGAGCCTGGGGAGAAGTCTGTGCTCAGGATCTGAGGGTGGGAAATTCAAAGCAAACTCCACAAATTGTGCTTTTTTCCCCTACCTGTTTCATCCTCGAGGAGAGAAAAGCCACCTATGGTGGATCTGTGTTTGAAGGAGCTTTTTCAGGGGAAATCTCCTCCCAATAACCACGGGGAAAAGGGGATGGGGTTGGATTTCCAGCGTTTTCCTCTCACCAGGGCACCCCTGAAGGGGTTACAGGGCCGGGATGCTCGTCCCTGGCTCAGCACTCCTGTGGGAAGCTGTGCAAAGTTCAGGAGGAGCCTCACCTGTGTTTGCCCAGAGCTCACCTGCTGCCTGAGCCCTCCCGGAGGAGCAGCTCAGCAATAAAACAGGAAAGGTCAGCTCTGCATGGCTGATGAGCTGCTCTGCCCAGGGGACAGCAGCTGACTCGGGCTCTGACAGCCCCCAGGCCTGGCTTTGCCTGCAGTTTTGCCCAGCTAAACCTTTAAACCCAGCTTATTTAGGGATAAAGCATCTTCTCCAGAGCATTCCAGCTCGCTGCTTCCTCCACTGCCAGCAAAGGGCTGTTCCAGGAGTTGGTAAATCGGGTTTAAAAGGCAAATTAACACTTGGAGATTATCTCCACTCTCGTTTTTCCCTTTTATTTTGAATTCATTTCAGGCTTACCCGTGGAGCCTGCAGGATGTATCACTGCTGCAATCAGAATCCTTATTAAAAAGGAGCAGGATTGAGCTGCTAATTCCACAGAGCCATTCTGCAGCTCGCAGCTCGCTTGTAATTTAGATTCAATCAGCAAATAAATATGATAACAGGCTGCTGTTTATTGAACCAACAGACAGGAAAGCTCTGTCTTTAGGACCTGGTGGCAGAGCTGTGGGACTTGGCACAGCTCCTGTCTGGCTGCTGGGCTGGAATTCAAGGAGCAGGAGATGCTTTTGCAGGATCCATCCAGGTGTTTTCCCTGCCTGTCACCTCTTCTGCTGCCTGATGTTCCCCTGGGTTACCCAAACCCCATCCCTGCTTTGTCCTGTCACCCTGAGCCCACCCTGGCTGTCAGACAGCCCCATCCGTCCCAGTATTGATCCCAGTATTGATCCCAGTATTGATCCCCCTCCCAATGGGATTTCCAAAGAGCCTTCCCAGCGTGGCAGGTGACAGAAACAGAAGAACTCTGGCAAACGAGGCTCTGTGGCCAGCAAATCCAGCAGGATCTGCCTGTTCCTGGCTGGGATCAGCTCTGGAATACCCAGCACCGCGTCCTGCCTTGAGTGGAGCATCCCCTGCTCCTGCTCCAAGAACCTGGAGCATCCTCAGCTCCTGCTCCAAGAACCTGGAGCATCCCCTGCTCCTGCTCCAAACAACCCCGTGCAAACACCAGGCGGGGAGAGAGGAGCTGGGGTGGCCCCAGCTCTGCCATAATTTGGTGGCAGATGAGATGCCCAATTCCCCCTTTTCTTGCACTAAAATTTGCCCACATACGGCAGCAAGAAATCCCCATAAGGCTGAGCAATGCAAATGCCTGCACTGTGGGTTTGGGAACCCTATTCCCACTTTCCTTGCACTAAAATGTGCCCAAGTATCACAGCAAGAAATCCCCAATGCAAATGCCGGGTTCCCTGGGTTCGGGAGGCAGGTGTCAATGAGCTCAATTAATCACTTTCAGATCAGGGCTCCAGAGCTGCACCTTCATTCACCAGGGGCCAGCAGTGACAGCCACCCGCTCGTTAGGGCAGTCATGGCCCTGTGTTAATTATGATTTCCATGATGTGGAGCCATCCTGCAGTGGGGCAGATGGAGCCGGGCTGATTCAAAGCCATTTCTGGTGGCTCAGGGTGTTCTCCTGCAGGTTTCTGCCAAACAAATGCAGGAACACCTGGCAATAAAGGGGATTTAGCCACGGAAATGCAGTTTTGGGGCGGCTCTCGGGTTTGCCAGGGGGATGTGGCGCTGAAGTGCAGGACGGGTAAAGCAGGGAGAGCTTTCCCTTGGCCTCTCAGTGCAGGGCTGGTGCATCTCGAAGCACAGGTGTCACTATCTCCAAAATCCTCCAGAATCATCCAGTTTTTAATCCCGTTGTGGAGCAAGACCTTGCATTCCATGTAAAGTTCATTCCACATCTGCCACAATTCCCTTTTCCCGCTGGCTCTGCTCCTCCTGGACATTTGTTTGCCTGTCCCCAATAAGAGTTATACCAATTGTTGCTTTTTCTCCAACTGTTGACTTTCCAACACCAGGGGGAAAAATGCAGCTATTTAGTGCAGGATTGGAAGGGAACTAATCACTTAAGAACTAATTAGCAAGGGACTCTGACAGGGACGTCCTTCCCGGGTGATTGCTGCTCATTTTCAGCTGTGGATTCAGGAAGACAAAATTATTTTAGGGAGATTTTATTCATTTTGAATTTATTCCATTTGAATTTATTCAATTCCCTGCAAAATCCTGCGAGGAGCACACAGTGTTTGAGTGGGGAGGGTGGAAAGGAGGGATTTACAAAGTGTTCTTTGAAAGTATTTAATGACAGAGATTTCCCCCAGTTTGGTGTGGGGCTGCTGGGGCATTTGCCTCCTCCTGCTCTCTGTGCTCACAAAACCCAGACCCAGTGCCCTGATGGATTCTCTGTGCAGGATGCTGCAGGCTCTGTGCTGCTGCAAACCCAATTCCTTTTGGAACACCCCAGAATTGTCACCAGGGCTGCTCCCATCCTGGCAGGGACCACGCTCAAACCACCAAACAGAGGCAGTTTGGAAGCTGTGCAATGCCAGTTTGACTCGGCCACCAGCAGCATCCAAACCATCCCTGTTTATTTACCTCTCCAACTGGCTTGAAAACATTAAATTTGGGCTTTTTTTTTTCCCCCTGCAGAGCAGCCCCAGCAGTGTGAGAGCTGCACAAGGCATGTGTGCTCCTGCAGCTCATGACTCTGGCACTGTGAGTGACTTGTTCTGTTAGCATGATAAACACATGCTGGAGAGGAACAGCACTAATTATGACCCTGTCACCTTCATCAGCTCCCCACTAATTGTTTTGGCTTTTTTTAATCTCAGTGCTTGGAGATGAAACATGATGTTTGGTTCTGCAAAGGAGTTGAAAAGAAAAGAGAAGAAAGAATTGCATTTTAAAATAGAAGCATCAGGTAGATCTTTCTGTTGGATTTGAAATTCAAATGACAGAAATTATAACTTTTTTGTGTGTTATTAAAATAAGGCATGGGAGGTTTTCAGAGGACTTTTCTGGGACTGCCCAGATCGAGTCTCAGTCCACTGCTTCACCTTGGGCTGTGCTCTCAGGAGCCTCCCAGCCCAGGATCGGGGTTCTCTCTGTGCCACAACACAATAAAACTTCCTAAATCTCTCCAGGTGTTGCCAGACAGCTCAGAAACCTCCCCAGAGATAAATCTCTTCCTCGTTTTTTGAGGAAAAGAGGTGATATCTCCTTATTATGGGCTCTGTGGATCTTGGGAGAATAAAGATTAGGATTCAAGCCTGCAGAAAAAAATAACATAGATATATCTTTTGTTCCTCTGCTCTCCAAGACGGCAGGTAAATGGAGCAGAATGTGGATTTTCTGCTGGGCATTGCTTGAGGGTGATGTACAGGTGTAAAGGACTGCATCAGACCTACACACAAAACACTAACTATTTCACAAATGAGAATCAGAAGTAAGGTTTCATTGGGGAAAAATTCTTCCCAGGTGCTCCTTCATGCCCTCCCAAGGGGCAGATTCTGTGGCTGCACCAAGACCAGAATTAAACCTGCCAGTGGAGCCTCTATTGGCTCCCATGGCTCAGAAATGCAATGACAACTTAGATTTGTATGAAATGAGGGATCTCTGAAATCTCTTAGCAAGGCTTGCAGGATGTTGCTCCCCCTGGGGAGAGCTCTTGAGGTGGAGAAGGTTTCCAGCCACTTGAGAATGTTCCATTTCCAGTATTCCATTTCCAATATTCCCAGAGCAGTGAGGGAGGCACGGCTCAGCCTGTGGCACTCAGGCCTTGCCACAGACCTTCACACAAACTGGTTTTATTTTTGGTTTTACACCAGCTCTAAAGGAATATTGGACAAATCCATGGATGTCCACCCTGGCCTCTGTGCTGGCGGCTGTTGGGTGTTGTTTCAGTGTCTGGATGTTCATCCCCACGAGCAAAGAGCAGCAGAGCAAAAATTCCCAGTGCAGGGCAAGGCTCTGCCCACGCTGGGAACTGTGGTGAGGAAAATGCCTCACCCGGGGTGCCCAGGCCTTGGTGCAAGCACACACATGGAAAACCAGCCAGGAAATGAAGCCAAATGTATAAATATGAATGAAAGACAAGGCTGTGATCAGTCCAGGCTCTGATTTCCCGTGGCTGCCCTGGATAATTTCCACCAGCAGTTGTTCCAGCAGCCTGTGAAAGGAAATGGGCTGGGAAGGAGAGCCCAGGGCTGTTCAGTTGTGCAGGTTTCTGTTCCACCACATGTTTATAACCAAGGGCAAATGTCCAGGTGTGCTGGGCTGGGCTGTGGAACACCTCTGGCTGGGCACTGTTGGAAATATTCCCCTTTTGGGGGAGAACAAAGGGCAGTGGGTGTGGAGAGCAGGAGCTGCATCCCACAGCCCGGGCACAGAGAAGGTGTTGTGTGAAATACGGAACCACAGGAAGGGTTGGGGTGGAAGCACATTAAACATTTCCAGCTGCACCCCTTCCATGGGTGTGGGAACTCAGAACATCCCTCTGGCTGTGCAGGACAGCCCAGACCCTGCCAGGGGGCTCAGGGACCCCGGCACAGAGCCCAAAACCCCTCTGGTTTTGATCATGACCCATGGAGCAAATTAGCAACCTTGTATGACGATCAGCAGGCCACAACAGTTTAGGTAGAATGACAGTGAAGTTATCATGGGGTGAAAAAAGTAGATTTTGGGGTTTCTGGTATGGGGGTTCAGGAGGCAAAACGGAGGGAACTGGGCGTGTCCAGCCTTTCTCCTTCTTCTTCTTGGCCTCCATCTTCTGCTGTGATGGTGGCACTTTTGGATTGGTTTAGAGTAGAGGCTCACTGTCTAACATAGGCGATAGGTATTGGGAAGTTATGGTAAACATTGTACATGGAGTTTTTAGTATAAAAAGATAACACAGCCCTGGGAGCAGGTAGAGTGCCTCTGTCTGTCCTGCTGGATGGACCTCGGCAGGGCAGGAGAAAGAATTTTATAGATAAGGAACAATAAACAACCTTGAGATCGAGAAATGAAGAGCCCTGACTCCTTCTTTGAGCTGGGCTGGGAAAAGAGACTTTGGAACCCTTCTCGGGGTCACTGTGAGCAGCAGAGACCCCAGCACATGGGCAGGGACCCCTCCATGGGCCATGCAGGACTCTGTGCTGTGCCAGCCCGGCCTGGCTGCTCCCAGCTGCCCAAAGGGAGCCCAGGCTCTGCCCAGGAGCTCCCCTGGGTGTGGAGGGAGCAGCAGCTCCCCTGAGCCCGAGGCTGGGAGGCAGGTCATGAATAAACATGATGTGCTCTGCGACTGACTGACGCACGGCAATCAAAGGCAAACTCGTTCAGAGTTTGAGATCCGGACTTTAATTGCCAGCCCACGTTTACCTGGCTGTGTAGGCAGGAGGGAGAACTCTTCACCCAGCTGCATGGGGATGCTGGCTCTTGGCAGGGGAGGAATTGCTGGCAGCTCCTCTGGGAGAGCTCTTCTCAAAGCACAGGGACTGTCCTTGCTCCTGCTTGGCACACAGGGGACATTCAATAAAGAAAAGACCCTTTACATCTGCACAGTAATTAAACAGCTCAGCTCTCAGGCTTGTGGAGGGATGTTTGTCTCGGTCATTTTATTTCTCAGCTTGAAAACATTCAGATTATTCAGGGTAATCCAGGAGTGGGGAAAGAAATCTGTCCTTCGTGGGTTTCTGGCTAATCCAGGCCAAGCTGGTAAAATACCAAAAGCAAAGCTCCAGCAGGGCACTTTCCAGGGATCAGGGAGTTGTTTTCACCCAGCCTGGTGGGATGCAGCTGCAGTAAATGAGAAAAAGGGCTTTTGCTCTGCATCATTTTTAATAAAATTGATCCTCGCTGCTGACAAAGATCAAAGAAATCGAATTTGTGTGGGGAGACACTGGGCCCTGTGGGCTCAGATTAATTCCAGTCCCCTCATGCCATGGCACTGGCAGCACCACCCCATCCCCAGGCAGTTGCATCACCTCATTAGCCCAGCTGACAGCAGCCAGTCTATATTTCCTATAAATTCCTTTTCATTGCCTTTGGTGGCCCCAGCAAAGCAAACCCAAAAATAACCCATTATGGTGTTCCTGCCCAAACCCAGTGCCCTGATGGATTCACCAAAAATAACCCATTATGGTGTTCCTGCCCAAACCCAGTGCCCTGATGGACTCACAGAGAGAATAACCCATTATTGTGTCCCTGATGGATTCACCAAAAATAACCCATTATTGTGTCCCTGCCCAAACCCAGTGCCCTGATGGATTCACCAAAAATAACCCGTTATGGTGTTCCTGCCCAAACCCAGTGCCCTGATGGATTTACAGAGAGAATAACCCATTATTGCGTCCCTGATGGATTCACCAAGGATAACCCATTGTTTTGTCCCTGCCCAAACCCCGTGCCCTGAGCTGGGAAGGCACCCAGGGGTGCAGGAGACACTCCATGGTCTCAGGGGAGGGGGCTCAGCCCCATTTTCACCCCACAATGGCAGCGCTGTTTGGTTTCTTGGCCAAACTTTCTGCCCCTCACTGGGCATCACACCTGGGTGTTCTCTCAGGCACCACTGACCTTCCTTTCCCCTCACCTGGGCTTGGGCTGGCCCAGCTTCAGGACCAACATAGGTTTTGAGGTCGCAGATGAATGTCAGAGGTGTTGATCCTTAAAAAACCGCTCCTAATAGCTACTGATGTTGTGGTGAGTGAAAAATCAACTTTAAAATAAAAACTGTTTAGTCCCAACCTGGACTTTTTTTTCTCTTTGGCTCCTTGTTGATGTTTAGGGAAAACATCTGAGCTGCTTCTTCTCCCAGCTTGCTCCCCTCTCCCTGCTGGCTCCTGGCAAACTGCTGTGGATCAGTTCAGCAGCACAGGCTGCTCGGCGAGGAGAGGGGAAGATTAATTGAAGACTTAATTCCTCCTCTCCTCATTTGATCAGCTCAGGGAGAGGTGCTCCTGGAGGCCTCGTGAATCAGAGCCCCCAGGCTGGGGTTGTGCCAGGCTCAGGGGGTTTTGGAGCACACAGCCCTGCAGGCAGAGCCCATCCATCCCCTGTGCCAGGCTCAGGGGGTTTTGGAGCACACAGCCCTGCAGGCAGAGCCCATCCATCCCCTGTGCCAGGCTCAGGGGGTTTTGGAGCACACAGCCCTGCAGGCAGAGCCCATCTATCCCCTGTGCCAGGCTCAGGGGGTTTTGGAGCACACAGCCCTGCAGGCAGAGCCCATCCATCCATGCCAGCTCCTCCTTCTCCAGAGCAGGGAGCAGCAGGGCTGGGAAGGGTCAGGATCAGGCTCAGGAGGGGCTGGGCAGGAGGAGGGGACAGGGACAGGGCTCTCCAAGGGGCAGCAGCCAGCTGGAGCCAGACGAGCCAAGCTCCATGGCCAGACTGTCGTGGGGGCAGTAAATCAGGCAGGGAGAGGCAGGCAGGGGGAAAGGAAACGTGCCTGCAGGAAAGCTGGAAAATCCAGAGCTGGGAGCCACCAGCAGACTGAGAAAGAGCTTTTCCTCCTCACCAGCCTGGCATGGAGCTCCTCTCCTGGCCTTGGTACCACAGTTATTGCCCTGGTACCGCAGTTATTGCCCTGGTACCACAGTTATTGCTTTAGTACCACAGTTACTGCCCTGGCACCACAGTTATTGCTTTAGTACCACAGTTACTGCCCTGGCACCACAGTTATTGCTTTAGTACCACAGTTACTGCCCTGGCACCACAGTTATTGCTTTAGTACCACAGTTACTGCCCTGGCACCACAGTTATTGCTTTAGTACCACAGTTACTGCCCTGGCACCACAGTTATTGCTTTAGTACCACAGTTACTGCCCTGGCACCACAGTTATTGCTTTAGTACCACAGTTACTGCCCTGGCACCACAGTTATTGCTTTAGTACCACAGTTACTGCCCTGGCACCACAGTTATTGCTTTAGTACCACAGTTACTGCCCTGGCACCACAGTTATTGCCCTGGCACCACAGTTACTGCCCTGGTACCACAGTTATTGCCCTGGTACCGCAGTTATTGCCCTGGTACCACAGTTGCTACCCTGGTACCACAGTTATTGCCCTGGTACCACAGTTACTGGTTTGGTACCACAGTTATTGGTCTGGTACCACAGTCACTGCCCTGGTACCACAGTTATTGGTTTGGTACCACAGTTACTG
>NW_005054447.1:523539-538643 GCF_000277835.1 Geospiza fortis
CAGTTATTGCTTTAGTACCACAGTCACTGCCCTGGTACCACAGTCACTGCCCTGGCACCACAGTTACTGCCCTGGCACCACAGTTATTGGCCTGGTACCACAGTTACTGCCCTGGCACCACAGTTATTGCCCTGGCACCCCAGTTACTGCCCTGGTACCACAGTTACTGCCCTGGCACCACAGTTATTGCTTTAGTACCGCAGTTACTGCCTTGGCACCCCAGGATTGTCTCTCCCCATGCCCAGCTTTGCCCAAGGGCACAGATTTGCTGTCCCTGCCTGGCTGCCGTGCCCAGGCTGGGAGGAACAAACCCAGGGGAGCCCAGCCCGTGGAGAGGAGCCCAGAGGAGCCGAGGAGCTCCAGAAACACCAACCTAATGGGCTGGAAACTGCAGCCAGACGCTGCCAAGCTCCAGATAAAATCATTTCACACAAACAAGGGCTCTGCCACAAGGGCTCCAAATCCCACGCAGAGAGGACTTGAGAAGGTTTTTTTTAAATCCTTTTTTTTGCTCAGTTTAACTCCTCCCCGGCACTTTGGTGGCGGTGACATGGAGACAAGCGAGTGTTTTATCTCCTGGAAACCACTCACATCCTCCCTCACCTCCCTGCTCTGTCCGCAGAGCTCCAGCCCCATTACACAGACGATTTATGGCCCTGCTTCTCAGCTTTAGGCTGCCAGTGACTTCGGGAGGGTTATTTGTCCTTAAGTACTTGTAATTCTTCCTCTGCAGGAGCATAATCAGTCATTATCAGCGGCAGTTTCAGGCTCTAATCATAAAGCTGTTATTTCTGTTTAATCCTAACCTTGCTAAGTATTAATTTGATGTTTAATCCCCCTGGTATCTGGCAATATTGGCCTGTTATTGTTGCTGTTGCTGTTGTTTATGTGACAGTGAAAAATCAGCCCTGTAGGAGTCATATCCTTAATTATTTACCGTTCATTTGCCAAATCTCAGTTGCTCTCTTGCCACCCTGAGTCCTGCAGCCTCCCAGGGCAGTGTCACCCCAAAGTGCCCCAGTGTGGTCAAAGGGACAGGTGACACTTTTGAGGAGGGGACAGGAACCCCACAGCCTCACTCTGCTCTTTCAATCCCTCCACCATCCTTTAAAAAACAAACAAACAAACAGAATAACTGCGAACCTGCTAGGCTGTCAAACAGGAGGTGACAATTTATCAAACCTCACCTGGAGAGAGGTGGCAGAGCCACTGCAGGAGCTGCAATTAGCAGGAACGCCATGATTAACCAGTAATGACCTGCTGGGATCAGTGGAGCCATTCCACAGGCACAGCTCAGGGGCTGGGGAGGGAGTGGTGCCAGCAGCTCCTGCAGCCTGGGCTTGTCCCCGGGAAATGCTGGGGTTTGTCCTAAACCAGGGGCCCAAAGGCTCTTGTGGGTGTGGTGATGCTCTGGAGAAGCAATCAGGGGCCCAAAGGCTCTTCTTGGTGCGGTGATGCTCTGGAGATGCAGCCTGCTCTGTCCAGCTTGGCGAAGTGAGTGTCAAGGCAGAGCTGAGGAGCAAAAATCCATCCCCAGGGAGCTTCTGGGGGCTGCTGCTCCAGCCCTGCCCCTCAGCATCCCCTGTGCTCTGCAGCCTCTGCTGCTGCTGGGGAATGCCAGCCCCTGTGACAGCCTGGCTCTGGTTTGCAGGGCTGCAACAACGACAATTAACAATGACAATTAACAATGACGGGCGAGGGAAACGACAATTAACGCAGGGAGCGTGTGCAGGGACCTTCAGGTGAGTTTGCCCAGTAAAAGTGCTCGTTTATTTTTGTTTATTTTCACTGCAAATCTGCAGTTTCTAGCTGGGGCTGAGGGAGAGCAGCCAAGGCACTCAGAGCTGGGCTCTGCCTTCACTGCTGGGCAGCAATTCTTGTTTTCCCTGGCTGAAGAAGGTGACAATTGTGATGCCACACGTGCCCAGGGGCACAGGGCACACCCGAGCTGGACATGGAAACCAGAAGGCTCCAAGTTCCTTTATCTGAATTATTGCAGCCTTTGTTCTGTGCTGCCATGGGAGGGAAGAACAAGCCCTCGCTCCCAGCGCTGCCTCAATTTTCAATGTATAACTTTGGAAGCTTAATCATCTTCTTTTCACAAAGCTTTATGGTTTATATATATTTGGGTTTTTGTTACTCTTTTGTATTCACCCTTTTCGCTGTCAATTTAAGCTTAATATTATTAAAATTGCTCTGGCTCGCTCTGCTTAAAATTCTGCAGTTGCAGGATTTTTTGGGAAGAAGAAGTGCTAAGTCAAACGCTTTCTCCTGTTTCTTGTTTGTCTTTAATGACTCATTAGATCATCACCTCTGAAATGAGGAAGCAATAAAGCTGCTCTGAGGAAAGCCTGGCAGGCAGCTCTGGAGGCTGCTTTGGGATGGGAGCTGGGCTGGTTTTGGGACACAAATCCCACCCCAGAGGTGGTTCCTGAGGGGCTGCCCAAGGGCACGGGCCACAGTGGGTTAAAAACATCACCCTGCTGCAGGAAGGGTCGGAATTCCGCTTTCTGTGCAGGGTGAATGGGGTAAATCAGCTCTGCACTGTGGTGGTGCTCACAGGGGTCCCAGGGCGAGGGAAGAGATGAGAATCTTGACCCCATGTTTCAGAAGGCTGATTTATTATTTTATGATATATATTATGTTAAAAGAAAATGATATATTAAAACTGTACTAAAAGAATAGAAGAAAGGATTTAATCAGAAGGCCAGCAAGGAGTAGAAAGGAATGATAATAAAATCTTGTGACTGACCAGAGAGTCCGAGACAGCCGGACTGTGATTGGCCATTAATTAAAAACAACCCCATGAGACCAATCACAGATGCACCTGCTGCATTCCACAGCAGCAGATAACCATTGTTTTTCTTTTCATCTGAAGCTTCTCAGGAGAAAAAATCCTGGCAAAAGGATTTTTCATAAAATATGTCCGTGACACTCCACCTTGCCCAGGAGGGATCAGATTTGACTTTTAAAGGGAAACCAGTGTCCATGTGGTTTTATTTCATGTCCTAAAGCAACAAGAGCCCACAGATCCCCCAAAGACCCTGTCACCCTGTTTATTTATTTATTATTTCTATACTTATTATTTATTTTATTTACTTTTTTAAGTTCTTCTAAGCCTTCTGATGTTTACATTCTTGTCACGAACTTTCTCACACACTTTATGTAAATAACTTATTGGTTTGCATTCTTTTATGGAGGAGTAGAAATTCGGTGGGCTGCTGGTTTGTCCAGCGTCATTGGAGAGGTGGCACTGTCACCCTCCAATCCACTGTCACTTTTGGAAATCTATAAATGTTGGAATGAGAAATTAAAATTACTCTTTCTACCTTGATAGAGCTGCGTGTTCGCATCGTGTTGTTTGTGTTTTATAGTGACATGGGGGGTTCACAGCAGCCAAAATTCCCCGTTCTGTGCTGGCCAGGCAGCGCTGCCTGCAGCTCCATCGGCGTTTAAGGAGGATGCACAGCTGGGTGAGCCGGGCTGAGTCACTGCCCTGAGCCCTGCGCGGCTCCAGCTGCTGGAAACAACGAATTCATGAGTTAGAAACTGCAGCCCGTTCGTTGTACGTGTGTCAGCGTGCTGTCCTGTGGGCTTTGAGTCCTGGAAAAGGGAAAAGAAGGGAAAGGGGAAGGAAAGGGGAAGGAAAGGGGAAGGAAAGGAAAGGAAAGGAAAGGAAAGGAAAGGAAAGGAAAGGAAAGGAAAGGAAAGGAAAGGAAAGGAAAGGAAAGGAAAGGAAAGGAAAGGAAAGGAAAGGAAAGTATTTGGGTTGCCAAGACCTCCTAAAACATGTTGTATTTTTGAGTCACAGATGGCAGCTCTGTCAAGCCAGGCACCTTCTTAGCACCACACAAAAACGCTGCTGACCACAAGGGCTGACACAATCCCAGGGCTCAGGATCGTTGCTGTCCCATTCAGACACTTCCCAAATAAAATCCCTTTTATTTTTTCTCTCCCATTTTCCAGTCGGCACGGGCTGCTTTGCAAACCTGAGCATTCAGAGCTGCAGGAAGCTGCGTGCCCGGGAAAGGCTGTGATAATTCCCAAACTGCTGCAGAAATGAAACAGAAAGAGAAATGTGGAATTTTATTTTTGAGGTTCAGGTGATCCTTCAGGGAGATATCGAGGCTGCTGCTTTAAAGTGCTGATGAACTCCCCCGAGTGAATTTATGGGAGGAAATAAATAAGGAAAGGCTGGTTTGGACCTTTACTCCCCTGAATGTTGTGCCTTGCAGGATTGTTACTGGTAAATGCTGGCACAAGGGGAGTTATTTCTCTGCCAAGATTCATTAAAGGTGTTTTCCTTTGAAGTCTGGGGAAATGCAGAGAATTCCAGGTGGGAAGGGGGTTCCTGGTGCCAAAGGAGGTGTCAGGGTGTGAAGGGGACCAGGGGGATCTCCCTGAAGTGATTTTCTCTTTAACCAAATCCCTATTTTTCTAATAGCTTTTCATAACTTTGTAATTGCAGGCGGCGTATTTATTTACATCAGCAGTGGCTGTAATTACAGAGAATGCAAATGTGTAATTATTTAATTAGGATCCATAATGAGGCTGTGGGAGGGAGCTCGGAGGCAGACGTTTGTGGTGAGCAGCACTGGCCAAGGCTTTGTGGAGGGGAAGAAAGTTGGGATACAGGAGGGTGCACCCAGGAACTGAGAGCAGGAAAATTCTGCTGCTGGCTGGGGAAACCTGGATTTCTGTCCCGAATGAGAGGAATGGCAGATTTGTGTTTCCAAACCAGCTGTGGGGCTGCTGGTAGGTAAAACCAGCACTGGGAGAGAAAAGAAACAATGGGAAGGATTCCACTGGTTGGTGAATGGGGAAAGAGATTTGCTTTTACAAATAAACTTTGGGTTTGCTGAGAAATGAAATTGGACATTGAAAGATAAAAGAAACAATGGGGAAGAAAAACACCTAAATTCCATAAGAATTAAAAATTAAAAGGGAGGGTTGTACATTAGAGGGGAATCTCTGGTATCAGGTGTTCTGGGGAGTCTGAACCTCTCAAGTACCTCAGAAATGGGGAAAAACTCCTAAATTCCATAAGAATTAAAAATTAAAAGGGATGGTTATACATTAGAGGGAAATCTTTGGGAAATCTTCAGGATTAGGCGTTCTGGGAAGTCTGTACCTCCCAAGTACCTCAGAAATGGGGAAGGAGAGAAGGGAAGTGTGGCTGGAAATTGGATAAAGAGGAGGCTGCTCCCGCACACGGGGATGCTGCAGGGACCCGGTGACATCAGCTGTGACTTCATGCGGGCTGAGTGGCCCCTGTGTCGCTGTCTGGGCTGGCTGTGAGCCACAGCCCGGCTCTGCTCCCTCTCGAGGCGGCAAATGTCACCCCGGGGTGACTCCCCTGCCTTTAAAAGCTCCGGTTTCAATGCAGGGACTGCGGGTACAGCAAAGCAGAGATGCCATCCAGCCTTCTAAAAAACATTTTCCTTCTCCATTCCTGGGATTTGGGTCCTCAGCAGCTTGCGAGGGCAAAGGTTCAGCTGACAAGCAACAAATAAACTGTTTGGAAATGGGAGGAAAAAGAGCATAAATTAATTTCTCTGTAACAATTACTCTTCTTCTTTGACTCATCTCCGGGAATAAATCCCTCGGGATATCTTTGTGCTGGAACATGGTACAGAGAATGAAAACATTTCATCCCTGCCATGCCTAAATTCTCTCTTTATTGGCTGATGGATGAGAACCCAAGGCCCAGCCCTCTCCTGGCTGTCCTTGCTCTGCAGAAACACAACACAGGGGCATCAGACCCCTGCCCTCACCTGGGCCAGGTGGGAGGTGACAGTGCCTGCACTGAGGTGTCCCCACCACAGTCACAGCATCAGAGGGGTCAGGACGTTCCTCCCGTGCCATTCCCTGCCTCTGGGGAGGTTGGCACCATCCCTGCAGGGAATTGCCTGGAAATTGCCTCTGCTGCACGCCGCGCCAGCTGCTTTTTAAAGAGATTGCTGTAGCGGGTTATAGCAGTGCCTCCAGTCAATTCCTCCCAGGCAGAAACCAGTTTTCCTGAAATTGCCTTCTCAGCTCCATAATCATTACCCAGGAAATTGCCCCGGGAGAGGCTGGAGCAGGGCAGGGGTGGGGGCTGCTCTGCAGTGGGAGATGAGCAGGAAAATCCTCCAGGAGCTGTGCTGGGAGCTGTCCCTGGCCTGGCACTCACACCCCTTAATTCTCATCTTTGTTTATCTCTGAAAAGGTTCAGTTTCTGGCAGATCTCAGAGGGGAGATGCCCTGAACTGGTCCAGCAGCAGCCACTGGATGGAGGAGCAGCCTGGTGAGTCCCTGTGTGCCCAGAAGAGCTGGCAAAGGATGCTCGGGCTGGGTTCTGTGCCCGGGCTGTTCCCTCCTTTCCCACTGGTGCTCCAGCACCATCTACAGACCTGCCAGGGCGCTCCAGAGGCTCCCTGTGCAGCACAGGCACAGGAAAGGGTCAGGAGCTGAGCCAGGTGTGATTTGAGGGATATTTGCAGTTTTTCTGGCCTGAACTCTAAATGAGACAGGGGGCTTGGAGAAAAAAACCCAAACCCTCCTGTTTTCAGAGCAGCTGCCCAGCACAGGGGGGGTTTGTGCCACAACACACCTGGTGCTGCTCAGAGTGAAGAACAGCCTAGGACTGGCTCTTCCTGCCTCACTGTAACCCAACCAGACTCCCAAACGTGCTCAGTATAAATAGTTTATTAAAGAAAATAGCAAATTCCAATTCTGTGAACAATCAACAGGGGAGAAGTGTTTTTCAAAATAGACCATTTTGGATTACTGTGTTTGAAGGGACAGGGGATCCCATGAGGTGTTCTGGGACAACAAAAACACAAAGGTTCTGCAAGGACTGGGGTGACAGGAAAGCCTCAGCCCCTGCACAAATGCCTGGGAATGGGAAGAGCAGTGGGACAGAACAGGAGACAACAGATTAAAACATTAAACTGTGACTGAAACTCTTCTAAGCACTACAGGGCAGGAAGGATTGGCAGCACCTTGGTCTCTGGGCTGAGCTCAGTGAATGCTCTCAGTGAGATTTTCAATTAAGAAATGTACAACAATCCAAGTGTCAAACAGCCTTTTGTGACTTCATGCTGTGAGTGCACCTTTCATTCCTTTTGTATATTGGTTTGCATTTCTCTCATCACACCTGAAGGACAGAAAATACAACACCAGAAAGACACAGAGGGATGGAGTGCACACCCAACACAAACATAAAGGAAGGAGCTGAACTGCCTTCTACACTTGGGAAAGTGACACTGAAAAGCTCTAAATCAGTTTGAAGATATTTCCCATGAGAAAGAAGAGAATTTTCCTACTTGTGAGAAATCCTGTGACCTGATCAATGGTTCACCCAGCACAGGATCTCTTTTCCCTACTCCCTCTGAAGTGTCTCTCCCTGGAGGTCTCAGGGGAAGCTGAGGTGGGAAACTGGCATTCCTGGAGGGACATCAGGAACTCCCCAGGTCTCTGGGTTCCATGTGTGCTTTGGGGGACAGCAGAGGTCACAGAGGGGCTGCAGGTCCCAGATGTAGCAGTGCATAGAAGAGTCCCAGCTGAGCACTGAAAGGGCCCCAGCCTGAGATGAGGTTACAGGAACACCGAGCAGGAAATGCTCCTTGCTCCAGGCAAGCTCCAGGAAGCACCAACCCAATCCCAATGTTTCCCAGACCAGCAGAAATAAGAAAGGTGAAATCAAAAAAGTATTTGGAAGTGTCAGTTTGCTCTTGCTGTGCCACGAGGTGCAGGTGTAAACTGGAGTCACTTGATCTTGGCCAGTGCTGCTGCTCTCCTCTCTGTGTTCTGGAACAAGGCTCGGATCAGACTCTTCACCTCAGCTGCTGAAAACTCCTCTGCCAGAGGCCCCTTGCCATCTGCCCACCTGGAAGGGAGACAGGGAGAGCTTCATGGCACCAACTGCCCAGAAATGGCACCTCCAGCAAACCTCCAAGGACCTGTGCCAGCAGCTGAGCCTGACCCTTTCCTCTGGAAAGGGAAAGGGAAAGGGAAAGGGAAAGGGAAAGGGAAAGGGAAAGGGAAAGGAAAGTTCCTGCTCTTCCTCTGAACTGCAGCTCCCTGGCACAGGCCTGGAGAAGCAGCTGGAAAGGAAAACACCTACTGATCCACGATTTCTTGGAGGTTGGCCTGCAGGATGATCATCAGTTCCTTGAATGTCATCCACTTCTGCACATAGACTGGAACTTCCTCCTGGTACTTCTTGTTTTTGTCTTCTTCAAGCAGAGGGGTGAAAACTTGGGGTCCCTCCTCCACCATGATCCTGCAGAGTGAGTACAGCCTGTCTGCATCCTCTGCAGAGATATCCTGGGATGGGGAGAACATGAACAGAGCTGAAGTGAGGTGTATTTTTGGAGTGCCAAGTGAAAGGGAAAATTGGGATTGTGAACACTCCCCATGGACACATGATTATAATTTCTGTGAGAATGAACTGCTCCCCTGAAATGTGCTTTTGGGGAGAGTTTCTGGAGGTGACAAATGCTGTCCCCAGCACCCCCCGTGGCTGTTACCTCCAGGGCAGCAATCCTGGTGACAATCTCTGCCAGGGCTGTGTTCAGGAGGGCCCCCATGGCCTTGCAGTACACGTTCACAGGGAGCACATCCTGCCACACCATGCCCAGCCTCCTCAGCTGGTGCAGCACCTGCAAGGCAACAGCTGAGTGTGACACCAGAACCCTGGGAAAGGCACCAGGGCATCAGGAGAGTACAAATGGGGAGAAACAATGGAGCAATCCTGCTAAAGACACAGCCCAGGACAAGAACCCAAACCATCACATCAGAAAACAGGTTTTTTAGCAGCTGCACAGCTGTCAGGGCTGAGATTCCACAGTGCATCCTCCCCAGGATACCTGCAGGCACTGGGATGCTCTTTCTCTGCCTCCCTCACCTGCTTTATGGCTTTATTTGCTGCACAGTAATTCTCCTCATCATCCATGTTGGAAAAGTTCCTGGCACTCGAGAGCCTCTCCAGGATTTCTCCCTTCTGCACTCGCATCTGGGCCAGAAAACACTCCATCCCTTTAGGAGCAAAACAAGCAGAGAGAAGCAATTAAACAATTACTAAATTTGCTCTGCCTATTTATGACTGCAAGTGCTGAATAATGAACTTGCTATAATGTTTTATTTTTAATCAATTTCCAGTCTCCAAACAGTCTCCCAGAGCCAGTTTAAGCAATGAGCTCTTGTGCAGCTTGCATTGCTACAACACTGCTGGAAAAAAAGCAGAGCAGCAGAAGGAATTGTGGATGGCTCCTGTTAGCTCACACAAACTTATCTGTGAATTTATTTCTGTGGAATAACTAATGAAAACATCAAAGGACTGAGCAGCTGACCCCAGAACACATCTTGCTGCATACTGAGCTGCTCTTGGGACTAAGCTCACTAGAAGATACAGGTTTCAAAGAGCCAAAACTTCCTAACTCAAAAAATGTTTCTGCCACTTGTCCAAACACCACCAACCCACTGCTCGCCCTGAGTGAGCAGCCACAGCTCCATGAAAGCAGCCAGCAGCCAGTGCCAGGGTGAACCCCCAGGTGACCCACAAGCACATTTGGAGAGGGGAAGGGGGCAGGGAAGTTACCCAGCCTCCTGAAGGCAGGCACCAGGTCCACGAAGGTGGCAGCCCCGTTGCTGAGCACGCTGGTGCTGCGGTAGCGGAACTGGTGGCCCAGGGTCAGCAGGTGGTGGGCGATGTACATGCAGTTGTTGTGGTGGATGGCAGCCAGCTGGGGCAGCTTCTGCAGGTTCTCCCTGGCCCAGCAAGAAGAGAAAAGGAGAAATGAGTTTATTTAGAGCTGGTTCTGTTAAAAAAAAGCTTGTGTCTATCCTAGAGAAACGCACAGTCTGTCAGGAGATGGTGCTGGCAAGGCCTGACTGACATCAGAGTGAAAACATTTAATCTCACAAACCCCACAGGAACTGGCAGGAAAAGAGTCTGAAATGGCACTGAGGCACTTGAACCCTGTGCTATCCCACACTGTTTCCAGCCATGGGCTTTCAAACAGGAATATATTTTGTTAGAGCAAAGTCACAGTGAGGAAAAGGGAGAGAAGGTCTCTGACAGGATTGTGAACTTTCCATCTTCACTGCTGCTCTTTTTTCCACATGAAAAACATCCTGAAAAATCTGTGCATCAGATTTGAGGTCAAAGTTACATGGCTGGAAACAATTACAGCTTTGTGAGAACTTCACCTACACCCTTGATCACAGACTGCCAACACAGAAACTCTCCAGCACCTGCTTTGCACAGGTATGGCTTAGTTAGAGATTGAGTAGTTAATTTTTGCTGATGGAGCTGTAGTGGGACTGTTCCAACAGCAGTATTGCCCCTCAGAACAGGAAATGTGGACACACTCACCTGTGGTATGTGGGCACTACCTCATAGAAGAGCTGGAAGATGTTCCTGACACAGTCAAAGAGCTGAACACAGCTGCAAGGGAAACAGGGCTCATGTCAGTCTGGCAATGATGTCCTGCTCACAGCTGACCCTCAGCCTGCCCAAAGAGGGCTCATGTCAGCCTGGCACTGATGTCCTGCCCACAGCTGACCCTCAGCCTGCCCCACACCAAGGTTTCATGAGCAGTGAAGCACTGGCACAAAGAGGGGATTGTCAGCATCAATGACAGCACTGTCAACACTCTGGAAAACTCTCAAAGGCTGTGCTGACCTTGAGGGTCAGTGTAGAAGGGAGATCCATGAAAGCTCAGAACAAAGGGGACACTGTCCCTGCCCTTCCAGGTGGGCAGGAACACTCAGCCCTCTCCCTGGCCCTCGAGGGCAGCTGTTACCTGGGCAACTCTCCTGCTTGAGGGCTGTGGTTAAAGTTGAGTTTATGTGGATCCCGTTTGTTTTTCCCCAAGAGCCCTGCCAGCTGCAGGCTGGAGTTCTTTGTTTTCACCAGCACAAAGAACTCTGCTCACACTGAGGCCAGAACTTGATTTTGGCAAAAAGAGATGGGTTTGATTTTTCTAAACAATTGACTTTTCTAAAAACCAGAAGGAACAGCCTGCAG
Source organism: Geospiza fortis (assembly GCF_000277835.1). Classification (NCBI taxonomy): domain Eukaryota; kingdom Metazoa; phylum Chordata; class Aves; order Passeriformes; family Thraupidae; genus Geospiza; species Geospiza fortis. The sequence goes on from NW_005054447.1 coordinate 534,554, forward strand.
CAGTGTCAGTCTCCTGCCCAAACCCAGGGATACATCCACCAGCCAAAACAAGAGCAATAACTGAGCCCAATTTTTAAAGTTCTTTAAATCTATTCCCAGATGCTGGGTGTTGCTAGAGGCTGACACACAAGCTACTAAATAAATAAACACTGCTTTGATAAGTGATGCTAAGTGAGGAATGCCAAGCCATCCCTACCAGAGGTCAGTGCTGGCCGTGGCCTCCAGCAGCGTGTGGTAAGCCAGCTCCACGAGCTGCTGCACGGAGCTGCTGATGCGGCAGCAGGGCAGGCACAGCGTGAGCGGGCTCAGCCTGCTCTCACTGCCCACACTCACTGTGCCATTGGGCACCAGGCTGCAGGCTCTGGGCAGCTTCACGTGGTCTCCTGAGCCAGGATCAGGGAGCTCTGGGAGGGCTATGCTGGAATCAGGTGTGATCTGAGGGAAAGTGAGAGAGAGAACAGGATGGTTTTCTCCAAACAGAATTTGGAGCTCTGAAAGGAGAATCTTCAAGATTAAAAAGCACTCAATGGCAGAGGTTTAAGACTCAAGATAAACACAACACTGCAGCACTATTAAAAATATTTAGAGATTGTTTTCCAGATGGAAAACCTGTGTGAGGCATGCCCAGTCACCTTCACAGTGTTGTGTATTTCTGAGGTCATCAGGTTCCTGGCTGCCATGATCACATCCTGGCACTTCTTGTTGGCAAAGTGGGAATCCACATTGCAGGCGTATTTCAGCAAGGCAGTCGTGTCTTCCTTCAGAAACTGCATCTTCTTCAGGGCCTTCTCAAACTCCTCTGTGGATTCAATCACCTGAGGAGAGCAGATGTGTTCTGTTAGCACAGCCCCCAAAATAAGGGAACAAAGTTAAATTGGGTATAAAGGCCGAAAGCAAAGGATGAAGGAGGTTTTGGAGGGCATTAACCACTGGAATGCCATCCCACTGGAGTGCCTGGGACGCCCTGAGGGGCTTTTTGGGACCCACCTCCTTGTACTGGTCCAGTTTGCTGCTGTTGGTTGGGATGGAGTTCACCAGGCAGTTGTGGATGAGGCAGTCTGAGAGCTCCTCCCAGATGAGCTCCCCCAGCAGCTCTGCCAGCGTGACTCTGCCTTCCCCAGGCTGCTCCAGAGGCACACCTGCATCCCAGAGAAGAAAAATGGATTTTAACACAGCTGCTTCCTGGGCCAGACCCTCCATCAGTTCAAAAGCCTTTCCTCCATTTACCTCTCCCATAATGCTGATTAACAACCAGATATTCTAGCAAACTCCCATTAAATGAACAAGGTACTGATCATAACTAACTCCAGAAGAGAGGGACTGCATACTTAGCAGGTATCTGTGCAAAACTTCAAACACCAGCTTGATCTTCTCAAACACCTCCATGGGAGAGGACTCGTCCAGAGCAAGCTCCTGGGACCTGAACCTCAGGATGAACACATCTGGCTGTTCCTCTGGGACTGGCTCCAGAGATGGGTGTGAGATCAGAGGCTTCAGGATGTACTGCAGCAACAAGCGGCCTGAGGAAAGGGAAAAACAGAGGTTTTCCAGCAGCAGATTGCTCCAGTGAGGTCCAGCCCTGACTGTTCTGGATTCAGAGACTGCAAGTGGGAGGAATAATCCCTTGATCAGCTCTATCAGAGAATTACCAATGAGGTAAAACTCTTCAAGCACCAGGCTGTGAAACCACATAGTCACAGATCAGAAATACACTGAACTGTCAGGAAAGGAGAAATAATTCCAGGTAGATAATGGAATAAATATTTTCCTATTAGTAAGAGCTCCAGCATTCACCTCAGTGGGAAACACAAGCCAGGAGAGGAAGAAGTTTTCCAGTGTACTGCTGGAGTGAAGTGTTAAAACAAGCCTGAAGTATCCCCCCAAGCTACTGAGGCTGTTTCTGGGGTCTGTCTTACCAAAGTCTTTGAGCTTGGAGTGCAGCTCTCCCAGGACAGCCAGGGCCTGCAGCACAGCAGCCACAGGAGGCACAGCAGCGTCCTCATCCTGGGGTGGCACCGTGTGCAAGTGCAGCTCCGAGAGCACCACGGCCTCCAGGCTGCTGCTCCCTGCACACAAAGCACAGCCAGGGCTGCCACAGGGCACTGCAGAAGCAAAGATCCACCCCACCCCAGAGCAGGAGCTCCTTCAGCCCCCTCAGCCCAACAGCTTCACTGCATGTCCCACCCTGCAGGTGAGAACTTCAGTGGGGCAGAAAGAGTGAAAAAAACCCCGTGAGCACCTTTGGAAGGGGGAAGCTTCCACACAATGAGCTTCTGCCACTCCTCCCCGAGGTGGTAGATCATGTTCTGTGTCTGCACTGTGAGCTCTGTGCCCAGGGCCTTCAGGATCTTCAGCTCAAAGCCCCTGCGGGACTCCAGGCTCCTGAGGCTGCTCCGTGCCTGGGGAGAGCACACACAGCTCAGGTGGGCACTGCCCTGCCAGGGAAAGCATTCCCTGGCACCCACCCAGTGCACCCAGCCCCCTGCAGGGGCACTGCTACCTTCTCCAGCTGCTGAGCTGCTGCCACGTACTGCTTCTCCTGCAGGGCAGAGTTGCACTCCTTGATAGTTGTGTCAAACTGCAAAGGCCAAACACACACAGGGGGTGTCACTGCAGCTCTGCTCTGACACTGCAGACACCCACCCAGACCTGTGAGCTACAGACACTCACCCAAACCTGTAAACTACAGACACTCCCAAATCTGTGAGCTGCTGCCATTCACCCAAATCTCAGAGCTACAGACACTCCCAAACTGGGAAAGGACAGACACTCACCCAAATCTCTGAGCTACAGACACTCCCAAACTGGGAAAGGACAGACACTCACCCAAATCTCTGAGCTACAGACACTCCCAAACTGGGAAACTACAGACACTCACCAATCCTGTGAGACACTCATCCAAAACAGAAGCCCAGAACAATGCTCACACTGAGGAGCAGGATTATTTTGCTCCCCCTCCTCACCTCCTGCAGCTTTCTCAGGACACTCAGCACCAGGGTGTCCCTCTCCAGCTGCTGCTTCAGCTCTGTGAACTCAGCAACAGCCACGTTTAGATCTCGCTGGACCTAAAACAACAGCAGCTCTCAGTTCAGCATTTCAGTTCAGTTCAGTTTCACGACAGCATTGGTTAGCACACACATTTTCCTCTTAAATTTCACTTATCATTTATTTCTGTTCCTAGAATGATTTGGTGAGGAGGAGAAAAACTCCATCCTTTGTATTCCTGTGTCCCACCCCCTGCCCCAGCCAAGGCTGGTCCTTCTCTCTGAAGGACACTGTGACACACTTTTCCAGCCACACAAGAGTGACAGCCCCTTAATGACAGCTCTTAACGTGCACCCTGGTGTCACCTCAAGGCATTCTTTAGGGCTGATATCACCCAGGGATCCCAGCCACAGAACCACGAAATCCCCTGAGCTGGAAGGGATCATCGAGTCCTGCCACAAACCCAAAATCCCATCATGAAAGCATTGTCCAGACACTCCTTGAGCTCTGGCAGGTTTGGGGCTGTGACCAAGCACTCCACGATGGGGTGGGGGGCTCTGGATTTGTGCTGAAATGGAGCAGGATGTCCCTGGGAGTCACCTCGTTCTCGATGCCCGCCTTGAGCAGGTCGATGTTGTTGGACAGCCTCTCCACCTGTGCCACCAGGTCCTCTGCGCTCTGCATGCTGGGCAGGAACTCGCTGTACTTCTTGTTGATCATGGTGCACACCTCTCCCTGAGGACAGCGAGCAAAGGGACAGCAGTCACCTCGGCAGCAGAGGGACAGGGTGAGAGAGCGGGGCAGGGCCGGGGCACCCTGGGATGGACAGGGCTGGGCACCTCTGACCAGAGCTGGGCACCCCTGAGCAGGGCTGGGCACCTCTGACCAGAGCTGGGCACCTCTGAGCAGGGCTGGGCAGCTCAGACCAGAGCTGTGCATCTCTGAGCAGAGCTGGGCACCCCTGAGCAGGGCTGGGCACCTCTGACCAGAGCTGGGCACCTCTGAGCAGGGCTGGGCAGCTCAGACCAGAGCTGTGCATCTCTGAGCAGAGCTGGGCACCCCTGAGCAGGGCTGGGCACCTCTGACCAGAGCTGGGCACCTCTGA
>NW_005054447.1:538884-539687 GCF_000277835.1 Geospiza fortis
GGCTGGGCACCCCTGACCAGAGCTGGGCACCTCTGACCAGAGCTGGGCACCCCTGAGCAGGGCTGGGCACCCCGGGACGAACCAGGACTGGACACCCGAGGATGAACCAAGGCTGGGCACCCCAATCCAGCTGACAGAGGGCTGGACACCCGGTCTAAACCAGGGCTGAACACCCGAGCTCAGGGCTGGACACCCGAGCTGGTACACCCGGCCCAAAGCAGGGCTGGACACCCGAGTGACCCACAGCTGGACACCCAGTCCTGACCGGCACCGCCGCAGCGCCGGCTCCCCGTCTCTCCCCGCGCCCCCTCCGTTCCCCGTCCCTTGCCTTGAGCTCCTCGACGCGGCGGGAGAGGCGCCCGACGCGGGCCCCCAGATGCTCCTTGTCCAGCCGGCCCGAGTGCGCCAGCACGGCCGCCACCAGCGAGCCCGCCTGCGCCGCCATGGCTGCGCGCCCTACGGCGGCCGCGAGGGACACGGGACCGCGGCGCGGAGCTCGATCGGGGGGCTGAGGGTTCGAGACTGAGCGGGGATAGCTGGACACGGAGGGGAGAGGGGACCGCGGTTATGGGGACATCCAGAGATGGAGGGGACCGCGGTTATGGGGACACGGAGATGCCGAGAGATCTGTGGGTGGCGTGACCTGTGGCAGCTGGAGGAGATGAGAAAATGCTGAGCGTCTATGGATAGCAGGGGCAGCAGTGGATGCCGGGGTCCGTGGCTATGGGGGACCAGTGGCTGCAGGGGATGTGGAAATTCTGGGGATTCCCCACCTCTGCAGTGTTTCCTGGCTGGGGGGGGAT
>NW_005054447.1:539763-546249 GCF_000277835.1 Geospiza fortis
GTCCTGGAGCGGGGACAGAGCCACCACCGCCGTGCCATGCCGGGGGGAAAGGCTCTGAGCGCCTGGGGGCTGCTGGCCACCCTGGCCGTGGCCAGCTGGGGGGTCCGAGGTGAGTCCGGAGGTGTGGGGTCAGCGGCCGGACACTCGCCGTGGTCCCTGGACATGCTGGGAAGGAACCCCAGGGCTTGGTGAGGTTTTCCAGCAGGGAGGGTTTGGAATGTCCATGGGGGAAAAAGAATCGGTGCAGGAGGATGGGGGAGTTTGCCCAGAGCTCCTTTGGGACAGCCTGATGTGATGCTTCCTCCCCAGGAAGGAGCTCCGAGCTCTGCGCTGCTGCTCATCACTCAGAGGTGAAGCTCTGCTCCCTTCTCCTTGCACAGGGCAGATATTCGTGAAGGAATTCAGCGGGAAGGTGTTCCTGGAGTGTGTGAGAAGCCAAGACAAGAACATCACGTGGTGGAGAGATGGGAGCACTGTTGGGCACGAGGCACAGCTGGACCTGAGCGGGGTTTATGATGACCCCAGGGGCCTCTACATGTGCGAGACAGGAGAAAAGTGGAGCAGCCTCCAGGTGCACTACCGCAGTAAGTGTTCACTGCTGCCTTGCCAGAGCCAGAACTGCTCGGAGTTTTCCCCCAAGCCAAGCCTTGAGGGAATTTCCCCTCATCTGGGAGTGTCTCCAGCGGTTCCTCTGCGTGTGGTGTCCCTGTGACAGCCCTGCAGTTCAGTGCCATGACCTGCTCCTCTGCCCTGCACCCGTGTGGGGGACACGTGGGTCACACAGCAAAGCCAGCTGGGCTCTGTTGGACTGGCAGAGCTGGCTGAGCCCTCAGTGTTCGTGTCCTTTTGGGTTTCCAGTGTGCCAGAACTGCATCGAGGTGGACGCTCCCACCATCTCGGGCATCGTCGTCGCCGACGTGGTGGCCACGCTGTTCCTGGCAGTGGCCGTGTACTGCATCAGTGGCCACAACAGGGGACACACCTCGCGAGGTGAGGGATGGGAACAGCCCCAGGGCTGTGCCTGGCACCCCCGGGGGCTGCAGCCAGCTCTTGGGTTTGTTTGGAAATGTTCCCCACATTGCCCAAGGCTCCCTGAGCTTGTCCTTCTTTCTTCCTTCAGCCTCTGACAAGCAGAACCTGATCTCCAACGAGCTCTACCAGGTGAGTGTGGGGGCACCCCTGTGTGTGAGGACATCTCCAGCACCCCTGTGTGTTTGGGGACACCTTCATCACCCCAGTGTGTGTGTGTGTGTGCACCTTCAGCCCAGCAGTGTGGACAGAATCTTGCCCAAGGCTGACCCAGCTCACCCTCCCAGGGCTGGGCAGGTACACTTTGAGTTCATGTCCCCTTTTGTCCCCCCTGGCAGCCCCTGGGAGAGCGAGAGGAGGAGCAGTACAGCCGGCTGGCTCCCGCCCGTGCCCGCAAGTGAGGAGGAAGACTCTGGGACTGCCTTCATCAGCATGCTGCCTTTGCTTGGGGGTCCCTCCAGGGTGGGCTGCCTGCAGCCCTGTGCTCTTTCCACACCTCTTGCACTTCTATATTAATGCCATTAAAGATGAGCCTGTCCCACGGGCTCCCTGCTCCATCTGCTGTGTGCAGCTCCTGGGAAAGGTGCACAGGGATGGGGTCTGGGCACTGGAAAGATCTGGTCACTGGGAAGGTGCAAAGGGATGGGATCTGGTCATTGGGAAAGTGCACAGGGATGGGATCTGGTCATTGGGAAGGGCACAGGGATGGGATCTGGTCATTGGGAAGGTGCAAAGGGGTGGGATCTGGCCACTGGGAAGGGCACAGGGATGGGATCTGGTCAGTGGGAAGGTGCAAAGGGGTGGGATCTGGCCACTGGGAAGGTGCACAGGGATGGGATCTGGTCAGTGGGAAGGTGCACAGGGATGGCATTTGGGATGGCAATGCCAGGTCTCCACTCCCTAGCCCCAAGCAGAAGCAGCTCATGTGGTCTGAGCCCCCAAAAGGGGACACAGACACCAACAGGGCCAGGCAGCATCACCTCACCCTGGAAGGATGAGGAAATTTGCAGCCCTGCAGGCAGTAAAACCCCAAAGTGGGGGTGCAGCAGTGGCAGAGGTGAAGAGGGGCCCGTGGGTTGTTTTGGTGCCTGTTTGAGCTGGAAGCCCGGCTGAGGCAGCCCTGAGCAGAGGAAGCAGCAGCAGAGCAGGGCTGGGGGCGTTCAGCTGCACCCCAGCAGCTCCAGGATGCGGTTTAGAGCACAGCTGGGCTCCTTCACCACAGCAGGCCCCACACCCCGGTGGGGAGATGGTGAGATACTCACAGCACCAACCACCCCCAGAGCCTCAAACCCACACAGGGCCACGCTGTCACCTTCTGTGAGCAGCACTGCTGCAAATGGGGGCCAGGCTGGGAAGGCGAGAGCAGGACCAGGTCAGAGGCAAATCCCCCTGAAAAGGACCTGTTCTCAGCCAGGGAACTCCAGAAGCAAGTGGAGGCACTCAGGGTGGAAATTAAACCTGAAGGAAAAGGTCAGAGGCAAATCTCCCTGAAAAAGATCTGCTCTCAGCCCAGGGAACACCAGAACCAAGTGAGGGCACGTGGGAGGGAAATTAAACCTGAGGGAAAAGGTCAGACCCCCCTGAAAAGGATCAGTTCTCAGCCCAGGGGACGCCAGAACCAAGTGGGAGCACTGAGGGCAAACATTAAACCTGAGGGAAAAGCAGCAGGAGCAGAGGGAAGTGTGAGGGTCAAAGGAGACCAGGGAGGCCCAGTGAGGCTGCAGTCCTTTAATGAGAAGGAAATCTCTTGCCAATGTGCTCATTTCTGCTCCGGGCTGGCAAACCCAAGCCCACACCGCAGGGTGGGACAGCACGTCCCTGTCCTGTGGCCAGAGTGCCAGAGACTCAGCAGAGCTGCAGAGAGCTGGGACAAGGTGGGCAGAAGCATTTCCCCAGAGCTGCTGGTTCCAGGCTGCCATGAGAGGAGTTTCAGATGGCCCTGGGGGCCAGGCCTGCGTACACCTCCCGCTGCCCCTTCCGGATGGGCTGTGGGGAGACATGAGACCCTGGGTCAGAGCTGGAGCCCCACATTTCCCCTCACAGAGAAAAGCAGGGCACAATTCTTCCCAAGATTATTCTCATCCCATTTGCTGTGCCTGTGTTTGTGCCAAAGTAGAATGCAATGTGGAGATTGTTTACCCGCAGTGATGGGGTTTTCTTTCCATGGCCTGTCACGGCCTAGTGTGTAGCCCCACATTTCTCCTCACAGAGAAAAGCAAGGCACAATTCTTCCCAAGATTATTCTCATCCCATTTGCTGTGCCTGTGTTTGTGCCAAAGTAGAATGCAATAGTAGATGTTTTCCCCAGAGTGATGGTGTTTTGTTTCCTTGGCCTGTCAGGGCCAGGTGTGTGTGTGTGTCAGGACTGAGGGTGACAGTGTTGAGATTCTCTGCGGTGTGTGCAGAGTTGAGTGCTTGGCAGGTTCAGTTTTAGATGCATAGAATAATATAGTATAATAAAGTAATTAATTAGCCTTCTGACAAGATGGAGTTCTCCTCATCATTCTTCCATAGCATCAGCTCTAAGGAGCCCTGACCTGAACCCACACAGGGCATGGAGAAAGGCACAGCAGAGAGGGGCAGTGCCCAGGGAGCTGCAGCTCTGCCCCCAGATAAATCCCCGTGGCAGCACCAGGGAAAGGGGTCCCATCACCCTTTTCCCTTTCCCTGCCATGAAATCTGGGATCTTGGCTGGATGCTCCTTCAAGGATGGATGACCTGGCTGTCCCTGCCCAGCAGCAGGATGGAAAGGGACTGTCCTCACCTCATAGTCCGGGTTGGGGACAGGAGGAGGCCGCTGCATCTTCTGACCTGAAACAGAGGCACAGAGAGGGTGAATCCCTGGGGATTCCTGCCACGAGGGGCTCCAGGCTGATCCCAGGCACACCACGGAGCAACCCCATGGATTCATTCTGAGCTCCTGAAGAGACAGCTGCTGCCAGGAGCTGCAGGGCTGGCTCCAGCAGAGTGTCCTGGGAGATGGGCTCCATTGCAGCAGCCAGCCCAAGAGAGAGTCACGAGTTTTCATTATTATCTTTTAGCCTTCTATCTGTATCCCTTCTCTATTCTTTAGTTTAGTTTTAGTATAGCATAATATCATATCATATCATATCATATCATATCATATCATATCATAATAAATCTGCTTTCTAAAAACATGGAGTCATAGTCATCATTTCCTTCCTCCTCTGTCCAGGGACCCCGAAAACACCACACCTGGGTGCTCAGAGGGTGGCACGGGCAGCAGGGGTGCCTGCAGTGGCTCTCACCTCGTGGCCGGCTGTCCCCAGCAGAGCTGGCTCGTCCCTTCCTGCCTTTGCTGAAGTAATAGACCAGGATCAGCACGCCCAGGGTGATGAGGAGGTCTGCAGTGATGATCCCTGCCACGGTCAGGGCGTCCAGCTCCTCACAGGTGGCACAAACTGCAGGGAGGAGGGCAGGGGATGCTCAGAGCCAGGAGAGACCAGGCCTGGCACAGGGCTGCAGGCAGCTGGGATGGGGAAAAGGGCAAACTGGGAGGGAAGATTTGCCAAAAAGGGGCTCTGGGACTGGCCTCAGCAGCACCACGTTCACCCCACCCCACTGGAAACCCAATCAGCCCCCAAAACCTGCCAGGCGAGGGGGCAGCACTCACCTTTGGCATTCAGGTACAGCTGATGCTTCTCGTTACCCAAGGAGCAGCTGAGGTTGGCGGGGGTGCTGTCGTGGTCCTTTATAATGAACTTCCTCTCCCTGGTGTTCTGGGTTTTCCCAGACAGCTCCCACTGGATGTTCTCATCCTCCAAGGGACACGTGATGGTCACCGTGGTGCCAGAAATCTCCACCAGGAATTCCCCTTGGGAGGACACACCGATGAGAAAGGAAACCAAGGGCAAAAGTCAGATATTTCTACCTGGTTTTTAGTCTGCTACAGTCTTTATATCCTGCTAAATACTAAAGAATGCTGGTAAAGTTCACTTAACCTCCAGTTCCTCATCTGCAAAACAGAAAACAAGGAGTGTTAAAAAATCATCTCACCATTGCCTCACAGAGCTGGAAATGCCCAGCACGGGTAATAATTAGGGACCAATTTCTCCAATCTGTAAGACCACTGTCAATTAATGAACAGTGATTTTTTCTTATCCTGCAGTATTTACAAAATTAACGTCTTTCTACTTGACTATTAGTCCTCAATTCTGAGGTATATTTGGGGGTTTTAGCACGATAGATAGATAAGGATGGCAGCAAAATACACTTACCCTGCTGAGCTGTGGTGCCAACTGCAAATAAAAAAGAATAAGAAATGTTAAAAATTGAGCTTCAGATATCACACACCTTTGCTACTCCCAGGACATCCTTTCTGAGCTCAGCTGCTTGAAAGAGATGTTTATAATCCCACATTCATGCTGAAGGCATCAGAAATATTCTGGTGGTGAGACAGGATGTTGTTCTGAACTTGGAAGCCATTTTCAACAGAGCTTAACGTAGAATGGAAACTTGAATCATTTTGCAACCCAGTTCAGAAAAAAGGGTTGTTATTGCAAGATGCAAACCCGAAAACTCTGCTTTATTATTGTGGAGCAAACACTGCTGGAAAATCCTGGTAAGAACCTCTGCAAGAGTGGGAGCCTGACGTTGATTTAACGCTGTAAAACTGTTTATCGGTATGGTTTTTCTGCCTTGTAGGAAACAACTTGCTCCATGAGAGGCTCTGGAGCTGGAATATTAAAGAAAGAGTTTTTAGGAGGTGTGAATCACATTTGTGATTTCCTTCAAAGACATTTGTCCTTTTGCAAAAAGTAACGTCAATAAGTGACTGCAGATTTGAATAAGTGACTGCAGATTTGAATTCCACAGCGGGACTTCCCTGGAGAGAAGGTGACCTGATGGTTTTTATTTTACAGAGATACATTTAAATCTGAAAAAAGAACAGGCCGCTGATAAACCACGTTTTCTGTCTTCACAAAGATTGGTACTTGCAGCACTTTGGCAGAGGAGTTGGAGTGTTGTAGCACCTCTAAATAGATTACCTTACACACTCATCTCTCCTCATTACTGGGGTCTTTAGAGCCTTTCCAGGTGCTCTGCACTTCATCCTAAACCAGAGGGCATCCCATCTGCCACCCCACCCCTGATGTCCCACCAAGCCTGAATCACTTACCCAGGATCACCAAGCTTTGAGAAAAGTGCACGGATAAAGGATAAAAACCCCAAAATTAGGAGTGTGGAACCTTACAGCTCACACTGCACCCAGCTCAGGCCCAGCTGCCTGAAGTTTGGGGACTCACCTGCACACAGCAGGAGCCCCAGGAGGGGCAGGCACTGCTCCAGCCTCATCCTCGTGTTCCTCCTCCTGCTGCTCCTCTCCACCACATCAGACTGGCATGGCTGTGGCAGGAAAGAACACGGTGGCTTTCCTAGAAAGAAGCCCAGGATTGCTTTTCCCAGAATTATTACCCACCCGAGCAGGGCTGGGGC
>NW_005054447.1:546378-548989 GCF_000277835.1 Geospiza fortis
TGCTCGGCCCTGCACCAGCGCTGCGGGGCTGGGGGCAGCTTCTGGAGCTGCCTGGGGAGCCGAGGAGAGAGAAACAAGCTGGAATCTACCAGGACCTTCCCAACAGCTCCTCAAAGTGAGAGCTTGAGAGGCTCCAAGTGCGGCAAAGGACTTCGCGTGGAATCCCAGCGTGGTTTGGGTGGGAAGGGACCATAAAGCCCATCCCATCCACCCCTGCCATGAGGGACACCTTCACTGTCCCAGGCTGCTCCAAACCCCCTCCAACCTGGCCTTGGGCACTGCCAGGGATCCAGGGGCAGCCCCAGCTGTGCCAGGGCCTCCCACCCTGCCAGGGAGCAATTCCTAATTCCCAATATCCCATCCAGCCCTGCCCTCTGGCAGTGGGAACCCATTCCCCTTTGTTCTACCCCACAGCTGCTGTCAAGAGCCCCTCTCCATCCTCCTGCAGGTCCCTTCAGGCACTGGCAGGCTGGAATTAGGGAAGCAGGAGCTGCCCCCAAAGCTGAGCGCCCAGAGCCCTGCACGGGCACAGAGCTGAGGCCATGGCTCCCTGCCCGTCCCCTGTGGTGGTGTTCACAGGGTCCCAGGATGAGGGAAGAGATGAGAATGTTGACTCTATGTTTTAAAAAGCTTGATTTATTATTTTATGATATATATTATATTAAAGCTATACTAAAAGAATAGAAGAAAAGATTTTATTAGACAGCTTGAAAGCAAAAGAGCAAAATAGAATGATTGCAGAATCTTGTGTCTAACTAGAGAGAGACAGAGCTAGACTGTGATTAGCTGTTAATTAAAAACTACTCCATTAAACTAATCAAAGATACACTTGTTGCAATCTACAGCAACAGATAGTTATTGTTTACATTTTGTTCCTGAGGCTTCTCAGCTTCTCAAAAGAAAAAATCCTCAAGAAAGGATTTTTCATAAAACACGTCTGTAACACATCCCCTGCGCTCAGCCCCTCTCCCAGCAGCATTTTTGGGATGTTCTCCCGCTCGGGCGCTGCCGCGGCCGTGGCTGGCCCCGCTAGAGGGGGCTCCTGGCCCGGCTGCTTCAGGATGAAGTGCAGAGTACCGGGAAAGGCTCTAAAGGGACAGGGGAGAGGCTGCTGTGCCCCGTTTCCTTTATTGCGGTGCTCTCTTTGGCCGTCAGGGCTTTCTTTTCCTTATTTATGTTTCCGAGCAGAACATCAGAGAATTTAGGTTACTGGTGAGAGTGCCAGGGACGTGATCTTCTCTTCAAAGTTGGAGTCCACGTGTTTCGTAAAAGGGTGAAGATTAACAAAAGTCTGCAGGCAAAGGGGCTGTTCCCAACCCCGTGCAGAAACAGGATTAGGAAGTGGCAGCAAATTGACTGCTAAACATTAAACTCAACCTGAACAAAACCCCAGAGTGATAAATATTCACAGTGGGGAGGAAACTAAAGGAGGCGATGTGCTGGTATTGTAACCGAGTGGAAATCTGGGGAGGTGATGTGATGAAGGGCTAACGCGGGACCAAACCATTCCAGGAAAACGGAGATCCTTGGTGTCCCGGAGGCGGTACAGGGGGGTGTGAGCACACACGGGATTCCCTGCTCTGTTCTGGGCACAGCCCAGCGAGCTGACGGCCTCAGCGCTGTTTCCCATCGCCAAATCGCTGAAGGGACCCCTCCCAACACCCCGAGGTTGGGGCACCCTCCCCTTGCACCCCTGCAAGGGAAATCCGCACCAGGCACGACTGGAATCGGTGACCTGGGATGACTTCTGGGACGGGATGGTGAACCAGACACAAACACTGCCGCTCCAGTGATTTATGGCCCTCGAGTGTAAACATCCTCTTTTTACCAACACACAGGCTCTGATTGGTTTCACACTCACAACAGCCACGCGCCGACTGCGGAATATTTTGTGTCCCACGGAATTTCTCACTTATGGCCGGGCTGGACCCATTTCCCACCTGATTTTTGCCAGAACTTCCCCAGCACCAGGGTCCCAATCCTTGGCTAAACCAAGGAATGTTCAAATCACTTTAGGGTAGGTGTCTGTGCTAGGTGGGACGTTTCCATCCCCTGGGTGAGGGCCCGCACTGCAGCCACTGGTTGTCAGTTTTGGGCTGCTCTTTTTAGGATCGTTTGCAGGTTTTTTTTTGCCGAACAAATGGCCCTCATTCCTTCGAGCCACCTATGAACACCTCCAGGCAAATCTTCTTTTACCTCCCACAAAAGGGGAGTGGTTTCGGGCGGCGGCTGGGAGGAGGAATGATTGCAACACCAAAGAGCAGGGGAATATGGGAGGGAGAAGAAATTAATCTTACCTTGGGAATCGCTGATTTAGGGCAGGAGCGAGCGAGGAGGGGCTGGGCGCACCTTGGCAAGGAGCGCGCCCTGACTCGGGCTGGGAGCGCTCACCTTCCCCAGCCAGCAGGCCGGGCTGGGGGCAAGGAACTTGCCCCGCTGTGCTGGGAGGACTTCGAGAAACTCATCTTTTCGCCCAAGCGGATTTGCCTTTGCAGCCCGGATTTGTGTCCCCGATGCGCGCCTGGCTGCGCGCTGCGCTCGTCCTTGGGGCGCAGCTCCGAGGTAAGGAAGGAAACCTGTCCCGGCCGTGCTGCCCTCACTCCCCTCTTCC
>NW_005054447.1:549002-553073 GCF_000277835.1 Geospiza fortis
CTTCCGATCCCTGAAATTATCCCCAAGGCTGAGGCTTTTTCCCCCGTCCTTGCTGCGATTCTTCCTGCGCGGGCTTGGCTGGAAGCGGCACGAAGCATTTGGGTTTCTTCCCCAACAGGTTTGGGCGTATTCGGGAGGAAGAGCACCGATCTCCTCCACTGATTTCCTCCTCAGCTCCGCTTTCAACGTCTTTTTCTCTCCTGCCAGGAATCTGAACTTTACTCCCAGCCTTTCTTTCTTTTTTTTTTTGCTACCTTTGTTCCGAAACAGCCAGGGATTGTCCAGGAGCTCCGGCCTCAGATCCTTTACACAGCAAAGGTTCCAGACTGACACGAAACTCACCTGAATTTTCATCGGTTTATATCAAAACAACTGGATTTTAATAATAACACATCTTCCTTTCCCAAATGCATCAGCACATGGATGTAATCTGCCTTGAAAAAAAGCATTTTACTCTTATTTCTCGCTTAGTTCTTTTCAAGGAGTTTAAAACGAAAAGATTTGGCACCGAATCCATGTATGAGCAACGTGATCTCTGCCAATGAGGTTTTTCACGTGGGAATGCTTTCACTGCCTTGGCATTCAAGTCTTTTTCGCTTTGAGATAAGAAATTATTTGGAAGGAAATATTTAGTCATGAATTACTTCAAAATACATCTTTATTTTCAACCTGTATTTTACAATCCTATATAAGTTTGTTTTTTTTTTTTTTGCTTGAATCACACTCGGTTGAGTTATCTTCCTAATGTGAGAGGATATTAATCTTTTTCCTTCACTAGCAAACCATTAATTTTTCTTATTTTTCACCTTCCTCTCCTTTCCTTGCTTTCCCTCCTGCTGGTTGTCCCTCTTCCAGGAGAGCATCGCTCACTCGATGCTCACTTATTTTTAAAGCAGCAGCCATGGTGGTTGTGGGGATGTTTCTTGGAAAAACAAACCCACGTTTTCCTTGAGGATTTCCTCTAGACCTGACTGAATTTACCTGCAGCTGCCCAGCTGGGCTATAAAGCCTCTAAAACTGGCTCTGGATATACCAGTAGGAGCAGTTTCACCGTGGTGTGCACGAGGCTGAGGAGAAAGTGTAGAAAGGGAAAAAAGGGAGTAGAAAGTGTAGAAAGGGAAGCTCTGTCATGGGAAATAGCGATTATTGGGTGGGTTCAGTCCAGTTTGAACGGGTTTTTCTGAATAAACCGGCAGGATCACCCCCCTTGGAATGCCTGAGCCACTCAGGCGATGCCTTGCCAGCGCAGATAGGGCTCCCGGGGATCTAAAGGCGATAAGAGCAGGGATGAGCTCACTCCTGACAGTGATTTCCCCCTGTGTTTGCCCTGCAGCGCTGTGGCTGGCGGCAGCAGTGGAAGTTCACACTGCCAAGGAGGTGGTGGCCGTGAACGGGACCAACCAGCGGCTGAAATGCACCTTCTCCAGCAGCAGCCCCGTGAGCCAGCAGCTGTCAGTGAGCTGGAACTTCCAGCCCGAGGACCTGAGCGCCCACGAGCCGGTGAGTGAGACCCCTGTGCTCCCTTCTAGGGGCTCCCCTCACCCCAAAACCCAGCGCTGGGTGAGCAGTGAATGGGTACGGACACACCCCAAACCCACAAGTACATCCGAGCCTTCGTCACGTGCAGTGATTAATCCGAGTCCTGTTCATAGACCCTGCCTGAAAAACACTCTCATGTTTAGTTTTGGGTGGTCAGGTTGAAATATTTGTGGCTTTACAAAGCTGAGACTGCTGACACCACGGCTGAAACCTGAAGTCTCATCAGGTGCAGGATGTCACCTAAGAGATGTCACTCTCTTGGGTGACATCCTGCATCTGATGAGACTTCAGGAATCTCCCTTCCAGCCCAGGTCATTGGATGTTCCTGTGACTTTTGTAGGTATTTTACTTCCTGTAACTTTTGCAGGTATTTTACTACTTGAAGGAGCCCTACCAGCCCCCCTCGGGAAGGTTTAAGGACCGAGTCACCTGGGATGGGAACATTGAGCGCCACGATGTTTCCATCATGGTCTGGAACCTGAAGCCCAGTGACAACGGGACTTTCACCTGCCAGGTGACAAACTGGCCAGACGTCTATGGCACCATCGGGGAGGTGCGGCTCCGGGTTGTGCAGAAAGGTGAGAGGCTGAGAAACCCCCCAGAGATCGTGTGGGTTTAAGCAGAGTGACCTTCTGGGAAAACTGTGGGAGAAAAGGGGTTGTAAGTTGGGAAAAATGTGTACTTTATGATTGACTTTTTACAAATATTCAAATGAATATTATATGTATTGCGTTAGAAAGTGATGCTGTGTTAATTTTCTTAAGTAGTGTGTTAAATATAATTTTAGGTTATAAGTTAATGTTATAATGTTATAAGGTTATTAGGTATTATTAGGTTATAAGTTTTAGGTTATATAGAGTTTTAGGTTATAATGTTAAAATAGAAACTATAGTATGTAAGATTCTTGTTTAAAGAGAGGAATGAGGTACTCTCACTGAGACAGCAGCCACAGGACACCTGAATCTTTCAGAGAAAAATAATTTATTGCCCCATTATCAGAAGACATGAACTTCTTCCTGCCTTGCTCAGCCCTAAAGACACCGTCAGGATTCAGAGGAAGAAGCTGACACTGCCCAGACAGAATCCTGTGTTTGAATGGAATTTATGCATCATGGATGAGCTGTGTGAATATGCAACAGGCTGTTGCTTTGAAGGGTTAATCCTCTGTTCACGTGGGACCTTTTTTGGGCTTATTTTGCTCAGAAAGAGGTACCCAGACTATCTGCAACTCCTTGTTTTTATTGTCTCATATTTTCCTAAATCCTAATTGTCCAAATTATTATTGCTCTAATTCTATAGCTATTTTTATAACCATTTTATTACTATTAAACTTTTACCATTTTAAAAACAAGTGATTTTCACAAGTAGAAAGCGTGAGGGGAGAAGAGGAGCCTGAGGAAAGGTTTTACTCACACACACAGCATCCCGGCCTCGTTCCTCCTGTGCACCCCTCTGCTTCACTCCCCTGTCTCTCCCCACGCAGTGAGCTTCTCAGAAATCCATTTCCTGGCCGTGGCCATCGGCTCTGCCTCTGGGCTGATGATCATCGTGGTGATAGTCGTGATCATCTGCCGGCAGCACCGCAGGAAGGCGCGAGACAGGAGGATGGAGGCGGCGGACACCGAGCGGTGAGGGAGGGCAGGGGGGGCTCCTGGGAAAGCCTGGACAGTTTATCTCCATGGCCCTTCTGAATTCTCAGCCAGTTTATCCCCATGGCCCTCCTGAATTCTCGGCCAGTTCATCCCCATGGCCCTCCTGAATTCTCAGCCAGTTTATCTCCATGGCCCTTCTGAATTCTTAGCCAGTTTATCTCCATGGCCCTTCTGAATTCTTGGCCAGTTCATCCCCATGGCCTTTCTGAATTTTTGGCCTTTATCTCCATGGCCTTCCTGAATTCTTGGCTTGGACCCTGCACGGAGCATCCACAATGCAAATCTGCCAACCCAATTAATGATAATTGGCTGAACAGAGCCCCAGGATGGGCCAGCTCTGGAGTCCTCATCTGGCTCTTGCCCTTCTCAGTGGCTCCTCACTCAGAGGGACACAGCTGCTGCGATGGTGGAGGGGAGATGACCACCCTGTCCCCCAAGTCCCCTGTCACCACTCGTGTGGCACACTCACCATGTCACCTTGGGTGTGCTGTGTGTGACTCAGGACATCCTGCTGCTCTGCCTGACACTCATTTGGACTTTTTTTCTCTATTTTTTCCTCCCATTTTTATAACAGTAAAGAAAAGGAGAGCCTGAAGATGGGGGAAAAAAAGGAATCCATTCCATTGGAAGATTAAAGGTCTTTGCTGGTGTGCACAATGCAGGTACCCATCCAAACCTTCTCTAATTAATGTCTCAGTGCTCCTGTGGACTCTCCAAGACATTCCCTCGGGTGCTTCCCTGCTGTTCACAGTCAGAACTGAGGCCACGGTCACACTTTGCTGTTGAGGATCCTTCAGAGCCAGCTGAACAATCTCTGAACAATCACAGCCTCTTTAATGTACAAGAGATTCCTCCACCCCGGTGTTGAGGAGCGTTTGTA
>NW_005054447.1:553136-555625 GCF_000277835.1 Geospiza fortis
CAGTTTGAAATCTGCTTTTTGATTACTTTTACCTTTATTGTTTTAAAATTGCATCAGGAAGTCTGGCACTGTCTCCATATTCATTGTCTTTGCTTAAACGTGTCAGCACAAATTTTACCCACAGGTTCTGAGGTCAGCAGTTGTCTCTATTATTTTGCCTTTTGACAATAACCCTGAGTAATGGATGTTTGTTTTTCTTACAATCTTTCTTCTCAGGTGCTTCCAAAGCAGCTGGTGAAAGCTTGTAATTTGGGGTGTTAGAACAAAGCTGGATTACAGACGCCCCACGCTGCTGGTGTGGGGCTCTGCTCAACCTGAAAGTCTTGCATGGAAAAAGGGTGACTTTACATGAACTGAGAATTCCCTCCAGTGAAGCAAAGCAGGAGGATCTTGCCCCATGAACAAAGAACTTTTCCTTCATCTTCCCACCTGTGGAATGGGAGCTTCTCTGGAAGTGCCAAGACTGACTGGACAGAGGGCTGGAGGTGTTTGAGCAGATGCACTCCTGCACCTTAGAAACCACAACGTGCCTTTGTTTTAAACCTGCCCTGGTTTCATTCCCTGAGACTCCTCCCTGGCACCCTGAGAAGGAAGACTGAGCAGTGAGGTCTCAGCTGGTACAACAAACGTCCTTGGAATCCCTTTTCTACATTGGATGGACAGAGCTAGAGCTGGGCAAGCTGTGCTGCTTGTTATCAGGGATGACATTCACCAGCCAGGGTGCCTTGCACATCCTTCTCTGGCAGCTTTGGGAGAATCTGGGGATTGAGGAGAGTTTTCTGCCTGGCTTCAGCAGCTCCACTGTGTTCCCAGTCCCACTCTTACTACCCCAGTGCTCCCCCCTGTTCCCATTCCCACTGTCAATATCCCAGTGCTCCCCCTGTTCCCCAAAACTGGAACCCACAGAGTTCTAAGGGTGTGTGAGCAGCCCTAAATGGATCCTGTTACAGTATTTCCCCAGCCCCAAATCACAGCATTGGCCCGTTTGTTTGTAGAGTGTCTTTATGGCTTTATAACCTGTGAAGTGCCAGCGTTCCCTGGCTCTTCCCTGGCTGTTTTCATTTGCACTCACCAGTGTTGTAAATAAAGGCACCTTGCTGAGAGCTGGGCTGCTGTGGAGCAGGCTGTGATCTGTGGGCCCCTGGCACCTCAAATGAGCAGACTTGCACTGTTTGTCCCCAAAATCAGATTTGTTATCAGATTTGTGTGCAACAAACCAATAATTAAATACTTAGGGAGACGTTGATTATTGATTTCAGAGGACCCCAATCCTGGGTACTTGGTGGTGTCCCACAGATCCACTGGACTTTTACCAGCATTATTTATGCACAGAGTTCAGAGTCAGTAACTCTCCAAGTCCAGCCCCTCTCTTACAATGGGTTATTAATTCCCATACAAGTTATGTCACCCTAGCCAACTTCTACCCCTGCTCAGGGGCAGGCTCTTCACCTGGCTGGGCTCTTTTTGACCTGTAGGTGTGATTTTTGGTATTATAACCAGGAGAGTTCACCTCTAGGATATATAAACCTCGTGTGTAGCCCAGTTAGTAACGTACACACAGACAATCATCAGTATATTGATTTATTACATCCCTAAAACTTGTCAGTTCCAGGGTGTCCTTGGCTGAGCGATGCAGCTGCTCTGTTCCCCTCATTAGGTCTCTCTTGGTGATTGTGCTGGAAAATCTACAAAGATCTCACAGCGAGGAACATCCTGACTAAATAATGTAATCCTGACACATTCCTCGTTGTGTGGCACCCAAAAAAACCAAAGCTCAGTGAGCCAGCTGGAGGTGACAGCGACAGGAGCCACCTGGGGATTTGGGGACAACTGCGGTGGCCGCGCCAGCTCCAGCAGGGCCACGCAGATGTGCCCAGGTGTGCCCAGGGGTATCCAGATGCTCCCAGGTGTTCCCACCCAGGTGTGCCCAGGGGTATCCAGATGTTTCCAGGTGTTCCCTCCCAGGTGTTCCCACCCAGGTGTGCTATGGTGCTCCCAGGTATTCCGAGGTGCACCCAGGTGTTCCCTTCCAGGTGTTCCCTGGTGTACCCAGGTGTATCCCGGTGTTGCCAGGTGTACCACCCAGGCATTCACAGCCAGGTGTTCCCACCCAGGTGTACCCAGGTGTTTCCAGGTGTACTCAGGTGTTCCACCCAGGTATTCCCAGCCAGGTGTACCCACCCAGGTGTACCCAGGTGTTCCACCCAGGTGTTCCCAGCTGTACCCTGGTGTTCCCAGGTGTACCCAGGTGTACCCACCCAGGTGTTTCCAGGTGTTCCCAGCTGTACCCCAGTGTTCCCAGGTGTTTCCATGTGTACCCAGGTGTTCCCACCCATGTGCACCCAGGTGTACCCAGGTGTTTCCAGGTGTTCCCAGGTGTACCCAGGTGTTCCCACCCAGGTGTACCCAGAGCTACCCAGGCGCCGCGGCCATTTCGGGGCTGCCCCGCCCTCACCTGCGCCAGGTGAGCGCCATGTTCCGGGGCTGAG
>NW_005054447.1:555872-567273 GCF_000277835.1 Geospiza fortis
CGAATGTCCCGGGGCGGAGGGAGGCTCGGGAGCGGACGTGGTTGAACGTGGCAGAGGCGGCTGCGCACCCTGGAAACGAGAACTGAAAGCATTTGGAGCTGTGAGGAGACTTTTGACCCGGTGCGTGTGAAATTCAGGCGCTGTGGCCAGAACCGCAGGGCAGAACTGCTTTAAGTCCCTAAAGCCGGTGCTTGGTAACTCGTCAGAGACCCTGCCGATTCCTTTTATCAGCTCCTTGTCTCCAAATCTGAACATTCCTCCTGGTGCTGCCCCGGTGCCTCATTTGGAGCCGGTTCCAGTCCCACGGAGAACAGGGCAGGGAAGATTTCTGCTTTCCTGCAACTTTCGGTGCTGGGGAGGGAGTCACTGCTGTGCTTTAGTCCTGCACACGTGTCAGTATTTTTAGGACAATTTAGCACCTCTCATGTAGCACGAAGTGAATCCCTGCCTTTTGTGCCCGTTCCATCAGGCGTCTACAATGCTCTTTCACTGGAAATTAAAGTCAGTCCTAAAGTCCGAGCTTTTGTGGGCGAGCAAGCGCTGCTGAAATGCTCCTTCAGATCCAGCTCCCCCGTCACGGAGAGCCTGCTGGTGGACTGGACCTACCGGCCCCTCACTGGGGGCCAGATGGAGACAGTAGGTGGAACAGGGCCAAAATCAGAATTTTCTCTTTGCTTTGCTGGGCTGCTGCCTCACTTTGCGGTTTGGGACTCTCGTTGTTGCCTTCTTCCCCCTGTAAAATTCCTTTGGTGTTCTCTGGGGGGAGAAACATATTCCAGGTAAATACAAAATGGCATAATGATGGTAAAGTAGATAAATTTAGGGGGTTGTCACAAGTGCTGCACTGTGCACTGCACAGAATGGCTGTAAAGATTCAGTTGGTGGCTTTATTTCTCTTATATAGGAAATATTCTTCCTGACTTCTTAATGTGACATTACTCCTTTATTTTTCCAATGCAAAATTCCTCTATTTTTGCAATGCAGAAGCAGTTCACTCCGCTTTCTTGGACAAGTGTTTTGTTGCCACAATCACTGCCTTTCCCTCCTTGCAGATTTTTCACTATCGGTCCGTCCCACACCCCACAACAGCAGGGAAGTTCAAGGACAGGATAATCTGGGTTGGGAATGTTGCTAACGGTGATGCCTCCATCGCCATCCAAAGCCCGGAGCTCAGTGACAATGGGACATTCATCTGCAGCGTGAAGAACCCTCCAGATGTTTATCACAACATCCCCCAGACCGTGCTGCTGGTGACAGAGCGGGGTAAGGCTCCCTGCCCTCGCTTTGGCCTCACCCCTGTGACAAGAGTTGCTTTGTGGGATCCTGGAATTCCGAGCGTCACGTGGGAAACGCTCCCTGGACTTCCACGCTGGAGTTTCAGCAGGGGCTGCCTCAGCCCCGCTCTCTGAGCTCGGTGCTTTCAGAGCTGCTGGATTGATTTGGGGCAGGAAGGGACGGGGGGAGCTCTGGCGACAGCAGAAATCAAAAGTGTCCCTTTGTTCAGAAGTTTCAGCCTCCGCAAATTGCGGCAGAGCAAGTTAAACATTGAGGAAACGCTGGCCTAAAAATAATCCCCACATCACAAGCGCTGATTGTCAGCACCAATTTCCTCATCTGCCCTGCGTGCCAGCCCTGCCCCAAATTCCCAGCTCAGCGTGCTGATAGAAATGTGTCGTGCCTTCCTCTGCAGCTCCTGAGACCTGAGCCTGGGCTGGGCTTGGGGGCAGGAGCCTCAAGGGTTTGGGGGCAGGAGCCCCACAGGTTTGGGGACCACAGATCTGGGGACAGGAGCCCCACAGATTCAGGGACCTCAGGTTTGGTGACAGGAGCCCCATAGATATGGGGGCAGGAGCCCCACAGGTTTGGGGACCGCAGGTTTGGGGTCAGGAGCCCTGCAGATGTGGGGACAGGAGCCCTGCAGACGTGGGGACAGGCTGTCCCCAGCCTGCCAGCCCCGTGTCCCACATGGAAGGGCCACCAGGCTGTGCCCTGGCTGGTGTTTGTCCCAGGGCTCGGCCAAGCCGTGCCTCGCTGTGTTCCAGGCCTGGCCTTCCAGCTGAGCTCAGCAGCTCTGCTCTCCATCCTGGTGTTCCTCCCTTCTGCCCTCGTGGTCATTCTGCTGCTGGTGAGGATGGGGAGGAAATTCCGGCTGCTGAAGGAGAAAGGAAAATGTGGCTACAAGAAATCCTCCATTGAAGTGTCTGATGAGTAAGTCCTGGCTGCAGGCTGGAGCCTGTATTTCCACTTTGGGGTGTTGGCTCAGGCACGAGGGATGATTTCCCCACTGTCCTTCAGTGCAGCTCAGTCCCTGGGATCTGCTGCTCACCCAGCAGGCAGAAAGCCCTGGGAAACCCCAGAGCTGGAGCACAGACCCAGTGCTGCACATCCCCATTCGCGTGAGGAGTGCCATGGAGCGGAGGCACGTTGGGCTCAGACATATTTCACTTCTGTAATGAGGTTTATTTGAGCCTGAGTCAGCAGGATGTTTTGCATGTGAGATTTGTGTGCTGCATTTTGGGGTGAATCCCCATAACAGCAGAACAAACCCAATAATGCCACCTGTGGTGGGCTGAGCAGGGCTGCCAGGTGCTGAATGAGCCTTGCAGACTGAACTCCCTTTTGCTCAAATCCTTAAAAAATTATTTTTATTTTTTTACTACAGTCCTTTAGTGTTTTGATTGGGGGTATAAGATTTGCCAGTCAAAAAGCAACTTTTGTTTTCATTTTTGTGGCACTGAAGTGCCACCTTCAAAATGAGGCAGCTGGCAGCTTTCAGTCCTTTTGGCTTTGCTGTGCTGACTTCAAGGCTTTTCCTCACCATGAAAAACCTTCAGTTCCGTGTGGTACCACCAGGACTCACAGCCCAGGGGTGGCCCTGGGGTGTCTGGGGGGAAAGTCCAGCCTGATGCTGTGCTTTTCCTGCAGGCCTGAGCGCCCAGACAGGGCTGGCTGCGGGGGCAAGCTCAAGGAGTGGTGCCTGAACTGCGTGGTAAGTGGAAGCTGCTGTTTGCACAGCGGTTTTGCCAACCTGGGTGCTCCCAGGAGGCACTGAGAGCAGCAGGTAGAGTGTCCCAGCACCTCTGCGTGTCCAAGGCTGTCCCAAAGGCTCCTTGGAGTGAGAGCTGCTGGTTGTGCTGCTGGGGAAGCTGACCTGACATCCATCAAACTGATTTTTCTGGGCTCGATGGAATCAAAGCTGTCATTTGGAGATGACAAATCAGGGTTGAAGTGGCAGCTGCCGTGGGGGCTCTTTGGGGGCTCTGCAGGAGCAGTTTGAGGCTGGCAGTGCTGTGCTGGGGAGGGCAGGCAGTGACCCCTCTGTGTTTCTGCAGGGCTGCTGGAGATCTTCCTCCTTTCACCTCCTGTTCACTCCAGCAGAGCATTGCTAAACCCTCGCGGTTTGTTTGTTTGTTTCTGCTTTTTGTTTGTCGTGCTCTCTGAAGTGGTGGCTGCCCTCTAATCCTGCTGCTTCCCCGGCCAGCCCAGCAGCAGCTCCTGTTAGTCAGGTGCCTGTGCTGCAGCCCCTGAGTGGTTTTGCCACCTGCTGTCCTGGTTCTGTGTGAGTCCTGCTCTCTGGAATGGGAGCCACATTCCACAGTAATGCCCAATTGGAGAGGGCTTTCATTCTCTCTGTGTCCTGCAGAGCACATTTCCCTCTGGGGCGCCTTTGCCCCGCTCAGGACGTGAGTTAAGGAGGGTTTAAATATGTGTTGTTTGATCCACTCTCCTAATGCCAGTGATTTTAAACTGCCCTAAATGCCCAAGCCTTCAGACAGGCGTGTGCTGATGGTTTCTATTAGACACAGGATGAAAAACAGGCAATTATGTAAGTTGTACATAAAATATTTACAGTTCTGCATCAGACACGGCAGGCACTGAGCTGCTGTAGGGAACGAGGGTTTGGAGAGGTGGGGGAAGCAGGAAACGCCTTGGGCCAGAGGCTGGGCTGCCCTGGGAGGTGGGAGGGCTGCTCCAGGTGATGTTCTGGAATCAGGGAGGTGCCGGGAGGAGAGATGGGGAAGGATGGAGCCCCGGTTTGGTGAGGAAATGCTGTCAGGACATGGGAGATGTTAAAAGTTGAACACTGTCCTCTCATCCCTTGGGAGGAGTGGAATTGGAGTGATAAAATCCTGCTGCTTGCACAGCAGTGCTTTGCCAGGTTTGATCCTTTGCTTGCTGAAATATTTATCTGATCAGGTCTCTGAGAAAGCTGCCCTCTCATGTTAACAATTCTGCATGTTTGAGGTCTCTCCAGTGTGCTTTTTCATGCTCCATATGTGACCAGACAATTAAAATTGCGAAGCCAATGGAAAATCCCTTTAGACTGCAATTTCTGGGTGTCAGTGAGATTGGCCCTGCAGAGCTGAGGGGTTGGGTGAGCTCCCAGCTCAGAGCTGCAGAGCTGCCTGTGGGACACCATCAAATCCTGCTGTGGTTACAGCAACCAGGGGCTTCTAAAAGTGGCTGAAAACCAATGATTGGTGCTGCTCAGGGCTGTCTCTGCAGGGCTGTGCTGCCCTTTCTGGTTCATCTTTAGCTGCTGCTTCTCTTAAAACACATTTCATGTGGGTTATAGCATGGTGGTTGTGTCTGGGAGAAGTCAAACAGATTTAGTGCTTCTACATTTATATGTATATTTCTATTTCTATTTCTATTTCTATTTCTATTTCTATTTCTATTTCTATTTCTATTTCTATTTCTATTTATATTTATATTTATATTTATATTTATATTTATTGCAGTGCTTTCCCAGGTCCTCTGGCCTGCTCAAGCACAGCAGGATTTTTGGGAAGCATTTAGGCTCTTGCCAGAAGCCCAGCCAGGCTCAGCCTTTGGCTGAACTCATGGCTTGGTTCATTTCTTCACTCATAATCTCAGTTTCTCTCCTTGTTCCCCGTTTAGGACACGGATGAGGAAGATCCCTACTGACCAAAGCTGTGGAAAAAGACCAAAATTGCAGCACTGAAAGTCATGGTTAGACTCTTCCAGAGGCTGCTGGGGAACCAGTGCAGACTGAAGGACGTTCTCTGCTCTCAGTGGATTGGAGGAATAATGCTGATGGGATAATTCCCTTCCATTTAAACACAAAATAATGATTTTCTAAAATTCTTTCTAATTTATTGGGGAAAAGAAAATCTCTTGCCCTCAGATCTGCGGGGCCCAGAGAAGCCTCAGTGCCCACAGTGCCAACGTGCCTTGGTTTTCCTGCAAGTTGCTTTGGTTCATTGGTTTGATTTTCTGGTGACATCCCTCTTTTCCTGAGCCCTGGAAATCCAACTTTTTGAAGTAAAAGCTGCTGCAGCTCTCTGGGCACTGCCAAGGTTTGTTCTCAGGCTTTTTGGAACATACTGACTCGCAGCAGTTTGATGAAGTGATACCTGGCATCCTCTGCGCTGGAGTGAAGAGAACCTACTGCTTTTGAAGTATTTTTTTTATTCAGCTGCACCACTGGGTACTGCTCCTTCTACCTGTAGAAGCGAAGCACAATTCATAGAAAACAATTTTTTTTTTCCTTCTTTTTTGAAATCAGAAATGCAAATGGGGACTCTGTTTCTGGGGACACACAACCCCATCTACCTCAGCCATGGACTCAAGCACTGCCCAAAGGAATGTTCTGTTTGCAGTAGTTGTTTTCTTCCTCCCTTCTTCTAGGACCTGGTTTAGGGAAATGGTTAATTGTGAAGCAATTACTTCCCCTTGGTGAAGGGCATTTCCTCTTTCACCAGCGTTGTCCACAATGAATAGCAGACAGCAGTGGAATTCATTCACTCAATCCCTAAAAAGCTGCTTTCTTTCTGTATCAGTCCAATATTCTCCTTTTACAGATGTGCTCCGGGTTTACTGCTGATTTTGCTGTGCAATTACCAATAAATTCCATTATTCCATTCTGGGCTGTCGGTCTCTTTATTTGGCTAAATACAGCTGAACCCATAAAACTGCCATCCTGAGGTGTAAAAATTGTCGTTTGGTGATGGGTAAAGGTTTTTAGGGAGCAGATTTAACCCTAAAGAGGACAAGTACCAGGCCCCCCTTCAGCATCTCTGCTGGCTGCAGCTCTCAGGTGTGGTGAGGCTCTCCCTGAGAAGTAGGTCAGCTGTAGATCTGTGCCTCCAGATAAAGACATTTCCCCCCTCTCTACTACAAAGCAATATTTCAAGTGTTTGTGCTCCCTGGTGACACAACATCTCTGTCAGCCAGCACTTGCCTGGGAAAGTCTGGTGGGATCACAGAGCCCGGGGGAAGTGGCTTTGCTGTTCCCCTCTCAGCGCTCCCGACTTCCCCTGGGGAGCCAAAGGCTCTTTTATGCTGCAAAATGCTGCATTTCAGCTGGGCCTCCTTGGCCAGGGGTCTGCTGGATCCTGGGCAAATGTTCCTGCTGCAAAGCTGGGCTGCCACCTCGGAGCTGTGGATGGTGCTGAGCTTTCTCCTCCTCTGCCACCCACATGGGAATTTCTTGGTGTGCTGATGCAGACAAGTAGAGATATTATAAGAGAAAGGCCTTAGAAAATCAGGCCTAAATTACCTGAAATCAGGCCTAAATTACCAGCTAAATTATCTAAAATCAGGCTAAATTACCAGCTGGCCTGATACTCCTCAGTGCAGCCAGCTTCTAAATTCTCATAAGTTACCCAAACAATCTATTCTAGTAAGGAAAACAGGCTGCACTTGGAATAACAAGAAATTTGTCCTGTGAGAATCAGTGAACAAAATATGTAAACAATCCAAGAATAGAGAGATTTGATGGAAAGGTAAAATGCCACTTTCTAACCAATGAGTGCAGCAAGGAAACTGCTGCCAAGTGGAATTGTGCACAAAGTCTGTGAAAAATGAGTTTTGTGAGTAAAGAAGGGGCTTTTCTGCATGAAAAACTGAGTCCTGTCTGCTTTATTGTAACAGTGTTCCATGGAAGGCACTGGTACTGGGATGGGGAATGGGGATACTGGGGTGGGGAAAAGGGATACTGGAATGCAGAGAGGGGATACTCGAATGGGGACCTGTGGGATGTTGGAATGGGGAGCAGTGGGATACTGGAATGGGGAATGGGGATACTGGGATTGGGAGCAGTGGGATACTGGAATGGAGAGAGGGGATACTGGAATGGGGAGCTGTGGGACGTTGGAATGGGGAGCAGGAGCTACTCTGGCGGGTCAAGGAAAGAGGAAGGGTGAGAATGGTCTTTCAAAGCGGCCAGGGGGGCTGCAGCAGAGGCCAATCCGTGCCTGGTGTGTGTTTCAGGAGGAGGCAGCTGCCTGTGCTGGGCCAGGCAGGTTCAGGGCGCTGGCAGCCCCAGGAGGAAGGCACAGCCGTGTCACCAGTGCTGCTGCCTCACTGGGACAGGACCCAGGTGCAGCAGTGACAGCTCTCTGAGCAGCTCTGGGCCCCAAAACAACGCAGGAGGTGTGCCAGGAACCTCTTGTGTCCTGGACTGGTCATTGGGACTGGTCAGGCCGGTCCCTCACCTTGGCCTGAGCCCCAGCTCTCCTGTCAGGTGCCTGTGGAGCTGCCCCATCACCCCTCTGGGACAGATGCATCTGCACTCGGTTTCCCCTCTGTGTTGCACATCCTGATTTCATGTTCTGCTTTCTGTTGTGTAAAAGTGACCATCAGACCCAACCTGCCAAGAAACATCTTGCATATGCAACCTCGAGATGATTTAGCAACTGATTCAGATACTCCGGATTCAGGCACTGAATCAGCTGCTGCAGAACGTGCAAGACAGGCTGACCTTTCCAGGCCACTCTAGGTGAGTAATTTTTGCTGTAATATTTATTTCTGGGTGGTTTTTTTTCATTTGTTTTTCCTGAGAAGAGAACCAGAGGAGCAGAAGGGGCTCGGTTGCCATGTGCAAAGGCAGGGGATGTGAAGGCCATGTGCAGGCTGTGCCCCTTTTCCCCCAGTCTGTTTGGGAGAGGGGATTCGGATGTGTCAGCACTGGCACACTCAGAGCAGCCTGGTGAGTGGGTGCTGGCTCCAGCTGGCGCCTCCCAGCACCCTCTCACTGCTGTGTGTCACAGGGAGACCCTGCAAAAACGTGTTAAATGTGCTCCCAGCCAGGAGCAGAAATCCTCCTCAAAACCAGGGCAATAAACCCAGCAAGGACCTGCTGGCAAACACAGCCCAGAGCCCCAGAGCTGTGGGAGGTTCTGGGCACAGAAATCTCAGCTCTCTGCAGTCAAACGGGACTGGGTTTGAGCTGGCTGCTGCTCTGGCTGCTGCAGGGGGTGGTCCTGGGGAGTGCAGCTCTGCAGGTTTGGCACTGCCCTGGCTGTGCCTGCTGCCCTGAGCTGTGCTGAGGGCCTGGGGCTGAGCAGGAGCTGTGTTTGTAGGTCGGCTGTGCAGCCAAGTGTGTCAGGGCAGAGCTGCACAGAGCGCAGCAAACCGCTCAAAAAACCAGCCCCAGGGGGGTCCTGTGTTTGGAGAGGCAGATGGCAGCGAATTCCAGAAGGTTTGCTGCAACTTCTCAGGAT
This sequence comes from Geospiza fortis, assembly GCF_000277835.1. Taxonomy (NCBI): domain Eukaryota; kingdom Metazoa; phylum Chordata; class Aves; order Passeriformes; family Thraupidae; genus Geospiza; species Geospiza fortis. The sequence goes on from NW_005054447.1 coordinate 564,341, forward strand.
TTTTGGTTGGTGGAAAGGGCGAGGTGATGAAGGTACAAAGCTGTAGTGATTTTCTCAGCCTAGAACTGATCCAAGGGTCCCCAGCAGCTGATTCTGGGTCTGAGGTTGGCCTGGAGAGCCTCTCCCTTGCACAGTGGAGCAAAACGAGAGAAGCCACCAAAATGCCAGAGATGATTCAGCTCTTGTCTTTCTATTTCTATTTCATTTCTGCAGTATTGGAAAATACCTGCTGGTAGGTCACGGCAGCCCCAGTTGCAGCTTCACACGAGGGCTCTCGTGCCAGGAGAGCTGCTCTCAGGAACCACTCACCCTCAAGTGAAGGGCCCCAGCTGGGACCCGTGGAGCAGGGACAGGGCAGCAGGGTGCTGAGCCCTGCCTCCCTTGGGACACTGCCTGGCACCTTCTGGGGTGGCAGCCAGTCCTTCCCTGGGCTGGAGGACAAACCTGCAGAAAGGAGAAGTCAGCTTTGTTCTGAGAGATGTGGAGCAGGTGGAGCTGGAGCAGAGATCAGATGTGGCCCTGCTCCAGCAGAGCCTCTCAGGCGAGCAGCGCCCAGGGGCAGGGTTAGACCTGGAGCAGGAGGTCGTGTTTTAGGACCCAGCTTCTCTGATGAGCAGGGTAAACAGCTGTGAGCATCTCAGCTCAGATGTCAGACCTCGACCCCCAAACCACCGGAAAGAATGGTGACTGGCTTAGGTGCACAGATGAAGGGGCTGAGCCCTCTCCCCATGCTCGCTCCTCCTTTCCAGGCTCAGGCGGTCCCACAAACCAGAGCCCTGTCTCTGCCCTCTGTGCTGTGCTGATTTCCAGCCCCCCAACCCCAGACGCTGCACACCAGAGTCTTCCTCTGGCCTTGAGCTGGCTGCCAGCCCTTGGTGTCCTGCCCCAGGGGACACTGGAGCATGTGTCACCTGTGCTGTTCTTTTCAGAGGGAGATGAAGGCGTTGCTGAGCCTGGCCCTGCTGCTGACATGGCTGGGTAAGCTCTAAGTTTTATTCCCCTCTGCTTTCCCCTCTGCCTTTGCTCTCAGACCCATCAGTGTCTCTCCTCCTGTGGAGCTGCTCGTCTCCTGGGTGCCAGCCCCTCTCTGGCCCTGTGTGTGCTCATGTCCCCTGTAAACAGCCTGCAAACTGCACTGCCATCCCTGCATCTGCCCTGCACTGAGGCTCCAAGGCTTTGAAAGAAGCAGAACTGCTTCACCAACTCTAAGTACAGGGAGAGGTTTCCAAGGTATTGATTTTGGCTCTGCTCGAGGCAGGCAGCTCCCTTGGTCCTCTCCGCTGGCAAATATTTGTCATTTTCAGCTCCTCAGCTGGTCAAGACCAACAGAACTTGTTTGGGAAGCTGCAGCACTTTGCATTCATTATTTACAGGGTTTCAGACAAGCACTTGGTGCTTGGCCAGGGCCCAGCCCTCGGTGGTTGTGGACAGGCTGGGCGCAGAGGATGAGCCTACCTGTCTGAGCAGCTCCCCTGGGCTGAATCAGCTCTCAGCAAACAGCAGCAGAGCCTCAGCCTCCCCTTGCAGGGCCACTGCAGGCTGGGGCAGGTGGGGCTGACGAGCTCCAGTGACATTTTGTGCCCCACTCGCTTCACAGAAGCTTTTAGCTCAGAGGAGACCTTTAATCCCCTTCCTGCCGCCGCTCTGCAGCCGCAGCTGCCTCGTGCGGGCTGTCAGCTCTGGCTCTGTGATGTTCCCCTGCTTTGCTTTTTTCCCACCGTCCAGCTGCTCTGGAAACCCCAAGCTGTGGTTACGTGGCCAGACAAATACAAGCCCAGGTCTGGAGCCTGTGAGCAAAGGGGAAGGAAGCCAAATGGGCAGTGAGGGAGGAACTGAAATTCGTGTGAAGCGCTGGAATCGCCCCTGGCCTGGTGGAGATGAGAGCAGCACAGGTTCTCCCAGGCAGTGAGTCACAGGAGGAGCTGCAGGCTTTGGCTCCGAGGCGAGGAGGGCAGGGGCTGTGCTTCAGGAGGGCAGGGGCTGAGCTTCCCAGCTCCCCTTCGGCTGCATCACAGGCAGCAGCCCTTGGTGTGGCGGCGGGAGGATGCACTGCCCCACATCCCACATCCCTGAGCAGGGCTCAGGCACGGGCTGGGCCTCTGGGCTGCACAGGGCCCTGAGCCCCAGGCTGCCCTGCACAGCAGACAGCCATGAGGACAGGCAGGCTGCAGCTGGCCCTCCTCCCCGGGCTCATGCTGCTGTCCCTGTCCCCGGCAGGGCGATGCACGGGGGCTGCCCAGGTGTTCATGGAGCCCCAGCTCCGGGCTAGGGCTGGGGACTCTGTGCTGCTGCAGTGCCTCTTCCTGGACCCCGACAGCAAGGGATGGACCCTGCACAAAGTGGACTGGCTGCACAGGGCAGGAGCTGGCACACAGGTGGGTCTGGACAGGGCTGGCAGGACAGGGGACATGGGGATGGTGGCAGGGGAGGGAGGGTGAGGCAGCCCTGGGGAGGCTGTGGGGATGCAGCCATGGGGAAGCAGCCATGGGGAAGCAGCCCCGGAGAGGCTGTGGGGAAGCCCATCCTCCTGCCACCAGGCCATGAGGAGAGGAAGTTTCCATGAGAGGAAGAAGGGTCCCCGTGTGGGGGCAGCTCCTGCAGCAGAGGGGGAGCAGCATCCTGGGGCTTTCCATGAGAGTCACCCAGAACAGCCACGGGACAGGGAGAAAGTGTGAACTGAGAGCTCTTGAGGAGGAACAGGCACCTGATATCCTGCCCCTGCCATCCTGCGCTGCCCTGGCAGGAGGAGATGGTGTTTTTTTACTACAGCAACCACGGCGTCCCCGCGGGGCGCTTCAAGCACCGGGTGCAGTGGCGGGGGAACATCTCCCGCTGGGACGGCTCCATCCTGCTGCAGGACCTGCGTCTCAACGACAGCGGCACCTACGAGTGCGAGCTGCGCCTGCTGGAGACCAGCAGCGTCTTCATGAGGC
>NW_005054447.1:567694-569246 GCF_000277835.1 Geospiza fortis
CTGTGTTGGGCTGCGGCTGCGTGGCCGTGGTGGTGGCGTTCCTGGCCGGGCTCTGCGTGAGGAAGGGGGAAAAACGCCGCTCTGGGTTTAGGGGGGTGAGCTCCCTGCAGCCCTCCCTGGTGCCCGCAGGTGCGAGGGTTCAGCTGCCCAGGTGTGGGGTGCCAGCCTCCTGCTGCCATCTAGTGTCACCGCGTGTGTCCCCTCGGCTCCCAAACCTCCTGGGCTGTGCCAGCAGCGCGGACAGCCTGGCCCGGGGGCGTGCTGAGGGGTGGCAGTGTCCCGGGAGAGGGAGGGAGGGACGGGAGGAGCGGGCGATGCTCCTGGCCGGAGGTGACACTGCTGCTGCCTTCCCTCGGGGTTTGCGAGCGTCACGGCCCTGGAGTGGATGGGGAAGAGCAGCAGCAAAGGCAAAGCAGAGGTGAGAGGGAGGGGTCACTGGGGCTGGGGAGGCAAGGGGGGGATCCCACCCTGCCCAGGCACCAGGGGCCGTTGGCTGGCCAGCTCCAGCCGTGGCTCTCGCAGCTCGCCCTGTGTTTGGGCAAGCCTGAGTGTTTGGGGGCTGCTCAGACCCAAACAGCCTGATCTGCCTCTCGCAGGAAGCAATTTACACCTCAATCCCTGGAGCTGAGGTGCCCAAGGCTGAGCAGGAAGCAAAGAAGAAGAGGAGAGCTGAGGACACGTACATAACCATGGTGAGGAGCTCAGCAGGCATGGTGGGACCCCCACACCACTGCCCCCCTCACCAGGGCCGTGGCACCCAGGGCCTCAGTCCCTGTCAGACCCCAGCATCCCATGCCCCCAAACCCCCCTGGTACCCGTGGTGAGGCTCACACCTTGTCCCTTGCTCCTGCAGCACCCGTCTCACTGCCGCGACAACGGCGTCTACGTGGAGCTGGCCAAGAGAGCCATCCCGTCAGAGTGGATAGCAGAGGGCACCCAGGGGCATGGGCAGGGCCAGGAGCCCCACAGCAGGCCAGAGGAGGCTCTTCCCCAGCCCCCAGAGCTGCAGAAGTAGCTGTGTGTGGATGGCAGCCCCGTTCCAGGTGTGTCCGAGACACCTTTGTCCCTCTGAGGACTGGGAACTGTGTGCCCCGTGCCAGGGCACTGCCGGGGCACAGCCCACCCCAGCTGTGTGCAGGGCACCAGGGCACCCCTGTGCCTGTGGCTCTTGCCCCCTGGGCTCCAGAGAGTGGGCACAGCCTCACGCTCCAGCTCTGACCCCGGCCCAGGGTGAGGATCCCCGAGGGGGGAGATGCAGCAGGAGCTGGCACAGTGTTTTTCTGTACATAATAAAACTCAGGGAGTCTTCCCTGATGCTGTCTGTGTTTTACCTCCAGCCTAAGCATGTGATGTCCAAGTGTGCCAAAACCTGCCTGGCCCAGGGCCCGGCAGCCTCTGAACCCATGGGCAGCCTGGCACGGGGCGCCAGGCAGGAGCAAAGCCAAACGGGGCACAAACGGGGTCCTTGGCAGCAGGATGGGGACTGAGGGGAGCAGGACAGAACCCGCGGGCACCGGGATCCCCCCGTGCGTCCCTGGCCATGGCCAGCAGC
>NW_005054447.1:569782-571573 GCF_000277835.1 Geospiza fortis
TGCATCCCCCCCTCTGCATCCTCCCCTCTCCATCCCTCCCGCCTCCCCGGCTCTGGAGTGCCCGGGCTCTGGGGCATCCCTCCCCTCTGTCCCCAGGGATGCTGTCCCCGTGTCCCAGGGCCTGAGCAGCGCTGTCACTGCCCCTCTGGACTCCAGGAGGTCCCTCCTTGTCCTGCTGCCCCCATCCCTGCAGTGGAACCCAGGTGTGGGGCCCAAAGGTTTCCTTGGTGGTGCCAAGGGGACCAAAGAGTTTCTCCTGCCCTGTTGCTGCTGGGCAGAACCTCCCTGTCCTAGGACTGGGAGAGGGGAGAGCTGTTATCATGGGAGAGGAGAGCTGTTATCCTGGGAGAGGAGAGCTGTTGTCCTGGGAGAGGGGAGAGCTGTTATCCTGGGAGAGGGGAGAGCTGTTATCATGGGAGAGGAGAGCTGTTATCCTGGGAGGGGAGAGCTGTTATCCTGGGAGAGGATCCTGCTGGAGAAGGGGAAGGAGCCCCAGCAGTTTGGCAGCCCTGGGCAGGGATGGAGCTGTCCAGGAGCGGGCAGGTGAGCAGGAGCACCTCTACCTGCTGCAGCCCACCTGGGGCATCCTGCCTGGGCTGCTCGGGCCCCTCTGCTGCCCCTCTGCTCCCTGCCTGCCTCCAGGCTGGCATTTCCAACCCTCTGGGCCCCGCTGGGCTCTCCAGAACGGGAATGCTGCCGTGGATGGTGCGAGCAGGGCTGGCTGCCAGCCTCCAGCTGGGCACAGGGGACACACCTGAGCGTCCCCACCTCACCCGGGGGTCAGGAACCCCCCGTGTGCCCCAGCCCGTGCACAGAGCACGGAGCCGGCAGCGCCAGGAGCTGTCTGTGCCTGCAGTTCAGGGGAAAATTTTTCCGCCCTCCCACTCCGGCGGCTGCAATCCACCAACCACAGCATTTACTGCTTTTTTTCGCCCCAGCACCGCTCCAGCCATATTGGGCTGTGGGGAGAAAGCGGCTCTAATGTTCTATGTCACCTGCAAATAACCCGGGCGTTCGAAAAAGCACCTCCACCACCTCCACCACCCACACCAACACCACGTCCTCTCCACACACTAAAGTCCGTCCAAATGAGCCCGGAAGGCTGGCTCCCGCAGCCCACCCTGCTCCTCACTGGCCTCACCTTGCTCCTCTCGCTGGGTAAGTGTCGGCTTGAGCCCCCTTGCATGTGCCCAGCTGGGGAGACACCGTGCCCCTGCCAGGAGCCCCTGCCCGTGTGCCAGCAGGGATGGGCACGGAGGTGGGCTGGCGTGCGCCCTGCAGAGAGCCAGCAGCCAGGGTGACCTGCTTTTGGGCAGGGTGGGGGCTCTGGTGCCGCTGCATCTCCTCCTAAAAACGCCCTGCATCCTGGCTGGGGAGCACTGAGCCCCTGGCATGGCGGGCAGGGGAATGGGCTGCTGTGGGGACAGGGCTGGGAGGGTGCTGGGCTGCCTTGTGCTGTCCTTTGGGTGCTGCCAGGTGGGCTGAGCTGTCCTTTGGGTGCTGCCAGGTGGGCTCTGCTGCCTTGTGCTGTCCTTTGGGTGCTGCCAGGTGGGCTCTGCTGCCTTGTGCTGTCCTTTGGGTGCTGCCAGGTGGGCTCTGCTGCCTTGTGCTGTCCTTTGGGTGCTGCCAGGTGGGCTCTGCTGCCTTGTGCTGTCCTTTGGGTGCTGCCAGGTGGGCTCTGCTGCCTTGTGCTGTCCTTTGGGTGCTGCCAGGTGGGCTGAGCTGTCCTTTGGGTGCTGCCAGGTGGGCTCTGCTGCCTTGTGCTGTCCTTTGGGTGCTGCCAGGTGGGCT
>NW_005054447.1:571688-574053 GCF_000277835.1 Geospiza fortis
GGGCTGCCTGTCCCCGAGGAGAGAGCCTGGCAAAGGAGGCTACAACACCCGGCCAGGGCTGCTGCAGAGGCTGCTGTTTGTCCCCCAGCCCGGGCGCAGCACTGGGAGCCAGCACAGCGCTGCAGGACACGGCCTGGATGGTCCTGGGGGTTTTGGGGGTTTCTTCCCTCACCTCCGTTGTCCCCCAGGGCTCAGTGCCCGGCCAGTGGCAAAGTTGGGACCCACTTGGGTGCCTCTAGGTCCTGCCAGGCCGTGCTGTCCCTGCTTGGGGTGGTGACAGGATTGCTGTGGTGGCACCTCATCCCTCTGTAGAGCCCTGGGGAGCCCTGAGGACAAGGGACAAGGCCAGGTCACCCATCTGCAGGCACACAGGGCACCCTGTGAGGGGCACTCAGACAATGATTCCAGGCAGGGATCCCCTCCAACCACTCCTGCTGGGACAGGCCAGCTCCTGGCTCTTCTCTCCCATCCCTGCAAGGTTTTCTTGGAGGCACCAAAGGTGGTGGCTGCCATGGGGCAGCAAGGCTGTGACACTGGGACGCTTCCTCCTGCCTTGGGCGCTGTGAGCCATCCCCACACACCAGCTGTGCCCATCCCTGTGTCCCTGATGGGGGATGTCCCCATGGCTGCCAGCACAGCCGGGAGCTGTCCCAGGGTTTGTCCATACCTGAGCTCAGCCCCCAGGAGCCTCAGAGTGCTGCTGGCAGTGGGAGCTGCCCAGCCCAGTGTACCTGCAGCCCGGGCACAGCTCCTGTCCCTGGCTGCAGAGCCTGGCCCCTTTCCTGCCCTGCTTGCAGGCGGAGCAGCCCGGAGCCGCCCTGACCTGCGCCCAGCTTGGCCTCGCAAGGAGCTCTGAGAGCAAAGAGCAGCAGCCCAAGGGGAGAGGTGAGGTGATCACTGAAGCCCCTGGTGGCAGTGGCCCTGCAGGGTGTGACGGCCCCCCAGGACACTCTGTCCCCTCCCAGGGCTCGCTGTCCCCGTGTCCCTGTGCCTCTCAGGGCCTGGCCTGGTGCTTGCAGCCAGCTGGGCTGCTCAGGAGCCTGTTCCCCCTGCCCAGCCTGGGAACAGTGCTGGATGCTTGGGTGCTGCTCAGGGGAGCTGCAGGGAAGGAGTGGAGGAGGGAGCAGGGCACAGACACCCATCCCTGCCCCTCCCCAGGTGAGTCCTGCCCTGCACCAGGTACAGCCCCTCTCTCAGCAAGGCCAGGGCTCAGGGACTGGCCTCGTTCCCCCAGCAGAGACCTGGGGCTCGCTCTGGTCATTCCCAGCTGGAGAATCCTCGCTGGGCTCTGCTGGCAGGGGAAAGCATCTGCATTCCCCCGGGAGCGCCGGGGCCGGCCCTGGCAGATGCCAGCCCTGCTGCCGGAGCCGTGTCCTGCCGGGAATGCGATGTGATGAGCTCAGCCATCATTTGCGCGTGGCTGTGGCGCCGGCCCCGCGTGCTGACGCTGCAGCCTCGCCCAGCGCTATGGATCCCGCAGCAGCAGAGCCCCGGGGGACGGCCGGCAGCAGGGCTGGCCCGCAGGCAGCACCGGGGTGGCACAGCAGGGTCACCAGCCCTGGCAGAGCAGGGATCATGCTGTGCCTGCCCAGCCCAGGGTCGGTGCCAGGGCTGCTCCCCTTGCTCCTGCTGGGCAGGGAAATGCAGCTCCTGGCTGGATGCAGAGTGTGTGGATGTGCCTGGAAGGCAATGCCAGGCCCCAGGGAGAGCTCTGTGCAGGCAGGGCAGCGTGGGGACAGGGTGGCAGCTCAGCTGCCCGTGACACCCCCCAAATCCATCTATGTTGGCAGCGCCCCCGAGGCTGGGCATGGAGGTCATGGCCCCTCCCATCATCAATGCCCTGAATGGCTCCTCTGTGAAGCTCTCCTGCACCTTCAACTCCTGCTACAAGGTGGAGAACAAGCAGTTTTCCCTCAACTGGACGTACCAGGAGTGCAGTAACTGCTCGGAGGAGCTGGTGAGTCTCGCTGGGGATCTGCTGGGGGCCTGGGAGCGGCTCGGAGGGTTTTGCTGGGGGTTTCTTACAGGGCAGCACGTGCAGGGAGGGGGTGCCTGGCTGGGAAACGAGCCCGTGGGGTGCCACACGCTGCCTCACCCGCTGTCCCCACGGCTGCCCAGTTCCTGCAGTTCCGCACCAAGATCATGAACAAGCAGCTGGATCGCTTCGGGAACCGCGTGGAGTTCACTGGCAACCCCGCCAAGTACGACGTGTCCTTCACCCTCAAAAACGTGCAGCTGGAGGACGAGGGCACCTACAACTGCTACGTGCTGAACCCCCCGGACCGGCACCGGGGCCACGGCAAGATCAGCCTGAAGGTGCTCACCAAAGGTCAGTGGTGCCGGCGCTGGGGGCAGCAGCGGGGGC
>NW_005054447.1:574131-575647 GCF_000277835.1 Geospiza fortis
GTGATCGTGGGCGCCTCCGTGGGCGGCTTCCTGGCCGTGGTGATCCTGGTGCTGATGGTGGTGAAATGCGTGCGCCGGAAAAAGCAGCAGAGGCTCAACACGGACGACCAGAAGACGGAGGAGGAAGGGAAGACGGACGGTGAAGGCAACCCGGACGAGGGCACCAAGTAAAGGCCCCCTGCCCGCCCCTCCCTGCTGCCCCCTGTACAGTGTGACCCTCTTGATGTGCTTCCCAGAGCAAGGATTTCTGTCTCCCCAGAGCATCCCTCCTTCCATGCCAACACCCACCCCAGCCTGGAGCAGGGCGCAGAGACGAGGTCCCTGGAGCCTGGCTGGGCTGGGCAGGGCTGGGGAGAGGGGCTGAGGCCCCTGAGGCTGAGCTGGGACCAGCCTGTCCCCTGCTCTGGGTTGTGCCAGTGCAGTGAGGAGGTGCTGGGGACAGGCTGGGGTGGGTGAGGGGGGACCTGTGCAACCCCCACACATGGAGGGGCTGGAGCAGGGGGTGCCAGGAGGGACAGAGGGGTGTGGGCAGCCCCGTGCCCCATTGTCTGCTCTCTGTCCCAGGAGAAAATGTGAGCAGGGGCCAGCAGTCTGCCCTTGGGGTCAGGGCTCATCCTGAGGTGTTCCTGCTGTGCCCGGGCCGCTGGCACTGGTGTTCCCATCCCCAGGGATCCCAATAGCTGCCAGGCTCCTCCTTGCAAGCTCGTGCTCCTCAGGGACTGCTCAGAAGTCAGAGGCCAAGGCCACGAGCCCAGCCAGTGTCCTGGAGCTTTGCAGTGTTTTGGAACCATTAACAGCCCTTGGTGTGTGAGGGATGGACCCTTCTGCCTCTCGGGCTGGTTTTGGGTCTGAGCATCTCAGCCCAAGGTGCTGGGCTGACTTTTTTGTGCTCCTTTCCTTCTTGGGGAGGGTGGTTGTGGTGGAAATGTCCTGCTGATGTGTCAGACTGGGGTGTGGGGAGTGCTGGGGTGAGGCTGCTTGGGCCAGGGAGCTGCTGAAAGGGAGAGGAGCCTTTGGGCACTTGCTGGGAAGGACTGGGCACAAGAGCAGGCCCAGAGTTAGGACAGCTCTGTCACCCTGGAGCAGCCTCCCTGCAGAGCCCTGCACACTGTAACTGCCATGGCACTGCCCTGCCAGCGTGCCCAGCCCCGTGTGCCACCTGCCTCACCTGCCAGGTGAGCTGTGCTGGCTGCAGCACCGGGGCTTCAGGCAGGGAATGACCCAGAGCAGTGTCCCCTGTGGCACCAGGCCTGAGCTTTCCTCCTGCCGTGGCTGCCAGGAGGGGAACAGAGCCCTGAGCCACAGGGGACACTGCCCAGGGGCAGGGGATGGAGGTCCTGTCACCCACGAGCAGCACTGCCAGGGGAGAAGGGACACCTTTGCCACGTCCCCGTGCAGAGAAGGGACACCTTTGCCACGTCCCGGTGTAGGTGCCATCCCGGCAATGCCATCAGGCCCCAGGGATGGGGGACAGCTCTGCCCTCCCCGCTCTGCCCCATCCCTTCCCACCCCTGCC
>NW_005054447.1:575671-577558 GCF_000277835.1 Geospiza fortis
CGCCCGTCCCCTTCCCCGGGAGGGCCGGGCTGTCCCGCCCCGCACAGAGCCCGCGGTGCCGCAGGGCTCCCGCACCGGGCTGTCCTGGCTCCTGGTGGGACCGAGCCAGCGCCTCGGGGGCGCTGAGGCCTCTGAGCGTTGCACACAACCACTCTTGCATCTGCCTTTCATTTCTTCTCGTGCACTACCCTTGGATTGCAACTCGCCAATGCATCTGTCTGTACACGGCCGTGCCCGGCAGAGCTGACAAATACGGATCTGTACTCACACGAGGGGCTGCTCTGCCTCGGGCGTGCGCCTTCCCCTCTTGCCAAGCGCTCTGCCGAGAGTGGGATGTTTTTATTGCTCTTTGTACAGTCAAACAAACAAAAGAACAACAAAACACCGACTTTGCCCTCGATGCTTCTGTGCCACAGCCTGGCCTGCTCTGCCTGGGATGATGAGCCCGTTCCTTGGTCCGGAGGGGTGTTTTGGGTGCTGAGGGAGCCCAGGGCACCCCGTGTGTGCACAGCTCTGTGCTGGGAGGTGGCACGGAGCCAGGGCAGAGCTGGGGGTGGGAGCGTGGCCCGTGCTGCCCCAGCCTTCCCACGGGGAGATACAGGGGTGCTCCACACCCACTGTGGGGCCCCCAGGACCTGTCAGCCTCTGCACTGTGCTCCTCAGAGAGCTGGGATTGATGGCTGCTCGTGGCAGGTAAGGCTCAGCAGGCTCCAGCAGAGCCCAGGGCACGCACTGGGTGATGGACACCCGTACCCGGCTGCTCTCCCGGTCCAGCAGCGCCGTGGGGATGCTCCGGAGCAGCACGACACAACTGGGGCACAGTTAATGGGCACATCCATCAGCTCAGCCGCCGTGGAGACACGAGGGAAGCTCTGATCCTCCCTGCCTCTCCCTGCTGCCCTTCACTGGGGCTGCCAAGCGCCGGTGCATCCCAACTCCTCACACAGGCAGGGGCTGCCCCAGGGCACTGCCGCCCCTCTTTCCACCCTCCAGCCCTGCCTTGCCCCCTTCCCAGCAGCAGTGCCAGTGGGATGAGCTCTGCCCGTGTCCCTGTCCCTGTCCCTGTCCCTGTCCCTGTCCCTGCTGGGCACAGCGCCCTGGGCACCTCAGTGTGGGGTCAGCGCTGCGGGAAACTTCCAGCTTCCCGTGGCACCTCTCCCTCGCCAAGGAAGGGCACCCAAATCACCTCCACTGTCCTGCTGGCACAGTCCTGCAGCTCTGGGAGTGCAGCAAATCGATCCCTGGAACAACTTTGGCGTGCAGGGAGGAGCAGCTCCCCGGAGGAGGACAATGTGGGGCTGTCCCCACCAGATTCAGCCATGGGCAAAGGGGGTGGGGGACCCCTCGGCGCTTTTAGGATGCTCGTTAGAATGTTGCTGGCAAAAAACTTGAGGAGAGCAGTGGGATCACAGAGGAGACCCCGTGGGACACGCCAAGGAGGAGTTCTCCTCACTGCAGGGACTGAGGGCAGTGACAGAACCCCCCAGCACTGGGGTTCCACAGATTCTCCAGAACCACGGACATTCCTTGTTACAGAACACTGACATTTCCCGGGGCCAGGTGGGATTACAGGTGTTAAAGAGCAAGAGAGGGGCTGGGAGGTGGCAGGGACCCCTGCCTGCTGCTGTGCAGTCACAGGCACTGCTGGGGTGTCTCAGGGAGAGTCCAGAGCCACATCCCTGCAACGCTGCCCTGCTCCGGGGCTGGGGGGCAAAGAGGGGCAGCAGGAAAGGAACAGCCTGGGGCAGAGGGGGCCGGGGCAGTGAGGGGTGTGAGGGGCAGCTCTGGGGGACAGAGCAGGGAGGGTCCGGTGGGGGTGGCCTCGGGCTCTGCCGGGTCAGGATCAAACTTTCTCCCGGGATACAGCAGGGCTGCCTCAGCGATCCT
>NW_005054447.1:577905-579453 GCF_000277835.1 Geospiza fortis
GGCCTCTGCCTGCTCCGGGAGCTCAGCATCGTCTGCCTCGGGCAGCTCTGGGAGGAGGCTGGGGCTGTCCTCGGGGGGCAGAGCCTGGCAGGATGCTCCAGGGCAGCCGGGGCCAGCGCTGTGCCAGAGCTGCAGCCCAAGCGCTCTGCTCAGCCCTACCTGGTCGGGAGCCACGTGGAGAGAGGCAGGAGCCCTCCTCGGAGAGCAGCAGCCTGGCATGTTAACCCTCCCGGCTCCGCCAGTGCAAGGTGAGAAGGACTGAGGGTACACCGTGCCCCCGCCCCGGCAGGCTGTGAGCCAGCTGGCAGCACCCTGAGCCCTCCTTCCTGTCCCCGGGGAGGTGACAGTGTCCGAGCACAGGGTGCTCGCCTTCCCTGAAACCAGACACGGCATCCTGGCGCTGGGCTCAGCAGAACAGGTTTCCGCTGAGCCGCAGGAACCGCGGGTCCCACGCCGGACATCTGCGCGCTCTGAAATGCCAGGGCAGCTGCTACCGGCGGGGCTGGGGACAGCAGAGCCCTGCTCCGGCCCGCGGCGGTGGCAGCTGTCTCACGGGATCAGTCGGCCGAGGAGAGCGGCTGGAGCTGCCGAGTGTGACAGCTCCATCAGGCGCTGGTGACAGCCGTTGTCCCGCTGCCAGCCCCGCGGCTGCGTGCGGGGCAGCGGGCAGGGGGTGCCAGGCTGCCACCCTGCTCAGCAGGGACATGTGGCTGCAGGGCCACGTCAGCACAGAATTTGCTGGGTGCCCACCTGCCCAGCGCACCCCGTTTGTGCCAGCCCCACAGGAGCTCTGTGGTGTTTACTGGCCAACCCTTGCAGCCAGGTTTCCCAGCCTTCCTGCCTCCAGAAGGATTTAGGGCTCTGCTGGCATGGCTCTCAGTGGCACTTTAGCCAAATGCATCCCAGCTTGCATCCCAAAAGCAAACAAACTCGGCAGGCACCTGAGCATCCCGGGAGGGGCTCCTCCACACCTGCCCCTGCACCAGGGTAGGGCTGCTGCTCTTCCAGGTCCCTGCTGCTGCTGCAGGTCCTGTGTGCTGCATGCTGGCCTCAAACTCACCTGTTCCTCTGGCCCCACCAGCCCTCAGGCACCTCTGCAGGGGTGACAGGCATCGCTGCACCCCGAGGATCCCTCTGCCTGCCCTCTCACAATTAGTGATGCTCCAGCAAACATTGTGCTTCTTCTCCCGTCCCCACACAGTGCCTGAGGCGCTGCTCCCCTCCTGCATCCATCACCTCCCTGCATCCATCACCTCACTGTATCCATCACCTCCCTGCATCCATCACCTCCCTGTATCCATCACCTCCCTGCATCCATCACCTCACTGTATCCATCAGCTCCCTGAGTCCATCCCCTCCCTGAGTCCATCCTTTCCCTGAATCCATCCCTTCCCTGAATTCATCCTTTCCCTGAATTCATCCCTTCCCTGAATCCATCCCCTCCCTGAATCCCTCCCTCCCCTGAATCCCTCCCTGACTCCCTCCCCTCCCCGAATCCATCCCCGTGCCCGCCAAGGCACCTTCTGCTGCATCAGCAGAGCCGTGCAC
>NW_005054447.1:579463-581664 GCF_000277835.1 Geospiza fortis
GCCGGCTGCCAGCGCTGCCCTGCCCGCTCCGCCGGGATTTTTCCTGCCTCTCCTGCCAGCTCTGCAGCCCTAACGCCTCAACCCACAGGCACTGCTGGCATCCTCCCCGGCTCCCCTGGGATGTCCCCGTGCCCTGCAAAGCCTCCTGCTTTCCCTCCTCTCTGCTGCTTCGTGCTGCAGAGGGGGCTGGGTGGGGATGGGAAGCCCTAAGGTGCCCTGAAGGTGACAGGCTGTGGCATTTTAGACGTGCAGGCAGCATCCCTGCAGGTGAGCTGCTCTCACAGCCAAAACCCCATCAGTCCAGTTCGGGAAGGCCATGCCTGGTCCCTGGGGTGAGCTTTGCCAGGATGTGTGCCCTGTGTCACTGCAGCCCAGAGAAAATCCAGCGCCGTTCCTGCTCCAGGAGGGCAGCAGCGCCTCCTCCCCTTCCCGCTGTGGCTGCATCACCTCCCGCAAACACTGCTCTCTGCACAGAGCTCCCTGGCTAATGGACCTGGGCAAGGAGGTGAGGCTCTGCCTGCCCACATCACGCCCGGGGGTTTCCATTAGAAGGGCCCCGCGGCCTAATGGATGCGAGAAAAGGTGGCTGAGATGGGAACTTTTGTGCAGCCAATCATCCCGGAACAAGAGCACGGTGAGAAAAATGAGATCAGAGCGTTCCCTTTGGCGCCAGGCGGGTCCCTCTGCAGCCATCGGGGGCTGGCTCTGCATCCCACAAGTGTCTGCTGTCTGTCTCAGGGATGGAGGGCACCTCTTCCCAAGGCGGCCCAGGGCAACACCAGCCCAGTGTTTTCAGGCCACCACAGAATCACTGAGGTTGGAAAAATCTCTAAGATCAAGCCCAGCTATCAACCCAGCACTGCCAAGGCCATCTCCAAACCCCATCTCCAAGTGTGGGGCTTGGGACAGGGCCTGGCAGTGAGTGGGCGTGGCTTGGGACAAGAGGCGTGGCCTGGCTGTGAGTGGGCGTGTCCTGGCAGTGAGTGGGCGTGGCCTTAAAGGGGAAGGAGCATGGCCTGGGTGTATCCAGGTTTATGTGGGTGCCCCCAGGTGTATCCCAGGTAACTCCAGCTGTATCCAGGTGTGCCCCAGGTGACTCCAGGTGTATTTCCAGGTCCATTTCACCCCCGAGTGCCAGTTCAAGGAATGCCCAGCTGTTCCCAGGTGCCCCCAGCTGTATCCAGCTGTGCCCAGGTGTATCTCAGGTAACTCTCAGGTGTGTTTTCAGGTACATTTCACCCCCGAGTGCCGTTTCAAGGAATGCATGTTCAAGAACTACCACGTGCTCTACGTCTGTACCAGCAGCGCTGCTAAGGCCATGCCTGGTACCCAGGGCTGGACCGGCACGGGCGGCCCATGGCCGGACCACAGGTGCGAAAGGACAAAGCTGCTACACATTTCCTGCCCCAGCTGCTCGAGGGCGAGTCAAAATGTCCAAGTTTGGGGTTTTAGACCCAAAAATTGGGGTTTGAAACACAAAAAATGGGGATTTGAACCCAAAAATTGGGATTGGGAACCCAAAATCCTTGGGGAACAAGGTCAGCACAACCACATGGTTTGAACTCTTCCAGGGTTGGTGACTCCATCACTGCCCTTGGCAGCCTGTGCCAGGGCTGGACAACCCTTTCAGTGAAGAAACCTTCCCTAAAATCCAACCGAAACCACCCCTGACACGGCTTAAGGCCGCTTCCTTTTGTCCTGTCACTTGTTACCTGGCAGAAAAGCCCGACCCCCACCTGGCTCCACCCTCCTGTCAGGGAGTTGACGAGAGCGAGAAGGTCCCCTCGAGCCTCCTTTTCTCCAGTTCAAACCCTCCAGCTCCCTCGGCCTCTCCTCATCCCACTGGTTCTCCATCCCCCTTGGCACACTCCAGCCCCTCAATGTCCTTTCGAGGGGCCCAAAACTGCTCCCAGGATTCGGGGTGCGGCTCCATCAGTGCCGAGCCCAGGGGAACCGTCACTGCCCCGGCCCAGGGAGAGCTCCCCGATCCCCGGGCGGGCGGGTGCGCGGGGGGATGCGCGGGGGGATGCGGAGGGATGCGATGGATCACGGAGGAGCGCGGAGGAGTGCGGGGAGATGCAGAGGATCGCCGGGGGATGCGGAGGAGCGCGGGGCGGTGCGGAGGAGTGCGGAGGAGCGCGGGGGGATGCAGAGGGATGCGGAGGAGCGCGGAGGAGCGCGGAGGAGGGCTCAGCGCAGCC
>NW_005054447.1:582290-586223 GCF_000277835.1 Geospiza fortis
CGCCCCCCCCTCCCCGCTGCACACCGGGGGCAGGCTCCGGCCACCTGCATCAGCCTCACGCCCCCGCTGCACTCCTGCTCCCGCGGGTCATCCTCGCCTCAGCCTGGAACCCAGGGCTGGCTGCGCAGCGCTTGCTGCTGGGGCACTCCAGTGGGAGGCGTTTTAGAGGGCAAAGTTCTTAAGTTAAAGGATGCTGGAGACGCAAAAAAGCATGTAAGTACCTGACCCCCTGCAAGATTTGGGTGCCAGCACCTGAGCTGGCACTGGGGTGGTAGGAGAGACTCGGAGAGGCTCGAGAGCACTCAGGGATCTGGGGTGCAGGGCGTGGAGGTGGGAACAGGGTCCCACGAGTCGCTTAGGTGGGCAGGGAGCTGGGGAGGGCGCTGGGCAGGGGAGTGCAGGGCGGGTCTCTGTGTCTGTAGATTTCGGGGATGCTGAGCTCTACAGGGAGTGGCAGCGGGCTCCTGGCTGCAGCACGGAGCCAGGGCACAGCCCTACCCAGGGAGAGGTGAGGGCCGTGTGTCCTGTCCCGGAGCACAGCGCACCTGGCTCGGGCTGGGCTGGGCAGGGAGCTGCTCTCTTTGAACCCGCTGGAGAGGAGCCCGGCCAGCCTGCCAGGCATGGCTTGCTGCCTGCGCCAGGATGTCACGCTGACTTTTATGGGCAGTGAAAGTTTCTCTCGAGCAGCTTTCCCACAGAGGGCAGCCCGGGCTGAGCACAGAGCCCCCTGGCTCTGGGGGCTTTCCCTCTGCAGGGGCAAAGCGCAGGCAGCCAAGGCTCTGGCGGCAGCGGGAGCGGCTGCTCCCTGCTTCCCTGGGAAATGCAGGTGCCTGCAGGCACAGGAGGGAGCCTGGAGCCCCCACAGGAGCGGCCCCGAGGGTTGGAGGTCTGGTGGTGCAAAGTGCAGCAGCTTTGGGAGGGTTTGGAAAGGCACAGCTGAGAGCTGGTGTGTGTCAGGGTCGGTCACTGCTCCCCCAGCGTGTTTTCCTCGGTGCTTTATTTAGTGGTAACATATCAGCTTTGTCTTCCTGAGAGCACAGGACGACAGGAACAAGGTCAGCCTCGATTTACCCCACACATCCAATTCAGGTTACATTCTAAGGGTGGCAGACAGGTTTTGAAGTGTTGCAAGCTGCCAGGAGTCATCTTTCCTGCGAGTGTCCGCTTGCAGCACGCTGCAGCCTCAGAGGTACCTGCAGAGCCAGGCATCCCTCTGCCAACTCCTGCTCCAGGGGGACAGCTCCTGTCCCCTGGGACACTCCTGCCTGTGAAGTCCCCTCTGTAGCACCCCCAGGGCTGCTCTAGGAGCCTGAGAGCTGCAGGAGATTCCATCTGTTGGGAACCACTCCCTGCCTCTGGAGCAGAATGAGGAGTGCTCCTGTGTAAAGTTAAATAACTCCTCGCCTGCAGTGCTTGCAATGCAGCACTGCAGCAGGGCCCGGAGCCCAGGATGCAGGGCTCTCGGGCTTGGCTCCGGCTGCGACGTGCCTGGGGAGTTGTTAGCACTGGCTTGTGTGGGAGAATAAATCAGCAGCTGAGGCGGCTGCGGAGAGAGGAGAATCCTGACGGAGGGCAGCGTGTCCGAGCTGAGGTGTTGGGGCAGCTGGGGATTGCCTTGCAGCCCTGGGAAAAGGTCTGGGCACAAAACCCAGGGAAAGCTCTGCAGGGCTGGCTGAGGTCTGGGAAAGGGGAGGACAGTGCTTTGCTGGGCCGTGTCACATCTTAGCCATGCCACATCACACAAACAGGACAGGGCAGTGCTGGCATGGGGATGGCGAGCGGGGCTGCTCCTCTGGCCAGGACCAGAGCATCCCTGTGCTCCCAGAAAGGATCTGTGAGGACAATGGTGACCCAGCCCGGTGCAATGCCAGTCCCTGCACCCCAGGAGTGCTCGGCTGCAGCTGGGCCCCTCCCTGCCCCTCTCTCCGTGCCCCTCTCTCCCTGCTCCTCTCTCCCTGCTCGGGGGAGCTGGGGAGGAGCAGGCGAGCTGCCTCCTGCACTTTGAAGGGGGGAGCCGAGGAGGAGCAGGCGAGCTGCCTCCTGCACTTTGAAGGTCACCAGGCAGCTCCGGAGGGAGCCAGGGCTCTCTCTGCTGGACGTGAGGGGGCTGCTCCCGAGGGCAGGGCAGGGCAGCGGGAGGGAGAGCGGGTGGCAGGCGGCCAGGACAGCCTCGCTAATTGCTGCTCCAGCTCCTGCCTGAAGAACAGAGCTCTGCTTCGCCTTGGCTTTTTTCTCCCCCTTTAAGGTCCAGCTGAGGCCTGTGGATAACATGCAAATCAGGGCTCTCATTTGCTCGCTTTCTTCCTGGGGATATTCTGGTTCTGTTTGAACCCGCGCTGTCTCTGAGGGTGACCCAGCCCCTGTCCCTGTGGGTCCCCTCTGTCACCGAGCCCTTCTAGGGCTGGGGACAGGCTCCTGCCGTGGCAGCCTGGCGTGCCAAAGGGGACGAGGGGCAACAAAGCCTTGGCCTCACTCCCTGCTCCCCTCTCCCTGGCAGGTTTGCACGTCTTGGCCATCGCCTTCGCCCTGGAGGTGTCGGTGGGGAAAACCAACACGGTGACAGCTCTGAATAACTCCAATGTCCTGCTGCCCTGCACCTTCAGCACCTGCATGGGCTTCCAGGACCTGGTCTTCAAATGGTATTTCAACACGACAGAGCTGGTGGGTGGCTCTCTGGGCTCTGCCTGTGCTTCCCTGGCAGGTCCTGTTGTGCTTCCCCAGCGCGGCTCAGCGCT
The DNA here is from genome assembly GCF_000277835.1 of Geospiza fortis. NCBI lineage: Eukaryota > Metazoa > Chordata > Aves > Passeriformes > Thraupidae > Geospiza > Geospiza fortis. The sequence goes on from NW_005054447.1 coordinate 585,026, forward strand.
GCAGTTCTCACAGTTCCCTTCCTCCTCGTGCAGGATGTCCTTCTCTCCGTGTCACCAGCTCTGGGGGGGACAAGGCTGTGCCGAGGGGTGACTCAAATACCCCAGAACATCGTGCTTTTGGCACAAAGCTGTTCTAGATTCGCTGCTGCCCGCAGGCTCATTTGTTTTCATAAATTGGCTGTTCAGATGTAAATCTGCGCTTAGGGCAAAATATGGTTCATTTCCCCCTTCACTTGCTTTGAAATATGAAAGGGTCTGTATAGATCTGCTTCCTGCTGGGAATATTTGGCTCCTCAGTTCCTCAGCAGGAGGGCTGGTTTGGAGCAGCTCTGGCCATCAAAGGAGCTCACTTTCTCTGGGGATCTCCCATTTTTTTGCGTGGTCTGTTCCATTTCTTCAGGGCAGGTTGAATCTGCTGCTCGCCACCAGGATCAGGTTCCGCTCCACGGCCATTCCTGCATTAATGGAGCGTAGTGGGACATTTGGTGGGGGTATTTGTGTGGGCAGAGCTGAGTCTGGGCACTGCCAGCAGAGCGTGAGCCTCTCCCTCACGCAGCTCATCCAGCCCCCTGCCTCTGCAGATTTACCACGGCAAGATAAAAACCAAGACCACAGAGCCCACCCTCATCTGGCACAACCCGCGGGTGGAGTTCGTGGGCTCCACCACCAAGAAGGACAACAACATCTCCATCGTGCTGAACAGCGTGGAGTTCAGCGATGCTGGCAAGTACACCTGCCACGTCAAGAACCCCAGGGAGAGGAACGCCCAGCACAACGCCACCATCATCCTCACCGTGGTCCACAAGAGTGAGTGCTGGCCAGGCGTGGGGAGGAGCTTTTGGGTTTTTGGCGTGGGATGTACAGCTGGGAGCCCCCTGCTCCCCTCCCAAGCCCCCTCAGCACCTTCTCTCCCTCAGTGGTGGAGACAGACAACACTGTGACACTCATCATCGTGGGCGTGGTGGGGGGGCTCATCGGCCTCCTCATCCTCTTCATGCTCATCAAGAGGGTGGTGCTGTTCATCATCAAGAAGACGCAGGATGGGAAGTGAGTGAGGGGCACTGCCGTGGGGTCAGGGTGAGGGGGCCGGGCTTGGGGGGCTCTTGGGGCTGGGCTCGGGGTGATCTCAGGGCTGGGCTCGGGGGGCTCTCAGGGTCAGGCTCAGGGGGCTCTCAGGGTCAGGCTCAGGGGGCTCTCC
>NW_005054447.1:586692-592094 GCF_000277835.1 Geospiza fortis
GCCGCTGCATCCAGAAGGTTTCTGGAGCAGGGAAGGATGCTCAGGGCCGGCCGTGCAGATGGCGTGGCGTGGGAGGATGGGAGGAAGCAGGGCTGTGATAAGCACACTGGAGAGCCAAATCAGCCGCAGGCCCGTGCCTCGGTGTCTCCCTCCCACAGCAGGGCTGGGGAGGTGCCCGTGTCCCAGGGCCATCCCTGGGGGCAGGGGGGCTTCTCCCGAGGCAGCCACCCGGCCTGGTGCTGCCCCCTCCCCTCTCTCTGGAGCTCGATGCTTTTGATGCTGGTGCCGAGGCTGAGCTCGTTACGTGGATGTTTTTGTGTGAGATTCCGGGGGAAAGCAGCCAATTGTGTTTCCCTTTTGCCGTGGCAGGGAGGGAGCACAGCCGAGCCCAGGCCAGGGGAGCCGGGCTGGGGCTGTGCCACAGATCCCCTGGGCAACCCTGGGCAAGTTGCTCTGCCTCTCCATGCCTCAGTTTCCCCGACTGTAAAATGGGGACAAAAATACTGCTCTACCTCACGGGGTGGGTGTGAGGTTTCCTTGGCTATGAGGGGTGAGTGGACTCACGGGATGTGACACACAAAGTGGGTGAGCTACATCTGAGCTTGACAATTTCCTTCAAAACGTGATTTGTTCCCTATTTCTCCAATTTGTGGGTGTCTGACAGTGACGCTGCGGGACAGGCAGCTCCCCTGGCCCCACAGTAAATTGGGATTCTCAGCTGAGCCATGGGTTGCTGTGGGGTGCCCTGGCAGAGGCGCTGGAGTGGGAGCAGGTGAGGATTTGGTGGCCAAGGTGGCAAGGAAAGGCTGGGTGCTACTTTCTCTGGAGATGCTGGAGCACAGCGGGCTGGTCACCCCAGGCTGGGCCTGGGGACACCCACTGGAGCAGGGCTGTGTGCTCAGGACAGGGGACAGGTACTGGCACCGAGACCTCCCAGCCACCCCGAGAGACCCCGGCCCGCCCCTGGAGGAGCCCTCCCGCGGGGGAGGACAGCAAGGAGGCGACGAAGGGAGTTTTTTAAAGACTATTTTTAGCTGTCCTAACCTGTTGGCCTTTTTTAGCCGGCGCGTGGACGCGGCTCCACTTCCCGCCGGATATGCAATGCTGCACTATGCATGGATTAATCCTCTGGCTCGCTGGGAAACGGCCACAAAAGCACTTTTGGGAATGCGAGCCCGTGATCACACGGGCGCTCCGGGGGAGCGGGCTGCCCTGGGGGCTGGTGCCAGCACCAGCAAGGTCCCTGCTGTCACCGGGGCTTTGGGGGGCTGCAGGGGCACCCTGGGGGTGTGTGCTGCCACAGACACGTGTGTGTGCCCAAGCACAGGTAGGGCTGCGTGGGGGGAAGCTGCGGGTAAGCACAGGGGGGGTGTGCGCCGGGCTCTGTGATGATTTACAGCACATCTTTGCACTGTAGAGGTTTAGTTAGCTTTGCCTTGAATGAAATAAAGTTTACGTTTACTAGAGAAACTCGCCAGTGTTTGGGGTTGCTGTGGGTGTTTGTTTAGGTCTGGGGGGGCGGCTGAGTAAAAACAACCCTGTGAGGAAGCAGGAGGAAGGCTCGGGAGGCTGAGTGAAAAAACAAATCCTTTCCTTTAATGGGAATAGGGGGAGGCTGTAGAGCACCAACATCATTTCTCTCTGTACAACAGGAGTGAGCTGACAGCAGCCTGGCCCCCCAGGAGCCATCCTGCCACAGCGGGGTCAGCACAGGGCAATAAATTAATCCTCCTCCGGAAGGGAGCTTGGGCCAGCGAGATTCCTTCAGTGGCCGCCACTCCGAGTCACCCTTTGCCTCCTTGGCTGGGCTCTGGCACCCTAAATCACAGCTGCCACGAGGCTTTGGGAGCCGCGCTCACCTTCCCTGGCTGGAGATCCGTGGCCCTGCTGCTGCCAGAGCCAGGGCAGAGGGATGGGAAGGGAGGCTCGGGGCGAGGAGCGACCTGTTCCGGCAGGTCTCAGAGCTCTGACTGCGAGGAGAGAGAGGCACAGAGGGCATTGAAGGCTCTGAAAGGGCGGCCAGAGCAAGAGGAAAGCAGCAGAAAATGTCCTTCGGGGAGCAGCTCAGTGAAGGGAGCTGCAGGACGGCACTGACCCTGCGCACGGCGTAGATCCAGTCCAGGTAGGCACGGACACTGGTGTAGACGCCGGGAGTGCTGGGGGTGCCGCAGCCCTGGCCCCAGCTGAGGATGCGGCCGGCCCCTCAGGATGGCGCCGCAGAGCCACAGCCGTGCCCAGAGCAGCTCGTCCCTCACAGGAGCCGTGGCACAGATGGGTATGAGCCCGCCCAGCCCCTGCCCAGCCCAGCCCCGCACCTGGCAGGTGTCCACGCCGCCCTGGGGCAGGCCGGCACACAGCATCCTGTCGGTGACATCGCCGTGGTAGGCGGCCAGGTTACAGCTCTGCTCGTCGATGAGCTCCACCTCAGCCTGCTGCAGGCGCTCCGACAGCTTCCCTGGGGGACACACGGCCTCTCAGAGGGACCCTCTGCTCCTGCTGGGGGCTCTGCCTTGTCCCTGCCACCCCCGGGCTGTGCCACTCACCGTGCTCCTCTGTGTAGCCCCAGCCGATCACCCACAGGGGGGTGCCCGGCACCAGCTCCTCATCAAAGTAGGGCAGGCAGATGGGCTTGGTGCTGTCTGGAAAGGAGATGTGCGGGGGGCTCACAGGGAAGGGGCCCAGGCTGGCTGGGGACAGCCACCAGCTGGGCACCCACTCGGTGCCACGCCGGGCATTGCCAGCCCAGCCCGATGCTCAGTGCCAGCAGGGGACACTGTGACCCCTGCCCGGGCAGGGCTCTGCCAGGCGCACCTGAGTCGTGCACGGGGGAGCGCAGCTTCACCAGGGCGATGTCGTTGTCCTTGGGGGACGCGGGTGTCACCTCGGCCAGGAACACCTTCTCCACGGCGATGGTGGCAGCGCCCGACAGCAGGTCCGAGCCGGCCCTCACACGCCAGCTCTGGATGATGGGGTTGTTCCTGTGCACAGACAGCGCTGCTGTCACCCGCGGGGACAGCCCCAGAGCCCCCGCCAGCCACCTGGTTGGTTGGTCTCAGCGAGCGTACAGAGGTATCATATTATAGCGAGGGGCCAGCAGGAGAAAATAAGGTACAGAGGTTCCTGGGTGATGGCGAGAGTGCTGAGGGTGTAGTTACTGCTGAGGAGGAGAACAGAGAGAAGGAGAATTGCTAGGGTGACCTCATAGGGGATTGTCTGAGCTACTGCCTGTAGTGCCCCAATCAGGGCGTATTGTGAATTGGAAGCTCAGCCTGATCACAGGATGGAGGACACTGCTAAGCTCCACACGGCTAACAGGATGAGTAGGCCTAGGCTGACCGGAGACAGGAGATCCGAGCTCAGAGCCTCGGGGCAGCGCTCACTCACTTGAAGCAGTGTGCGGCCGTCAGCCCCCAGCCGGGCCCGATGATGCTGCCCCCGCAGATGTGCTCCTTCCTGTACTGCAGGCTCACCTGCCAGGGCCACGCCTCGATGGCGGCCGGGCTGCCCCCCAGCACCCGCGGGGTCCGCACGCTCTGCCCGCAGTCTGTGGGGACACGGGGACACGGGGGACACGGCAAGCCCGGGGACAGCAGCGTGCCCAGGGTGCCTCATCTCCACAGTGCCACTGCCACCCCTCGTCCCCAGGCTTGCTGGAAGGGGTCCAGCCACCCCCTGCCTGCTCCAGCCCCCCGCATAATTAAACTGATAATTAGTTTAATCAGGGTAATTTGCCAGGGAAGGTAAAGCCATGCGGGCAGCTGGGTAAGCCTCCCTTAGGTGTTCCATTGCTGGGAGGTTTGTGCTGGCTTAACGAGGTGAGCAGTAATTAAATCCATCTTTCCTCATGCAAACACTGCGGAATGGGCTTGGGATGGAGCCACACTCCCACGGGGCCGTGCCAGGAGAGAGGCCCCAGTGCCCACATGGCCCAGGCACCACGGTGGTACTTACTGGAACAAAAGAGTGATACAACCAGCCCCGAGAGGCATTTCCTGCAGGAGGAAGGGAGAGAGTTGGGTTTGGCTCCCCTGCCAGGCACCAGAGGCTCCTGCTGGGGTGCACACTGTCCCCACTCACCTGCCTGGCTCAAGCACCTGGAGGCTCCCGTTGCTCAGCACGACCTCGCGGGGAGGCAGAGGCTGCCCCGCGCTCACCTCCACGCCCTGGAAAGTTGGGGTGCTGGAAGACATGGGGAGACAGGGCTTCAGGTGTGGGGGAGACAGACGCCGGATCCCATAGGAAAAAGGAGCGTCTGTGGGACAAGGGGTGCCAAAGTGGGATGTCACAGCCCTGGAGGGCCCAGGGACAGGAGCAGGTGAAGGAGGGGACAGAACTCCCTGCTATGCAGAGGGGTGAGCAGGTGGCTCTGGGGGAACTCAGGGGGCTCCCTGCTGTTGCATTTGGGACCTGGAAAATGCCAGGTTTGACTCAGTCTGGGCTCCTGCAGTGCCTCAAACACCAGAACCCATCTTAAAAGGGACGTGCAGGGCGCTGAGCCTCCCTCCCCAGGTGAGCTGTGTTGGAGCCCTGGGCTGCTCTGGGGAGGGCAGGGCTGCAGGTAGGGGGCATGGAGGCAGAGCAGGGGCAGGGCAGGGTGCCCGTGGGCTGGGACAGAGCAGGGCACAGCACTCTGCTCTCACAGGAGCCTGCCAGGCTCCGAGCCAGCTCCTGGGTACCCACAGAGTGCTCTGCATGCTGGGACGGACTGAAACCATTAGTGCAGAGCTCAGAGTGCTTCACAGATCAGCAGAGCCCCGTCCAGAGGAGCTTTTAAGGAGGAGGGAAGGGAAAGCAGGGCAAGCAGCCAGGTACCTGCTGTAGCCCATCTGCTCACAGGCAGCTCTGGCCAGCGCCGGGGTGAAGTGGTCGTGGCACACACAGGACCAGGTGCCCGTGTGGCTCTGGAGCACCTGCAGGATGGATCTGTCTTTGGACACGCGGGCTGGAGGCAGACACAAAGTCAGCTGTGGCGCGGGGTGGCCGCAGCAGCCCGGCCCCCCGAGCTGTGTTGGCGTGTCCTGCACTCACCCCCGGCTGGTGGCCCCTCAGAGAACCACTGGGGACAGTTGGCCTCATCCTCGCCCTGCAGACAGTCCAGCTGCCCGTCACACACCTGCTTCAGCGGCACCAGCTTCAGGGGCTGCTTGCAGAACAGGTAGTGGTGGTCCAGGTAAATCTTCACTGCAGGGAGAGGGGGGCTCAGTGCCGAGCTCCAGCCCCTGGGCAGGCTCAGGGGGATCAGCGGGGAGCTGGGTCTGTGCTGGCTGAGCCGTGGCCACGGGGAAGGAGGGGCAGAGATCAGGAGCTGTACCCAGGAACCCAATGGCGACCAGGCAGGCCAGGGTGAGCACCACGGCCAGGACGAGGATCCCGACCCGCTTGAAGGACTCCGATGCCCTGGA
>NW_005054447.1:592104-595335 GCF_000277835.1 Geospiza fortis
CCTGAAACACAGAGGAGTGCGGCCCTGCATGGCTGGGCTCAGCCTGGCACCTGAAACACAGAGCAGCGTGGCCCTGCATGGCCAGGCTCAGCCTGGCACCTCTCATCCCCCCCAGCTCCCAGCCGTGTTACCTCTGCCATTGAGCCGCTCCGAGGCCGAGTCCTGCAAAGCAGAGAGGAAAACAGTCGTGAGCTGAAACTGAGAGAGCAGCTGGAAGGTAGGAGGGGTGGCTGTAGCCAGGGTGGTTGGCCCCGTGCTGAGCTCACAGCCCAGGGAGGGCAGCAGGGATGAGCAGGGACACTGCCCCAGCCTTCACCTGAGGTGACTTTAGAGCTGCCAGGAGAGGGGTGGCTTGTGCTGAGGCAACAACACCCAGCTCTGGGTCACCCAGGGTCACCTGCTGCCTTGTTCCCATAGACACCACCTGTGCAGTTCCAGTAAGTGGCTGTCAGTGGCACAGAGTTACCGTCATTAACACACCTGAGGCTTAAAAAGTCACAGGTGTTGCGAAAGAGGCTCCTTCTGGTGTGCAGAGACACCCTGAGTCAAAATACACACGCCCGCGGGGCTGTGGCACAGGGCATGTCACCACGGGGGGGTTGTGGCTCCAGCAGGGTCAGAAGGGGGTGGCACAGCCCGGGTGCTCCTGCCGGGCTGCAGGGACACCGGAGGAACCAGCCCGAGCCAGGGGAACCTGCGCTCCCAGGGCGGGGAGGGCTGTGCCGCTGCTAAGAGACGGGATAAACACAGCCGGGGCTGGAGAGGGGATGAGTCAGGCATCGATCCGCTTGAGCTGCTCAGAGTTATCTCAGAATTGTCCTCCTGTGACAGCTCCTCGTACGAGAAACCCGGGACCATGGGCGGGCAGGTGCTGTGAGCCTGTGGTGGGTGGGTGGGCTGGAGCCCCCTCGGGAGGTTCAGGTGGCACTGTCGGTGTCTGCTCCGTGTTTTCCAGCCGTGGTTGTGCCGTGCCACAGAGCAGCTGCCTGGAAAGGTGTTCCTGCTGCACTGAGCCTGCTCCCTGCCAGCCCCAGTGAGTCCTTCTCTTTTGCTGCTGCTCCTGGGCTCTGCCACCGCAGGTAAGACTAGGATTTCGCACGAGCAGAGGGAAGGGCGGTTAAACCTGGGGTGATAAACCCACAGATCCAGGTGCACAATGCAGGAGGGTTTGGGAGCCTTTGCTCCAAGAGCAGCACAGTGTGGAGATGATGGAGTTTGTCACACCAGAGGAGAGCAGAGGTCCCTGCGCCATGCCGGGCTCAGAGGCCTGGCAGAGCAGTGCGGGGGCACTGGGGCTGAGTGCCAAGGTCAGAGGAGAGGGGAGCCCTCCCTGGCCGGGTCACAGTGCCAGGGCATGCTCAGCCATGCACACACACCCTTCCAGCAGGGTTTACAGCGAGTGCCAAGCCATTATCCCTGGGCTGGCTCACAAAGGCAGCCTGGCTGCGTGAGCCAGGAGCTGTTGCCTCCCTGCCGTGTCCCTGCAGCGTGCCTGGGGCTGCTGGCATTGGGAACAAGCCGTGACCTGTGCAGGGGAGGACTGGCTCCTGCCTGGTGCCGTGTGGCCGTGTCCCAGCACTCTGGAGTCTGGCTCCTTGAGGAAATGCCAGCAGCCTTCCTCCCAAAGCCAGGCTCAGCTGGCACCCGGGCCCAGTGTGGGCAGCTTGTGCCAATTCCCCACCCCTGGATGGGCTCTGGGGTGCAGAGCCTGTTTCCTGGTGCCAGGGAGCTGCTGGGAGCAGGAGGGCAGGGTGGGAAGGAGAACCTGAGCCCTGCATCTCCCACCTCGCTGCCCTTCCTGAGGCACTGCTCTGCGGAGAAGGGAAGAGCTCCCAGAGGCTGGGCAGTTTTGTAATGCTGCCCCAACATCTGCCAGCCCAGGGCCCGTGGGGCTGGTCCTGCCTCATGCTGACCTCCTGTGTCACCTGGGCCTGGGCCGGGCACCTCCTGGATAATGGGATCCTAACGGTTCCCGTGGGAACAGGCCCGGGTTGGGATGGATCCTGCAGGGCCCACGGCAGCAGCACGGCTGGCTCTGTGTCCCCACAGGGCCCAGAGCTGTCCCCATCACATCAGACACCACCCAGAGCTGTCCCCATCTCCTCATCCCCTGCTGGGCTCCTTTCCAAGACACCAGGTCTGGTGTGAATGCACATGAGATGAGTGATTACTGGTTTTTGGGGTTTTTTTTCATTTTCTTCAGTCCACGAACTTCTTCTGTTTCAAAGGGATTCAGAGCTTGGGGCTGCCTCTCCATGACTCCTCTCAAGCCCCACCATGAGCAGGAGCTGCACTGGTTAAATCCAAAGCCAGAGCAGGAGTGGAGGCACATGATTTCCTGCAGAGCTCCATGCTGCCGTGACTGATTGAGCTCCCTTGCTGCGTTCTCCTGGAGCTCTCCACGGCCCCGTGGCCATCCCAGCCCCAGCTGTGCCCGTGCCAGCCCAGGGGCCGCGCACTTCTGCAGAGCCTCTTCCCCCCTTTGAGCAGGGATCCGTGCTGGGGTGCAGGGTGTGCTGAGCTGGGCTCTGTCCCTCCTTCGGGAGCAGCTGGGACGTTCCCTCAGCCAGCCGAGCTTCTCAGGGTGATCCGATTGCGAGGGTGAGTCCCCGGCTGGGGGATTTACCCCGTGGGTGTGTGCAGGCACTGCAGAGCCAGCTCCCCGCCCTGCAGGGCTGATGTGCCTCTGTCCTGCTGCTGCTGCTGCTGCTGGAGGGTTTGCAGTGCCCGGCGAGCCTGGCCATACCCCTGTGCCCTTCTGGGGAAGTGCCTCCCTGCCAGGGAGGGACTGCCTGGGGTTTGGGGGTTTGGTGCCCGTGGCTCTTCCTGCACTGCAGAGTGCTGCAGGTGTGTCCCCGGGCTGAGCAGAGGCACTGGGGGCTGTGTTAGGAGGGCCTGGCTCTCCCCCAGGCCGTGCCCAGGAGGGGGATCAGACCCTTCGGGAGGTCCTGCTCCCCTTGGAATGGGGGACACTGCCTTGCTTGTCTGCTGCCTGGGCCGGGAAAGGGAAAGGCAGCCCCAGAAATGTGGGAGTGAGAGCTGGGGGGCCACCCAAGCACCGTGCCCAGCCACAAAAGGGTTTGAGGAGCAGGGAAGACCCTTCCTTGGCACCCAAGCTCTGTGCACAGCCACGGAGGGGTGTGAGGAGCAGGGAAAACCCTTCCTGGGGTGCTGGGGAGCAGCAGCTCCTTGGCTCTGGGCTGCCCCAGCCTCTCAGCACAGCTCCGGGCT
>NW_005054447.1:595550-597066 GCF_000277835.1 Geospiza fortis
GCAGCCCGTGCCCTGCGCTCCGCGCCCGCTCCGTGCCCACGCCGCGCTCGCACTGGGGCAGGACCGCCCCGGCCCTCCTTAAAACCCACAAGGGGAGTTGTGAAACAGGAATTCTGGTTTGTATTGTAATCCAACACCGGTCTATCAGCAGCACCATCACCCGCGCTAATCTCCCGAGCATCTGCACCGCAGGTGACTCACCTGCCGGGCTGCTGTCACCAAACGGCTTATCAGGAGGGAACGGACTGATTTTTCCTGCTCCTCCTGATAAGAGGATCCACGGCCACCCCGCTCTTTGTGCGGCTCTTCCGCGTTGCGCGGGGTTGTTGTCAAAGCGAGGTTCGAGTAGGTGGAGGAGGAAAGGAGGAGAGCTTGTGCTCCGGGTCACTCGGGCTGTGTGTCCCCGCCGAGGCCGGGTCACGGCTGGCAGGGCTGGGGGGTTAAGGGGAAGGCAGGGGGTGCCCGTGGGAGGTGACCCCAGGCTGCAAGGGGGGCACCATGGGGTGATCTCGGGATGGCTGAGGGCCTGTGATTATCCGGGAATAACCAAGCCCTCTGGGATGGAGCCGCTTGCCTTAGCCTGGCAGGATGGGAGGGAGGTTGAGGAGTGCAGGAGGCAGCGCCGAGGGGGTGAGGGGGCCCAGGGAGCGGGCTGGGCTCGGGGAGGCTGCTGGCTGCCCTCTGCCCCTCCTGCTGGAGGTGCTGGGCGTGCAGGATGTGCCGAGCAGCTAATTACCCCATTCTCCTGTGGAAATGCAGCTAATTACCCCCTTCTCCCGTGGAAATGCAGCTTTCCCAATGGCCCTGCTGCTGCCAGCGGGACACTGCAGAGCACCCACGGCCTGCAGCTCCTCAGGGAGCTCTGCCAGCTCAGCCCGGCCAGCAGGGATCCTGCCAGCTCCCACAGCCTGGCCAGGCATGCTCCTGTGGCTCTGCAGTGAGGGACACCCTCCCCGCATTCACACTGAGCATCCAGCCCCCGCAGGGGGGTGTGGGCACCTCAGCCCTCGTGGTCCCTGCAGTGCCCAGAGGACGTGGGATGTGCAGCCAGGGATGTAGGGTCCTGTGCTGCTGTGGCAGATTTCAGCTTGAGAAATGTCTCACGGGCTGCAGCAGTGGGAGCTGGGCAGGCCTTGGGTCCCTGGTGCACCTGGCGGGTCCTGGCAGCCTCCCCAGAGCATCCCAGGGCCAGCAGTGCTGCCGTGGAAGGGAGAGCGGCCCGGGAGCCACGGCAGGAACAGCCAGTCCTCCCCTGGGGACCCGCAGGCCCTGAGACTGCAGCTGAGCTTTGCAGGTGTTGTGTCACAGCCCCAGAGCCTCTGGGGCTCTCCTTCCTGGAGTGCCACTGCCACCCTTCCCTGCTCCCAGAGCGGCCATGGCACAGCCTTCTGGGCATCTGGCTCTGCTGGGGTCGGGCAGAGGGCAGGCTGGGCTGGCCAGGGCTGAGTGACCGTCCCTGAGCCCCACGGACACACCCCCATCCCATCCCATCCCATCCCATCCCATCCCATCCCAT
>NW_005054447.1:597187-599668 GCF_000277835.1 Geospiza fortis
CCCATCCCATCCCATCCCATCCCATCCCCTCCCATCCCATCCCATCCCTGTTCTCTCCAAGGCAAGGAGCAATCCCGCCCAGTTCCCCGCTGTTAAGGGTCACAGCTTGTCACTTTTCCCTGCAGCCACTTTTGTCGCTTTTCCCTGCAGCCACAGGAGGTGGTTTTCCCTCTTTCTACAAACAGGAGCCGATTCCTAAGAGATGCTCTGGTTTGGGACTTGGAGATGATCAAGTAGAGCTGTAAGTGCCTCATTCTGGGATGTGTCTGACTGGGGGCAGCTGCTGAGGGTCCCCTCCGTCCTTCCCTGTCCCCTGGGTGCTGCCTGAGCCCCAGCCTGGTTCTGCATGGGCCTCTGCCCCTTCCTGCCTGCTGGGAGGTGGCAATCGGAGGACACAGCCACTCGGGCACATTGCCAGAGCGGGGCACACCTGTGTCCGGGCTGTCTGTGCCCCTCGGGCTGGGCACACCTGTGTCTGGGCTGTCCCTGCCCCTCGGGCTCCCAGTGCTCCCAGTTCAGCCTCTTGCAGCAGCGGGAGGGCAGAGCTGCCCACGCAGGCGGGCTGGGCACGGCCATGTGCCCTCGGTCGTGTCTCTTGCAGCTCCTCTGCTTTCTCCCTGAGAACCAGTCGGACCAGTGGGCCAGGACTGGAGCCCAGCCTCGCTGCAGGGAGGCTGCCCTGTCACCAGGGGACAGGCAGGACGTGCCAGGCTCCAGCACAGACAGGGCTCAGCAGCAGCTCCAGGCCGGGATAACCGAGAGCAGCTCCTGTGGCACAGGACATGGACCCCCACACAGGTGAGCGAGCGGCCTTTGCCCCCCTCAGGGGGCACAGGTGGGGTGTTCATGGCACGGGCAGTGCTCTGCTGACCTTCGTCCCTGCTCTCACTGCTGGGTGCTGTGCCCGAGCAGCACTGCTCAGAGCCATGCCCCGGGATGTGGGCACCTCTGCTGCCGAGGGCGCCAGGGCAGGGACGCCTCCCACACCGGGCACGGGGCAGGGCCCGGGCACGCCGCCGTCACCCTCCCACGGGCCGTGGGCGTGGGGACGGGGCAGTTTCGGCAGCCGGCTGATTCAGGGAGGCTGTTGCAGCACGTTCCTCCGGCCCCGCGGCTCCCGCCGTGACTCAGGGCTGCCGCGGCTCCCCGACCTCGCCCTCTCCGGGGGTCCCGGGGTTCCCTGACCTCGCCCCGTCCGGGGGTCCCTGACCTCGCCCTCTCGGGGGTCCCGGGGCTCCCTGACCTCGCCTTTTCCGGGGGTCCCGATGCTGCCGCTCGCCCCTGCCCCAGCAGAAGCATCGGCCACCCACAGATGCTGAGCCCTGCCAGGAGGGCCGGCTGGAAGGGAAAGGAAGGGCGGGGCAGGTCCTGCTCCTCCCCGCGAGCCCGGGGAGCCGTGGCCGGCGCTCTGCGGCTGTTTGTCCGTCCCGCCAGGTGGAGCGGGTGCTGCGGGCTGCAGGACGCGCCGGGGCCGTGCTCGCTGTGTAAACACCGCGACCACAGGGGAAATGTTCTCACTGGGCTGGCATCTGCCTAAATTTAGCCGCTCTTAGGTCATCCCTTTCCGCTGTCTCCTCGGTGCCGCATCGATTCCCGTCCCTGTGCCCTCCTGGCCGTGCTGCGGGGCAATGCCCAAAACCCCTGTGCCCTCCTGGCCGTGCCCAAACCCCCTGTGCCCTCCTGGCACAGCCCAGCAGAGCTGTCCGCGCAGGAATCGCGGCTCTGCCCGGCCCCTCGGCGTCCTGGCAGCCCCGGGAGCGTTGATCGGGGCTGGATTTTGCCGGAGCCGCTGTCGGGGGCAGGGATGGGGCGGCGCGGAGCCCGCACGGGTCCCGCACAGCCCCGGCCGTGTCTGTCCCAGCCCGGCGCTGGCGGAGCCGCTGCTGGTCCTGACAGAAGCATCCTCTAGAGGGAACTGCCAGCCCAGGAATGGCTCCAGCGCCACCAGGAAAGGAGCAGCACCCCACAAGCGGGACCAGCGGCGGGGATACGGCTTGGTCAGGGTGGCCACCTCCTCTCCCCGTGACCGTCCCACCTGGGGACAGCGGGGGTCTCCGTCATGGGGCTCTGGGGACAGCAGAAATCGCTGTGCCACGGTCCTGGCAGCCCTGCAGTGGGGACAGCACACGCTGGAGGGTTTTTCCCCCTCTCCCGGCTGTCCTGTGCCCTGCAGGGGACAATGGGGACCCGCAGCCTCCCAGAGCTCTGTCTGCAGAGCCCCTCCTGCCTCTGCTTTCCAGAACAAGAGCCCGTCAGGGTGATCGGCGTTGTCTTGGGCATCGGGCTGGCCCTGCTGATCCTGGCCAGCTTTGGCTACACCTTCATCCGCTGGTACCGGCGGGGCCGCTGCCAGCGCCGTGAGTGGGACAGGGGACAGGGGACAGGGCAGGGGACAGGGGGATGGGGGGACAGAGCAGGGGACAGGGGGACGGGGCAGGGCAGGGGACAGGGGGCCAGGGCACAGGGCTCACGGAGAAGGAG
>NW_005054447.1:599691-610758 GCF_000277835.1 Geospiza fortis
GGGGACAGGGGGACAGGGCACAGGGCTCAGGGCCAGGCTGGGGTCACCCTGAGGTGAGGAGGAGGATGCACAGCGATGTCCTGCTGGTTGTCCTGCCTGTCCCCACCCTGCCACTCACAGCAAAGCAAAGGTGGGTTCACAGCAGCACACGGCTCTGACTCCTCTCCCTCCTCTTCCTCGCGCCTCCCCAGGGCCTGACTTTGTCTTCAGCCTCTACCACTCGCGGTGAGTGACGCCATGGGGGGAGCAGGGTCCCCTTGAGCAGTGCCAAGGTGTCACAGCCCCTCCCCAGCCCGTCCTGCTGCTGGCAGGGGCTGCAGGAGGATGGGTCTGCTGCTTGATGACGCCTGTGCTGTCCCTGCAGTGGGCTGGGCTCAGTGGCACTGGAGCTGGTGCCACCCTTCAGCATCAGCGGCTCGCTGGGCACCTCGGGCAGTGGCTACGAGCCCTTCCACAACCAGAGGCCGTGAGGGGAGAGCTGGGCTGCTGAGCAGGTAGGAAGGACATCCCCTTGTCCCTCCCAAAGCCTCCGTGCTGCCCTTGCAGCCCCTGGGCATCGCAACAGTCCTCAGCACAGCCCAAGGTTTTTCCAGCAAAATCCTGCCTGTGGCTCTGGGGTTCAGAGGCTTTCCCTGAGCTCTGGGTTTGATTTCTCCCCACACAGGCTTTGGTTTGTGCTTCCTCTCCTGCTGTCCCCGGCACGGGATGTGTGGCCAGGCACAGAGGATGGGGCTGGAGCCCGGGTGCTCCTGTAGAGCTTCTCCTCTCTGCCTCTTACTCACAGCCCAGCACCAACAGAAAAAGCAACCAAAACTGCCCGGGGGGAATTCCTCCGTTTTCACTTCTGTAAGAAACAGCCCCTGAATTCGTTGGAATTGAAATGGCCACGGTGCAGTTTCTGTTGCTGAAAAATCTTCCCAGGATCACAGAGTCCTTGGGGCTGGAAGGGACTTCTGGAGACCACCTGTGGAAGTTCCTTGTTTAATAGTAATAAAAGTTATGGAAGTTTAATAGTGATAAAATGGTTATAAAAATAGTAATACAATTAGAGTAATAATAATTTGGACAATTTGAATTAGGACAATATGAGACAACAAATACAAAGAGTTACGGATGTCAGGGTATCTTTTTCTGGGCAGCACGAGCCCGAAAAAGGACCCACATTAACAGAGGATTAACGCTTAAAAACAATGACCTGTTACATATTCAGACACCTCAGACATGATGCATAAATTCCATTCAAACACAGGATTCTGTCTGGTCATCGCCTTCGAGGCGGGAAGAAGTTCGTTTCTTTTGATAATGGGGCAATAAATTCTTTTTCTCAGAAATACTTAGGTGTTCAGTGGCCGGCTGGGAAGTCGCGTATAGACCCGGTGGTGGTGGAAGTGGCGTAACAGAGGGCGGGCTGGCCGCGTGGCGGGCATGCGGGCGACCGGGGCGGGAGTGGGGGAGCAGAGCCGGCCGCGGGGCGGGCGGGCAGTGCGGGCGGGGCGGCCCGTGTTAGCGGTCGACCCGCGAGTTATATTTACAACCGTGCTGCTTTACGGCACCTTTTACGATAGTCGTGCTTTCTGACACCTTTTATGAGCGTCGCGCTTCACAACACCTTTTACGACAACCACACTTTACGGCAGCTTTTACGACAGTCGCACTTTACGACAACTTTTGCGCCAGTCGTGCTTTATGACAGTCACGCTTTACGACACATTTTGCGACAGTCACGCTTTACGGCGCTTCCTTTTATGGACCTTTTACAGCACTTTACGGCACTTTACAGCACTTTACAGTTTTTACTTTGTTTTTCATTTATTTTTAACTATTTTTTTAATTTTAAGTTATTTTTTATTTAATTTTTATTTTCAATTTTTCTATTTTTAAAGCTTTTTATTTTGTTTGGTGCTGCCCAGACCAGCTCAAGCCAGTGATTGTGGGGGTGTTTGAGGGTCCCCAGGACGAGGGGAGAGCTGAGAATCTTGACTCCCCCTTTCAAAAGGCTGATTTATTATTTTATGATCTCTATTATATTAAAAGAAAATGAGCTATTAGAACTATACTAAAAGAGCAAGGAGACATCAGAAAGCTGGAAAGGAATGAATAATAAAAACCTGGGACTGCTCACAGCCCCGACACAGCTGGACCATGATTGGTCATCAAGTAGAAACAACGCACAGGAGACCAGTCCAAGATGCCCCTGTTGCTGAACCATCTCCAGCCCACACTCCACAGCCAGCAGGTCGTTATTGGTTCCATTTCTGTTCTGAGGCTCCTCAGGAGAAAAATCCCAGTGAAAAGGATTTTCATCACACAGTGCGCCCCCAGCCTGTCATGCTTGAAAGGACCCTTAAAAAACCCAATCAATTCTCTTCTCTGTCCTTCATCCTCTGTCCTGCCCTTCTCCCTGTCCTGCTCTTCTCTGTCCTTCTCTCTGCCCTGCCCTGCTCTATCCTGAATTCTCTGTCCTGCATTCTCTGTCTTGCATTCTGGCCTTGGGACCATTTCTTTACAAGTTTCTCTCAGAGGAAAAACAAAGCAAAACTCATGGTTGTGTGAAGGGAAGCCAGTGAGGACAGAGTGGGATTTCCAGGGAGTCAGAGGGACCAGCTGTGCTCTCGGCCATCGAAACTGAACCCTGTGGTCTGTGGCATTGTCCTGGCTGAAAAGAGACCTCTGCCTGCTCAGGGGAAATGCCAGCTCCTGGGGGCTGGGAGCCCTCCGTGGTGAGCAGGACCCAGCAGAGCCCTGCATGACACAGGATCCGGCCGTGGGGCCCGACGTCAGCAGCGTTTAAAAGAAAAACAAAAAAAAAGCCACGCTTTTGATGACTGTGTTTTCCAGAGGAAGTTGAAAAAAATAAAAAGAGAGCAAAAAGCTCCAACCCCCAAAATACACAGAGGCAGAAGAGATGGGGCCAGGGGAGGGGCAGGAGGAGGCTCCCAGTGCCCTCCACATCCCTGTGGGATGCAGGGATGGAGCTCACGTGTGAGCAGCACCATGTGAGGTGTAAGAGAAGGAAACGCAGCAAGGATCAGCCCCCTCCTGCCTGTGCTGGAAAAGCTGAAAAGAAACCCAAAAACCCTTCACCTGAAAACCACGTTCCCCGAGGAGGGTTTCCACCAGCAGTTTTACTTCCCACCCTGAAGGTTCCTGGAAATGACTCTTGGAAAAACTTCCCTGAGACCTGGAGGGCGACCCAGGGGGAGCTGCTGGTGAGCTCACCCTGTTTCCACTCTGATGATGGCTGTTCACAGAATCGATTTGTTTGGAAAAGACCTCTGAGATCATGGAGCCCAGCCTATGACCAAGCACCACGTTGCTGAGCAGAGCCCTGACTCTTGTCTTTCCTCCACCCCTGCGTTTGATTTGTCCTCCTGTCCTTCCCTGGGGGTGTCCCATGGGATGTGCATCCCTGTGGGATCACTGGGAGCAGCCCAGCTCCTTTTCCCTGCTGCTCCTCTGGTGATTGCCCCCAGGAAGAACCACCCAGGGGCTCAGGTGTGTGAGGAGCTCCTGGAGAGCTGGCTCAGTTCTCCTTTGTCCCAGTTGTGATGTAGAAATGCTCCTCCCCACATGAGGCAAAGGCACATTGCCTCTTGCTGACGGGGAACGTCCAAATCTGGAAACAGACAGCTCAGCTTGGCCTTAGGAGAGGATGAACAGGCAAATGGACCAAATGAATAACACATCCTTCCTGTATTTACAAATGAAATGCAATAAATAGTGTCTGTATCCGAGTGGCAGAACACAGACCATAGTGTGGGTAGGACTGCCCTGGCTCATGCTGGGCCTGTAGGTGCATCCCAGGTCCTGCCCTGGGCTCCCCCAAGGGTCTCTGTAGGGTCAGGAAAGGCTCTCGGTCCATCCATGGGGTCAGGCAGGGCAGGAGCCCCGTGCTGCCAGCAGCAGGGTGCTGATGTCAGCCTGACTGTGCCCTCAGTCTCTGTGTTGTGAAAGGCTGGGATGGCACCAGGAGAGGGGACGTCAGCCCAGCTGGCCCAGGGAAGGGGGAAGTGGAAGCACAGGACCGGCCCAGGCCCCCAGGGTGGCCCTGCAGCCCCTGCTGGCAAGGCAGAGGTGCCCTGGGGTGTACCTTGGTGTCCCAAGGAGGTGGGGACGAGCCCCCCCAGCACAGCCCATCCCTGTGCCCCGTTAGCTGGGGAGGCTCCAGGGCTGCCCACAGCAGGGCTGGGGCAAAGCCGCCCCAGCAGGGGCTGAGCTGGTGCTGCTGTGCCGCGGCTGGGCTGGCACCGTGCACATCCAGGGTCAGGAGTAGCTTATCCAGTGGCAGACGAGGTAGTTGGGTCAGAGCCCAGGCTGGTGGCCCCACGGGACAGGTCACAGGCGGCTGTCCTTGCTGTCCCCCCCGAGCTGGCCCAGGGGCTGGGTGGGCAGCGGGATCCAGCTGGAGCCGAGGCTGGGCACGAGGGGCGGCACCCCCGGGAAGGCAATGTTGTTGAAGATGTGCAGGTCGAAGGGAGTTTTGAGATCAGGGCTGGCTTTGGAGGCCAGTGGAGCCCCTGGGGCTGCCCAGCTCAGCAGGGTGGGCGCTTGGGGCCCCACCTGGCTGGGGAAGCTGCAGGCAGGAGCTCCCCAGGGAGCGAGGGGCTGTGTGAGGGGATGCTCGGGGTTGGACTGCTTCAGATACCCCTTGGACACAGCCAGCTCGCAGCACTCTATGTCCAGCATGGTGTCGGTGCTGCCCAGGCCCTGCAGGGACCCTGCACAGCCCGGGAGGGGCTCTCCCTGCCCCGGGCCCCTCTCTGGCTCCACGGTGCCCTTGGACTGCTGCAGGTACCCCCGGAACTGCACTTCTGCCTGGCCAGGGGCAGGGCCCAGCCCTGGGCTGGTGTGGGCACTGCCAGAGGAGCAGCCAGCAGCAGGGCGGGGGCTCCCCAAGCCCACCCCGCTGTCCTCAGCCCGGGGCAGCTGCTGCCTGTAGCCCTGGGGCTTGGGGGCCAAGGAGCAGCTCAGGGAGGAGGAGGAGGAGGGGATGTGCAGGCAGATGCCGCTGTCGGGGCTGGTGCCGCTGCTGTCTCTGCTCCCCGTGGGTCCCGGCTGGGCCTTGGGCCATGCTGGCACCTTCCAGCCCTGCTGCAGGGGCTGCTGGGCTGCGCTGGTGCTGCTGCCAGGGCTGCTGCCCAGCTGGGGCTCCTGCTGGCACAGGAAGAGCTGCTGGACGGGGGCTGCATCCAGGCTGCCCGAGGATGGCGGCTCGGGCTCCACCCAGAGCGAGCTCTGCTTCATGAAGGACTTCTGGGAGGGAGAGAAAGAGGGGAGTGAGCTGTGCTTCATCCCTGGTGGGTGCCTGCCTCTCCCAGCCCTCCCCGAGCCTGCACCCCTGCTCTGGCCCCAAAGGCACCGTCCCTGCCTTACCAGGGCAGACGGTGTCCTCACAGGTCTCCTGATGTAGGTACATGCCAGCAGAGCCCCCAGGAGCCCCAGCAAGGACAGGGTGATGAAGAAGGAGCTGAGGATGGTCGGGAGGAGCTCTGCACTCCCTGCAAGAGAGGACGTGACCAGGTGAGGGGGGAGAGGGGATTCCTCAGTGCACACAGCACCCAGAGGCCTCCCTGGTGTGGATCCCCACACTGCCAGGGCCAGGAGGCTGGGGAGGGGTCAGCACCCCGTGGTTCCCCCCTCCCTGGGTGTCACTTACTGTCCCTGGGGCCGGTGGTGACACACTGCTCAGCAGAGCGCGTGCTGGGGATGGGCATGTTGGCCAGGCTGGGCTCCACGCTCAGGCAGTACTCTGTGAGCCAGAACAGCTCCCTGATGGTGAACTCCGTGCTGTTCTTCACCACCGTGATCTGCAACAAACAGCAGGGGCTGGAACCCGGGAGCCTCCAGCTCCTGCTTCCCTCCCTCCTCCTCTGGTGTGCCCTGGGAAAGTCCCCAGGGTGTGTTGTGATAATGATGACAGCAGCTAGATCCAAAATTCCCCCAAGAGCTGGAAAACTCTGCCATAAAACACGCAGAGAAGCCTCTCTGTGGCTGTGAGAAAGCTCGGCATTTACTCCTGCGGACAGCCCTGCTTTAACAGTCTGTTTTTCCACTTGAGCAGCACGGTGTGGGACAGATGGGGACAGCAGGGGAACAGCCACTCGTCTCACCGTGTGGTTGTCCCGTGTCCTCCGGAGGTGCACGTGGTAGCGGGTCATTTCCCTCCGCAGCTCGCTGTACTCGGGGCTGGCGCTCCCGGGGCGCAGCAGCAGCCGCAGCCGCACCTGGATGGAGTTGCCCAGCACGGAGAGGCTCTGCCCCGCCAGGCGCGGGCCAGCTGCAAGCAGAGCAGTCACAAGGGCAGGTCAGGGCCGTTTCCTGTTCACAGCTCAGCCCCTGCAGCACCACACTGAGCCGGGACCGTCCCACCCGCCCTGGGGCTGCCCCATCCCCCTGCGCAGCCCGCCTGCCCTCCAGGAAGGTGTGGAGGGAAATATCCCAGCTCCCGTTCATCCCTTGGCACCCTGACCCCCCCAGCCCCAGCACAGGCTGGAGACAGAGCCCAAGGCACCTTGCTGTGGGGAGAAGCCTCCAGTCTTTTTCCAGGAGGACGTGAGGTTCTCTGCCACGGTCCTGACCCGCGCGTGGTAGCGCTGCTCCGGGTCCAGGGTGTAGTGGGTGAGGTCACAGGAGAGCTCCGTGGTGTTCCAGCACTCTGGGATGCCTGTCCAGTTCATGCCTATGCCATAGCTGTGGGGAGAAGCACCGGGGGTGAGCAGAGAGCTGGAGCAGGCGCAGGGCAGGGCAGGGCCCCGTTGTTGTTACTCCCCCTCGCTGTTACTCACATGACGTACTCCACGTCGTAGCGGGCGTCGCTGGGGCAGCCGCGCCCCGGCTCCCACTGCAGCAGGTGCCAGCCCGTCTCCGTGGTGATGCGCACGGAGCGGGGCTTGGCCAGCTTCTTACCTGTGGGGCACACCTGGGCTCAGGTGGGGCTGCACAGCCCTGCCCCACCTCAGCCCCCAGGAGCCTTGGGACGGCCTCGGGCAGGATCCCCATGATGGGTGACGTGACAGCGCTGACCACCCCAAAGGTTTCTCTTTCCAGGTTCCAGGATTTGCTCAGCCCCCTCTTCTCCTTCCTCTTTCTTTTTTGGGACAGGACAGCTGGGGTTTCTTGGTGCTTCTCAGCCCCAGGAAAGGAGCTGCATTTGCATCCCCCATCCCCTGCTGTTCACCACCAGCTCTGTTTGGACTCGGCTTTCCTGTTTTGCTCATCTGCTGCCTGGGTGAAACCAGACTTTTTCACACCTCCTGCCTGATCTCTGTGTTGTCACCTGGCAGAAAAGCCCCGCTGATGACATCTGACACTTTTCCCTTGCAGGTGTCCCTGGCAGCTGCTGCCTGATGGCAAATCCCAGCCCAGCGCTGTCCCCAGTGACCATGGCTCATCATGGGGACAATGGGGACATGGGGACATGGGGACCAGTGGGGACAAGCCAGGCTGGTGCTCCTGGCTGAGCCCTGGGGCTCCCAACCAGCAGTGAAAGGCAAGCAGTGAGCAGGGAGCCCTGGCCATGCCCTGCTCCAAGCGCTGATCTGAGCGCTGAGCACCCAGCAAAGCTGTCCGGGCTGTGCCTCCAACCCTATCCCCATCCCACGGATCCCGCCCGGAGCTGTGAGGCTCAGCCCCGGCCAGCAGGGCGATGCAAACCGGCAGGACGGACTCACCGTGGGTGAGGCAGGCGAGGAGCAGCGCCAGGCTGAGCGCCAGGGCGGTGGCAGAGGGGACCATGGCCGCTCAGCATCCTCCGCGGCAGCAGGGCAGAGCGGGGCCGGGCTGTGCCCCGGCGGCAGCCGAGCGCTCGTTTTTCCCCCAGGGGCCGGCTCAGTGACGTCTCCGAGGCGTCAGGAAAGTCACCGAGCAGCCACTTCCACTTCTCTTTGCTGTCCACCCACTCACCCCCACCCTCAGCCTGGGCTGGGCTTTCCGACAGAGCAGGAGAGGAACAGTTCTGGGGCTTTTCTGAGCAAAGCTGGGCTCTGCTGAGAAAGGAGAGTACGAGTAAGGGATGTCTCTGCCTTTGCTGCTTTGTTGTGAAGTGAGATGTTAAAAGCACAGCGCAGGTGAGGGTTAGCACCGAGGGTGACCTGGCACAGGGGTTCTCCTGGGCACAGCACCGTGTCCTGTCCTGCCAGATGCTGAATCCAGCCAGGTTCCAACTGTCCTGCGGCCCCAGGAGGGGGTTCTGGCTTTCCCTTCCTTTGGGCTCAGCCTGCAATTCCCCTTTCTCCATTTCTGGGGCTGAGTGAGACCCTCTGGGCTGTCCTGTGTCCTGCAAACAGCCTCACACAGGGGTGACATTGGAAATCCCGTGTGACACAGGGGCTGCCACTGTCCCCAGGGCTCCGGTAGCCCCCCAGGTATGTCTGTGATCCCATGGCTGCGGGGTCTGGCCCCACAGGGATGTCCTGCCTCTCTGCTGGTGCTGGGACCCAAATCACCAGCCAGCACACTGAGTGTGAGTGCTCTGCTTTGCCTCAGAGCTTGCTTGAGGGCTTTCCTGGGGCCCTCATGTGTTGGAGAGAGATTTTCCTCAACAAGAGGAATTTCCCACTGGGGAATTCGTGGAAAGAACACAGACAAAAAGAGCAAGAGAAACCAAAAGCGCTGTGGACACAGTCAGAGAGCATCATGGTGAGCACAGACATGCAGGCTCCCCTTGGAAGAACCATCTTAAAGGCTGAAGCGAGAGATTCCTCCTGTTGTCCCTGACTTATCCTTCCTGACAAAGGCCAAGAGCTGCCAAAACTCACAGCCTGGCTGGAGCACCAGCAGCAGATCCCCTCCCTGCCCTGGCTTATCCCCATCCAGGGCAGACCAGCTGATGTCCTGCCACTCTGCTCCTGGCCCCCAAAGGCCCAGGCTGTGTTTTGTGCAAGTCATGGCAACGAGAAGCAACGGGACCCAAAGGCAGGAAAGTGGGAGTTCTGTGCAAAAGCCACAGTGGGGCTGGCGGGTGAGGTGGTTCAGAGAACTGGGAGAAGTGGTTGGCAATTTAGAGGAAAGTGAAAGAGGCTGAGGAGGAACGAGAGTTCTGCAGAATGTTTGGATGATATTGTATCGGGGGTGCAGAAGATATTTTCCCTGCTGATGTAGGGGAGAGAAAATGCATCTGAGTCCATCTTATCAGAAGGCTAATTAATTACTTCATTATACTATATTATTTTATATTAGATATATTATACTATAGACTTTATTATATATATTATACTATATGCTTTATTATATATATATTATATATATATTATACCATATAATTTATTATACTATATTACACTATGTTACATTACATCTAAACTGAATCTCTCAAGACTCAACTGCCCAGAATCTCGTGACTGTCCTGACAGTCCCAACACACACACACGCCTGGTCCTGACAGGCCAAGGAAACACAGCTCCATCACTCTGGGTAAACAATCTCCATATTGCACTCTGCTTTTGCACAAACACGGGCACAGCAAATGATAAGAATTGTTTTTCCTTTCTCTGAGTTTCAGAGAATGTGAAACCCAGAAATATTCTTGGGAAGAACTGTGCCTTGCTTCTCTCTGTGAAATGTGGCGACAGAGGGGGCTTGGGCTGGAGCCTGAGCTCTGCAGGGAGGGCAGAGCTCTCCAGGTGCCACAGGAGAGGCTGCTGAGGGCACACTGAGAGCTGGGCTGATGTGGCTGACCCTGAAATGCCTCCCTGAGGACGCAGCACGGAGAAACCCAGCCCAGGAGCACCTGGGGCTGCGCATTTCCCTCCCTGCTCTCCCTCAGGAAGCTTCCCCAGGGTGCCAGCAGGGCCAGGCAGGCGAGGCTACAGGGGCAGGGGAGGGATGGGCCCGGAGGGCTGGTTCTGCACAGCCCTGCCGCAGGACAGAGCAGGGCACAGGGATCCTCAGCCCAATTCCCTGGAGCCCAGAGGCTGGAGCAGCTCTCCTGGGCTGGTGGAGCCGGCTCTGGCTGTGTGTTTCAGCTCCTCTTTCATGGCTGGGAGGGCAGGAGGGTGCAGGGAGGGCTCACAGCAGCAGGAAAGGTGAGGATTTCAGCCGGGAGCTGTGTGCACGCTGACATTTACCATCAGGCTGCTGAGGTCAAGGCACACACGCTGTTCCCTGGAACTTGCTCTCTGCAGGTGGCTTTGTAGCAGGCAATGAGCGATTCCTGGAGCTGTTTTAGAGAATCCCTTTATGAACTGGACACAGCAGCTCAGGAGGGCACAGCTGGCTCAGGGCTGCCTGGGGGTGCAGCTCTGTGCTTGGCCACCTTGGCACTCAGCAGGCACAGCCTGCAGAGGCACAGAAAGCAAACAAAAACCCCAAAAACCACTCCTGGCTGTGAAAACTACAGAGGAGTGTGCTGTGTGGTGAGGGCTGGCTCAGAACCCCTCTGTGAGCCAGGAACAGGAGGGGTCAGAGGGACCCAGCCCAAACTTTCCAGCCTCAAAAGGAGCTTTGCACCAGGGCTCCCCCAAGCCTGGACATCCCCGCTTGTCTCCTGCCCTTCTGACGAGCAGGTGTGGGTGGGGAGCTGGATGAACAAGGGATTTACACTAAGAATGATGCCAGGAGAAACCTGTGGCACTGAGGGTCATGATGAAGGGTGAAGCTGGGCCTTTCTCCTTTAATCCGGGAGTTTTCACCTGTTCCTACCTGAGTCCTTGGTTAGGCAGAGCATCCCCAGGCTGTGCCTGCAGGGCAGGCAGGAGGCTGTGCTGGCTCCTGGAAGAAGCATCTCTCCATCAGCAAAGGAATTTAAAGTCCTCTAGGGGAACCTGAAGGAAACGACACTTCATTTCCTTTGGGACAGGGAATTCCTGACTTCTGGCTCACAGCAGCGAGGCTCTCCTGGCTGGGCATGGCTGTGCATCCCTTGCCCTGCGCTGGGCCGGGCAGGAGAGCCGCGGGTGGGTGAGTGAGTGAGTGGGGGCACAGAGGGGAGCCAGGGGAGCAGCGGGGAGCCCCGGGACGCTGCTGTTCCCTGGGGCCGGCTCTGCCCCGCTCGCAGGGCCCCCCGGCCGGCCGGCAGAGCGCAGGTGTTTTGGAGCTGTTGGGAAACCGGCCGCGCCGGGGCCGGGCGGC
>NW_005054447.1:610966-612223 GCF_000277835.1 Geospiza fortis
GGGAGAAGGAGCCGGAGGAGCTGCCTGAGGAGCCGCTGCCTCCGGCACCCGTCGCAGGGAGGGCCGCAGCATCCCTGGTGATGGCAGAGGTGTCGTGTCGAGGCTCCCGGGTGCTTTGCCGCACTGAGCTGTGAGCTGAGGGGACCAGCTGGTGCTGCCACAGGGATCTGGTGCCCCTTGGCACGTTCCTGAGCCCTCTGGCTCAGTTTCCAGCGGCGCTGCACTGGTGGGCACAGCCCCGCTGCTCCCCTCGCCTGCTCTCCAGGCAGTTTTCCCTGCGCCCTTTTGGGCTGGGCTGGCTGGGACCTGCTCAGCGCTGGATGTGGGGCTCTGCTGAGCATCCTGTCATGAGGAAAACATCCATCCCGGCCGGGCACCGGGCGAGGCAGCGAGTAATTACCGTGCCGAGCAGCGCCGGGTGCCAGCGACATCCGGGACAGAGGTGGCGGTGACAGCGTATGTGGGGCTGCAGGGGGGGAGAGCCAGCTCTGACAGCGTCCCCTTGCTGCCCCTCGGCCTGGGGGCAGCCAGGAGGGGCACAGCGGGTTTGTGCTGGGTGTTGGCTGGCTCTGGGGAGATGCAGAGTGGTCCCAGCTCTGGGTGGCATCACTGCATCCTGGTGATGGTGGGGCAGGAGCTGGCATGGCCACACGCAGAGACAATTGCCCAATACTGGACAGCCCCAGTGGGGCACCTTGGCACTGTCACCTGGGTTAAATGGGCCATCAGGAGCGCCAGGAGCCACCCTTGGCTCTGCAATGGCAGCAGGGTCTCTCTGTCTTTCCAGGCCTCTGTTTGCCTCTCTGTGAAGTGAGGTGAGCAGTGGTTACTCTGCCCCTGGAACATTCCGGGTGTGTGCCCAAAGGGTGCCCACAGTGGCACAGGATGAGCTGTCCCTGGCCAATAAACAGTCACACACCTGCACTTGCAGAGTGACAGTGCCTGGCTCTGGCATTTCACTGTGCTGTGTGTGGCAGGGCCCTGGCAGTGCCCTCTCCCCCTGTTCTGGTGCTGGGCTCTGTCCCCTCCCAGGCTGGCCCCACTCAGCAGTGGCACTTGAGCAGGACGCTGTCACCCAGAGGGATTTGGGCTCTCTAGGCTGGGGACACCTCTGTCCCTGGTGAGGACAATGTCCCTGTTGTGCGCTGGCTGAGCTGCTCTGAGCAGACAATGGGCGCTTCACACCAGGGGAAGGAGCTCCCAGACTGGGCACTGGAGCTTTGCTGAGGGCAGGCTCAGCTGGGGAGGAGGATCTGA
>NW_005054447.1:612235-613203 GCF_000277835.1 Geospiza fortis
CTTTCCCTCTCTCCCCTCTTGATGCTCGGGGTTTTGGGGAGCTCTGTGTCCTGCTGCTCCCCCAGGACACGGCTGGGCCCTGGCTCTGGTTACAACACCCAGGTGCTCCCTGGCTTCCGCTTGCCCTCCCACTCCGAAACTGTGGCTGCCTGCTGGCTGCTTTCCCTGGAGCCTCCAGCGCAGCCTGGATCACCTTTCCCCTGCTCATTGGCCGTGGGTTTGGGGGCCTTCCCTCCATGGCAGGGCATGGAGCTGCAGCTCAGTGCCCAGCTCAGGGTGCAAAGGGGACGGACAGAGCTGCTGCCCTTGGTTTGGGGGCCTTGCTCCAAGCCTCAGAGCAGGGATGGGGTGTGAGGTGCTATTTGCACTCCTGACAGAAAGGGTAACACAGAAAAGGTGACAGAGCTCTTACCACGGGTGAGCAAAGCGGGCCAGGAGTCCCTGAGTGTCCCCAGGATCCCTCCTGGCTGTCCTGTGGATGCCAGCCCTCTGTGCCAGGCAGGGGCTGCCCATGCCCCCCTCCCCACGGCTGCCTGGGCACGGATCACCCCTGTGGATGGATCATCCTGGGCACGGATCACCCCTGTGCATGGATCATCCTGGGCACAGATCACCCCTGTGGCTGCTGCAGCACCTGCAGAGCTGTGGGGAAAGGGCTGAAACCGCAGCGGCGCCTGTGATCTGGGCTGGGCTTTGCCTCTGACTTTTACTCAAAAGCCAGCGAGGGATGAGTAAAGGTTTGTGGGCAGGAGCCGGCGCTCGCTCGCTCGCCGGGGTCACGCGCTCTCCCCAGCAGGAACATCTCTGCCAAACCACCGCTGTTTTCCCTGCTGCAGTGGCCCCACACTGCTCACCGTGGTAATGGCCCTGCTACCCTTCCTGGCAGCCCACAGAATTATTTAGACTTAAAATTTTTGAGGAAATAAAAAGCTGGGAGTTCACCTGAGTGTAAGAAAGGGCATGTGCTT
>NW_005054447.1:613239-614428 GCF_000277835.1 Geospiza fortis
TCGGTGTTAATTTGATGTGTTTGCACACTGCAGGTGGGAGTGCTGTGGCATCCAGCACTGCTGGCTCCCTGGGGAAGCTGGGCTGTGTTTTCTGCGTGTGGTGGAGAGGTTTGTCCCTTGGAGGATTGCAGTGCTGCTAGAGCAAAGGGTTACAGCTGCTGCAGGGTGAGACGTGACACACCAGACGTGGGGATAGCACACGAATGCCAGGGGAAAAGGGTATTCACAAAAACCTCATTTTGACGCGGGCAGGAGAGATCCTTTTCCCAGGAAGGGTTCCTGGCATCCCCACATTGCTCTGCCCAGGACCTGCCACAGCTCTGGCTGTCACCCACAGCGGGCACTGAGGGTACCCAGGGATGCCCCAGGACGTGTGTGCACGAGAACTGAAATCCCATCAGTGCTGTGCCTGCTCGGGCTCATTCGGGCACTGCAGGGCACCCTCCAGCCCTCCCAGCCTGGAGGAGGAAACTGAGGGGCTCTCCTGGGCTCCCTGGCACCCTTGGGAGAGGGCAAGGCTGCGGCAGCGCTGGGAAATCCGGGTGTGGGGAAACTTGGAGCAGATCCAGGCTGCTGGGGAAGGGCTGGGAATGGGGCTGATGCAGTGAAACAGAAAGCGCCTCTCTCGCTCCTCCCCGTGCACAGGAGCCCGGGGAGCTCCGCACGAGGGGGGAGGAGGCTCCCCACGGCCAGGGGACACCAGTGGTGCCTGTGCCAAGGGCCCGCGGGGCTGGGAGGCTCTGCAGGGATGGGCTCGGCAAGCACGGTCCGAGAAGGACAGGTGTGTGCCCGTGTGCAGGGCAGGTGTGCAGGGCAGGTGTGTGCCCGTGTGCAGGGCAGGTGTGTGCCCGCTATGCAGGGCACAGGTGTGTCCCTGGTGTACAGGGCAGGTGTGTTCCCGGTGTACAGCACAGGTGTCCCTGGTGTGGAGCACAGGTGTGTCCCCAGTGTGCAGGGCTGATGTCCCCGGTGTGCAGGACAGGTGTGTGCCCAGTGTACAGTACAGGTGTGTCCCCAGTGTACAGCACAGGTGTCCCCAGTGCACAGCACAGGTGTCCCCGCTGTGTGGCTGGGCTCAGACCCGTGTGGGACACGTGGCCACGCCGGGCTGTGACTCACAGGTAAAGCCCAGGAAGTGACAGCAGCGTCACCAGGGAGGGCACAGCCGCGCTCACACAGCACCAGCAGC
>NW_005054447.1:614484-618972 GCF_000277835.1 Geospiza fortis
AAGCCAGCTGGAAGGGCGAGGGGGCTCCCAGCAGTGTCCCCTGTGCCCGTGTCCCTGCCTTGCCCAGCTGGAAGGGCGAGGGTGCTCCCAGCGATGTCCCCCTGTGCCCGTGTCCCTGCCCTGCCCGCTCCAGAGCTCCAGCCCGAGCACTCCTCGCCAGCCTGGCAGGGAAAGGAGTGATTTCTGCTCGTGGACAGGGGTGATCTCTACCAGTGCAGGGCCAAAAACCCGAGACAGGCTCTCAGAGAAATGTGTTAGAGCCCATCTCTGGGTGATGAGTGGTCCCTGCAGAACGGTGGCTCCACTTCTCCCTGGGCTCCCCAGTTCTCATTCCCCAGAATGGTTTGGATGGAAAGGGACTGAAGGCTCACCCAGTTCCAGCCCCTTTCCATGGGCACGGGCACCTCCCACTGGACCGGGGTGCTCCAAGCCCCATCCATCCTACAAAATGTAGAGGAAGCAGCGTTTATTTTGGGATTTGTTCACAGGTCCTCTCTGGAGGAAAATGAGAGGCCCTGGCTTCTGTCACCAAGGGAGCATTTGGGAGAGTGTGTTTTGAGGAAAGGAAACAGACACATTTTCTTTTGTGAATTCATGGATCAGGAGTGACACAACTGCAGAGCAGCATTCCAGGGTGCAGGACGTTTCAGGGCTTGGAAAACACCGATTATTAAGTGTTACTAAACGACAGCTGGAAATTGCCCTGTATTTTTCAAATGGCTCATTAAGGATAGATGCATAAATTGGGGCACTGGCCCCGTGGAACTGGGCCACGGCGTGACTGTCACAAGGCCAAATACCCGGCTGATTGCTCGGCTCCCAGTGATGCCTTTGGGAAGCTCAGCTGCCTGAAGGGGGAAAACCCAGTGACAAGGAGGTTTTTGGCCATCCTGGGTGGGATGTGGCTCAGGTTCTGGTACAGAGAGAGGCACTGGGGTGGGGGCTCTCCCTGAGGCTCATGGCTCGTTGTGGTGCCAGGGGGGCTCATCTCCGTCTCTGACCTTCACAGCTGGCAGGGTGGCAGCTGGGGGGCTCTGGTGGGCAGCAGACACTGCTGCTCACAGTCCCCTCTGCCCACAGACCACCAGCAGTCTCCCCCCCAGCCTGCTCCATGTCTCCACGGCCAGCAGCATCTTCGGTTCCCGACCTCCGCCGCCTCGAGAGAACGTCCTGGGCATCAGCTTCAAACCCTACAGCCCCGAGTCCGGCCCGGCCCCGAGCCCCTGCTCGGCCTGTGACAGCACCCGTGAGGATGGGGACAGGGCTGTCCCATGGCCCCAGTGCCTCCCAGGCTGGGGAGGGATGGAGGGAGGCAGGGAGGTCACAGGCAGCCACGGGCTGGAGTGTGAGGGGTGTGGGGGGCAAGGGAGAGCACAGTGACCACAGGGCAGCTCGGGGTGTGCATGGCCCTGCTCTCCCACAGCCCAGGGGCAGCTCCTGACCCTGACCCTGCCTCTGCCCTGCTGCCAGCATCCTCCATGTTCAGAGCTCCCTGCATGAGCCAGCGGCGGCTCGCGCTCATCTTCTGCGTCTCCGTGCTCATCGTGCTGCTCATCGCCCTCATCCTGCTGTGTGAGTGGGGTGGGGGCCCTGCCCGAGGGGGCTCCGGGCTCCTGGAGGGACCCTCAGGGGAGCTGGGGGTCAGCAGAGTCTGGGGATACCCACACTGGGAAGAGCCAGAGGGAATCCCCTGGCTCAGAGACAGGGATGTGCTCCTCCCGTTCCCTGAGCGTTCCTGACATCTGGTGGAGAGACGGGAGCTGGGGAAGGAGAAAAGGAGATCTGCTGCTGGGCTGGTGCCGGTGTTTGAGGGGTTGGGGCTGCAGTGTGCTTTCCTTCCGGCGGCCAGCAGGGCACCCAGCAGCACCCAGAGTTGCCCTCCCCAAGACAAACCATGGTCCGTAGGCAGAACAGGCACAGACACCCGGGGAATCCCTTCAATCCTGCTGACATCCAGCTGCCACTCTCCAACCCCCGGGCTTGAAGCACTCGCAATGTCGAATGCATTTCCTGTGGGTGAAGGGAGAGGTTTGCAGCAGCTGGGCAGCACAGGGGGGGCTCAGGGTGCCCAGTCCTCCCCCAGCAGCTCCTCACTCTTGCTCAAACCCGCCTCGCTCTCACACCCAGCAACGGGGAACGCTCCAGATGCCCATCCAGGTGGGGCACAGCCCACCACCCATGGGCAGCCCTGGCCTCAGCGTGGTGTTCTCCCGCTTCCAGTCATGTTCTGGAGGTCACAGACGGGCATCCTGTACAAGGAGCCGGCAGAGAGCTGCAAGGACAGCGCCGTGCGCTGCGACGGCGTCGTCGACTGTTCCCAGAGGAGCGACGAGCTGGGCTGTGGTGAGGCACAGGAGATGGGATGGGGGGAATGGGGGGAGCCCCAGGAGCACCCCTGACCCTCCTGCTCCATCCCACAGTGCGCTTCTCCTCCGAGGAGTCCTTGCTCCATGTGTACTCCAGCACCGAGAGCCAGTGGCTGCCGGTGTGCAGCAGTGACTGGGACGAGTCCCTCTCCAGGAAAACCTGCCGGCAGCTGGGATTTCAGAAGTAATTCCTGGAGGATGGGTTGTTCTGCTCGGGTGCTGGGGCCCTGTCCTGACTGAGGGCAGGGTCAGCTCTGCTGTTTCCCCCAGTGTTGTGTTTTCCCACTGGAAGGCAGCGTGTCCAGCGCTGCTCTGGGCACAGTGCAGGCACCAGGTAACCAGGTGGGCAGTGCCCACACTTGGGACCCTCACTGCCTGTCCTCTCCCCTCCCAGCGCCTCCCAGACCGAGTACATCCCCCTGCGTGTCCCTGGCAAGAGCCTCACGGTGACTGATGAGCGAGAGACCATCCAGCAGAGCCTCAACAGGTACCAGGGTCACCTCCCCCCTGCCCTGGTGCCACAGGGACAGGACTGAGGCTGGCTGTCCCTCCTCTCTCCCACAGCTCCCAGTGTCTCACAGGAAAGTACGTCTCCCTGCGATGCACAAGTAAGGAGCTGGCTAGGACACAGCCGAGGGTGGGTGCCCTTTTCACAGGCTTGGGAGCCCTTTCCCCCCTTCTCAGCACAGGGGCGGGCAAATGGGACATCTGGGTGATAGAAAAGCACCAACATTGCATTCCCTGCAATAAGTGTGGGTGGTGGGGGTGCTGTGTGTGTCCCCCTCCATGCTCCCTTCCCCCCGAGCCTTTCTCCCAGCCCTGCTGTCCCTCCAGCCTGCGGGCAGAGGATTTCTGGCCGGATCATCGGTGGGAAGGAGACCTCTGTGAACAAGTGGCCCTGGCAGGTCAGCGTGCAGTACGGGCCCATCCACATCTGCGGCGGCACCATCATCGACCCCCAGTGGGTGCTCACCGCTGCCCACTGCTTCTTCATGTGAGTGCTGCTGCCAGCCCGGGCACCCAGCCCAGCCCCACGGCCCGGCTCCCACTCTGTCACAGACACATTTTATGGGAAATCCTTTCCTTAGGAGTTTTCCTCCTGAGAAGCTGAGAGGCCTCAGGAACAAAATGTAAACAATGGTTATCTGCTGCTGTGGAATGCAACAGGTGCATCTGTGATTGGTCTCATGTGGTTGTTTCTAATTAATGGCCAATCACAGTCAGTTGGCTCGGACTCTCTGTCCAAAACAGAAGCTTTTGTTATTATCCCTTCTTTTTCAATTCCTTGCTAGCCTTCTGATGAAATCCTTTCTTCTATTCTTTTAGTATAGCTTTAATATAATATATATCATAAAATAATAAATCAAGCCTTCTGAAACATGGAGTCAGATCCTCATTTCTTCCCTCATCCTCAGACCCCTGTGAACACGGTCACACTCACTCCCTCCTGCCCCTCTTGCCCTACCAGGAACAGCATGAAGATCCTGGACGACTGGAAGGTGTACGGGGGGGTGTCGGACCTGAAGCAGCCCATGGAGGGCATCCCTGTGTCCCAGGTCATCATCAACTCCAACTACAGCGACGACCATGACGACTACGACATCGCCCTCATGAAGCTCTCCAGGCCACTGACGCTCTCAGGTGAGGTCACCCAGCTCACCCGGGCTTGGCTGGGTGGTGTTTGGGGGACAGGGAGGTGGACAGGACTGAGAGGTGTGCCCTGGGAACCATGGGGTGTGTGGGGCTGCTGCCAGCTGGGGCATCCACAGAATTCACAGAATGACCAGGTTGGAAGAGACCTTGAAGATCACTGAGTCCAACCCAGCCCCAAAACATCAACCAAACCCTGGCACCGAGTCCCACATCCAGCTCTGCTGTGGCCACCTCACCTGTCCCATGGCCAGGAAGGCTGTGGCACCCGCAGCCTGGGCTCAGCTGTGCCCCCAGCCCCACACGGGGCGGGTGGGTGGCATGGGCACAGAGGGGAGCCTCTCCTGCGCCCCACGCTCCTCGCTGGCTGCGGGGCTGTGCTGATTTCTGTCCCGGTGACTCATCCCTCGCTCCATCGCGGCTCCTGCAGCCCATGTGCGCCCCGCCTGCCTGCCCATGCACGGCCAGCGAC
>NW_005054447.1:619264-619870 GCF_000277835.1 Geospiza fortis
GAGAGCTGCGAGAAACAGCCGCTTCCTCCCTCGCTGGTGAGGGGCCGGGGGTGGCGGGGGATGGCGAGGCCCCCCCTGGCCCACAGCTCTTCCTGCCTTGCAGATAACACCTCCCCGAAGCTGCGGGAGGCCGAGGTGAAGCTCATCGACTACAAGATCTGCAACAGCGACAAGGTGTACGAGGGCTACCTGACCCCCCGCATGATGTGCGCCGGGTACCTGCAGGGAGGCAAGGACGCCTGCCAGGTGAGCTGGGGGCGCACCAGGGCACAGCTGCCCTGTTTGGGCACCCACAGAGGGCATCTCCTGTGTCCCCTCCTCACTGCTCTGCCCCTCTGAGCCAGGGTGACAGCGGAGGGCCCCTGGTGTGCGAGGACGATGGCCGCTGGTACGTGGCCGGGGTGACGAGCTGGGGGACAGGATGTGGCCAGAAGAACAAGCCCGGGGTGTACACACGTGTGACAAAGCTCCTCAGCTGGATATACAGCAAAATGGAGGTGAGGTGGCAGGGCTGGGCCTGGGCAGGGCGGCCCTGGAGAGGGGCTGTGCCCCCAGCCCAGCCCTGGCACCTCACCCTGCTCCCCTCTCTGTCCCTTGCAGAGCGAG
>NW_005054447.1:619880-620194 GCF_000277835.1 Geospiza fortis
CGCTCCCCGCTCTGTCCCTTGCAGAGCGAGAACGACTAAAGGCAGGATGGACACCGTGCCTCTCCGGCTGGCACGGGCCACTGCCCCAGGCATGATGCCACCAGCCAACCCCCACCTCTCTGGACTGTCCCTGCAGCCAGGGAGCCATGGCTGCCCCCGAAGTTGGAAACAGCACCTGCAAAGTGCCCCTGCCCTCGCCTGGTGCCAGGGGTGGCGTGGCGGTGGTGGCTGGGCACAGCACCCAGCCAGGCCCGGGGGGACACAGCCCATGCCAGCAGCTGGCCGTGCTGGCCAGGGGACACCTCCCTGCCCCG
>NW_005054447.1:620542-625432 GCF_000277835.1 Geospiza fortis
GGCGGGGTGCGGGGCGGGCTGAGCCCGGGGGGTGGCTGTGGCAGCTGGGACAGAACCAGCAGCAGCTAAAGGCCACGCTGGAGTGTGGTTCAGAGCGATCACCCTCGCTCCAGAGAGAGCAGCCCTGGATGTCCCTGCTGGGAGCTCTGCGGTGCCCGAGCGCTGCCTCCTGCCCGTCCTCCCTGCCCGTGCCCCAGCAGGGACATTTCCCTGGAGGAAACAAGTGCCTTCATCTCCTGGTGGGTGCTGGGGCACACAAGGAGATGCCCAGGGCGAGCAGAGCCTGCCTGCTCCCCTCCCCAGCCCTATGGTCAGCTGCAGGGGGGGCATCCTGTGGAGCCTGGCCACGCGGCACTCGTCTAATAAATGTTTTGGTCGTGTCCCACGTGGAGATGGCTCTTCAGGGTGGGCTGGAAAGGAAGCAGCAATGTGCCAAGGATGCCTGGGGAGTGGGCATGTGGGGCTTGTGATGGAGCGGCCCTTCCTGCCCATCACCTGGCTGGGAGAAAAGGGATGCTTTCTGCTGCTCAGCTCCTGGGAACATCCCCCGGGTTCCCAGCACTGACCACTTCCCCTGGAAAAGGTTTTGGGCAGCTGCGGTGTGTGTTGGGACAGCAGGTCTGGGTGTGCAGAAAGCACCTGCCTCTCCCTGGGGCTGGGGTTGCACCTGCCTGTTCCTGCTGGGAAGGGCCGGGGGAGGCCCTGGCCTTGCTGCACTTCGGTGCCTTTGGACAGGGCTGGGTGGCTGCCCCGGACCTGAACTGAAACAAAGGGAGGGACCCGGCACCTTTTGGGAAGAGCCAAGTCAGCCTGACCTCAAACCCCTTTCCAGAGCAGCAGCCCAGAAACCTCCCAGGGCACAGGAGCTGCCCTGGAGACCGGGGTGAGCAGGGCCAGGGGGTGCTCCCCCCTCCCCAGGGCCAGGGGGCTGTTCCCACCTCTCTGCCTGGACAAGGGCCTTGGACAGCCCTGTGTGACCGCATTCACAGGGGTCTGAGGATGAGGGAAGAGATGAGGATCTGACTCCATGTTTCAGAAGGCTTGATTTATTATTTTATGATATATATTATATTAAAACTGTACTAAAAGAACAGCAGAAAGGATTTCATCAGAAGGCTAGCTAAGAATAGAAAAAGAAGGAATGATAACAAAGGCTTGTGACTGACTGAGACAGTCCGGACAGCCGGATTGTGACTGGTCATTGATTAGAAACAACCACATGAGACCAATCACAGATGCACCTGTTGCATTCCACAGCAGCAGATAACCATTGTTTGCATTTTGTTCCTGAGGCCTCTCAGCTTCTCAGGAGGAAAACTCCTAAGGAAAGGATTTTCCATAGAAGATGTCTGTGACAGCCCTGCTGGGCTCCAGCCCGGCCTGGGGGGCTCTGCTCCCCCCACACCGAGCCTGCACATGCTCCAATGCCTGCCCTCAGCATGCAGGGCAGCAGAATTTTCCATAAACAGAAGCAGCTGATCCTGAGTTAGAGATGGGGCCCTGGCTTCCCGAGTCTGGTTAAAGTGGAAATTCAGTGGGCCTTAAGGTGCAGACCCAGCCCAGGTTTGTCCAGAGCGGTCTGGGGGTTTCTGTGGATAAGGCAGAGAGGAGCAGCAGTTCCTGGTGCTTCATTACTGGAGAAATTGATCTTTTGAGAAGGAATACCCCAAAAACTGGAACCCAGTAAGAGCTGATCTTGCTGGCGCTGTGTTCCTGGGACCAGTAATGTAACATTGCAGCACGTGTGGGACCTTCTCCTCTGCTGTGGGTTTCTCCTCCTCAGGGGTTGTTGCTCTTCTGGAAGTCCCTCACAGCAGAGAAATGCTTTCAGCCCCTAATACCAATTTAATTTATTCATTCTCAGCCTGCCATCCAGCAGTGTGTCCCCCAGGCCCACAGGCAGGTATGCTGTGCTTTCCCAAGGGATGAAGTTTTCTAAGCAGATTAGGAGTGATTATTTCCCGTGCAGCCTGGCCACGGCTGTGGTGCTGCTCCCAAAGGCTGTGCAGATGGAGCAGACACCTTGGACACCGCTCTGCCTCCACTCCTGGGGGAGCAGAGCTGTGCTGGGTGCCAGCCCAGCCCCGAGGGACAGCACAGGCCATCACCTGTGGCTCTTGCAAAGCCCTTTGCTTGCTCAGTGTCCTCCTCCAGAGCATCTCCCGAGTCAAGGGGTGTTGAACATCACCCCACATATGTTCCCAAGCTCCTCTGAGCTCTGGAAATCGTGGGCTAGCATCCCAAAGGGACAGAAATTACAAAAATACAGCCTGGCAGGCACCACGTGAATTACTGCCCATTAGCCGTGGTTTCCCCAATCTCTCCTTTTATAGCTCTTTGTTCTGCTGTGTCAAAACACATTTGTTTACAGGCTTTCAGCGATGATGTTTCCCTGCAAAAATGCTTTTCCTCTAGTTGGGGATTGGTTCCTTTCCCTGGTCAGTAACATCATCACTTGGCACGGGTGGAGTTCAGCTGGAGCTGGGCTCGGTGGGGCAGTGCGGAAGCAGCCAGGAATGCTCAGCCCCTGCTCCTGCAGGGATCCAGGGCACCAGGAATGCTCAGTCCCTGCTCCCGCAGGGATCCAGGGCACCAGGAATGCTCAGCCCCTGCTCCTGCAGGGATCCAGGGCACCAGGAATGGCCGGGCCTGACGGAAAATTAAGTTATTGGGGTAAACACAGCCTTATGGCTGCACACAGCTTTGTCACTGCTCCGCTCTCCCGACTCCCTGATGGGACTCAGGGCTGCACTGCCTCTGAACAGGCAATTCCCAGGCTTGGCATTACAGGGAGAGACCCTAAAATGGGAGAGGAAAGTTCTGGAGAGCAGTGGCTCCATCCCTGCCCCAGGCCCGCGGGGAGGGGATGCCTGCTCCAGGGTAAGGGACAGGACACAGGCTGGGATGACACCCTGCCCCGCTGGAGCTGGTGGCTGTGCTCCTGCTCTCTCAGACAGCTGAGCAGCCAGCCCAGCCCCCTTGGCGACATAAATCAGCATCTCCTGCCTGGCCTCTGCATTACTTTTGGCCCAGTTTCTCCAGAGGAGAAGCTGGAGCTCGGTACAGCCTCCCCAGCAGCCCAGCTCTGGGGAGCAGACGTTCACCACGAGCGACTGCTGGAGCTGCCTTTCCTCTCCCCTCCCCACATTCACACTGGGATCTCTATTTTAACTGAGTTCGTGCAGGAAAAAAAAAACAATTGCTGCTGATTTCTTTTTGGTTCTACTCACTTTGGGCAGCTCCTTGGGAATTTGTAAATAAAGAACCAAGGGAGGGAGAGCACGGAGCATATCCAGCAACACCCAGCTGTGTCCTGGCTGCTGCTCCATGGGATGTCTGTGCTCAGGGCTCTGCAGGGTCCCACCGTGCTCACTGCAGCCCCCGGGGCATGGTCACACCTGCATGTTTTACTGTGTGCTGTGGATAATGACAGCTGAGAGGCAGATAAGGTCAGAGAAGGCCAAAACTTGATTATAATGGTTTGATCCCTGCCTCCCTCTCTGCAGGGTAACTGACAGCCTTATCCTGTTATCCTCATGCATTAGAGGGACTTGATGCTTTCCAGCTCCTCAGTGTTGGTCTGTATCGCCTGACCCTTTGAATAATTGCCTTGAAATGCCAGTGCTGGTTTATTTTCTCTTTGTGTTTTACTGGAAGCAGGGAGGTGGCTGTGGAGCGGTGCCGTCACTGCCTGATCTCTATCTCAGCTGCGTTGGAGTGAGCAGGGATGAGCCAGCTCGGTGCTGACACCATTGCTGGGGTGTTTTTCCAAGCAGAAATGGCTCTCCAGGCAGACAGGGGTGTGCCTGGGACGGGATGGTGCCCACAGCTCTCAGCTCCTGCCTGGCAGTGCCCTCAGCACCCTGTTCCCTCTGACTGAACCAGGATCTCCTGCCCGTCCTGCTGCTGCCAACGCGCCTGGCTGTGTGATGGGAAGAGCTGGGGCCTGCCACAGCGCTGTGTCAGGGCTTCCAGAGCTCTGCACGGGGCTTTTTGGCCAGCCCTTCTGTCACACAGCGTTGTGTCCTGGCTGGCTGAAGCGTGCCCTGGTTCCTGACCTGCCCTGGGCCACTCCAGGTCTGGTTTTCTGCCAGATGCTGCTGGAGGCAGGGCAGGCAGGGCAGGCACCAGGTCCTGGCTGTGCCTGAAACTGAGCCAGGCCAGGCTGGAAGTGGCTCTGCTGCCCACCCTGAGCAGAGATTGGCTGGGTGACGTGGCTGAAGCCGTGTGAGCTGAGCCCCTGCCCAGGCAGCCTGGCAGCCCTTCCCCAGCTCTCAGGAGGCAGCAGGACAGCAGGGGCTCTGTGCCGTGTTTGCAGTTGATCTGTGTGTGTTTTCTGAGCTGCCAGGCTGTTCCAGGAGTACAGCTCAGGGCACAGTGCAGGCCTGCTGGGCTGTGGGAAGGGAGGTTTCACAGCCAGGTGAGCGTTTCCCTCCACACCTGCACCCTGCAGGCACCCTGGCTGCTGTAGAACCACTGAATGCTTCGGGTTGGAAGGGATCTTCAAGGCCATCAAGTTCCAAATCCCTGACACACTTTCCACTCTCCCAGCTTGCTCCAAGCCCCATCCAGCCTGGCCTTGGACACTTCCAGGGACGGGGCAGCCACAGCTCCTCTGGGCACCCTGTGCCAGAGCCTCACCGCCCACATACAGAAGAATTTCTTCCCCATATCCCATTTAACCCTGGCCTCTGGCAGTGGAAGCCATTCCCTCCGTCTCCCCAATCCGTTTCTTGTCCGAAGTCCCTCTCCAGCTCTCCTGGAGCCCCTTTAGGCGCTGAAGGGGCTCTGAGCTCTCCCTGGAGCGTCTCTTCTCCAGGCTGGACACCCCAGCAGCGTCCGGAGCAGAGGCACTCCCTCCCCCTGAGCATCCCCGTGCCTTCCTCTGGG
>NW_005054447.1:625980-628927 GCF_000277835.1 Geospiza fortis
GGGGGGATCCCGGGGAGCCGGGGGGAGCCGGGGGATCCCGCTCTCGCAGCCCTTGGCAGCGCTCTGGCTCCCGTTGTTCCGTGTTGTAGTAACACCGCGCGTAAACAGCCGAGCGCTCAGCCCGGGAAGGCGGAGGGAGGGAGGGAAGAGCAGCGTGTCTCTCAGGGTGTGTAATTAATGCTTCCAAAGAAACGGATTTTGGAGTCCATGTGGTGGAACTTGGATCTTGCAGGGATATTTCTGTGGGAGGGAAAGTGACAGGTGGTTTGTGTGGATGTGAATAAGCAGCGTGAAGGAGCAGCCTCTCCTCTCGGAGAAAGCCGTGTGTGGATTGGAATGGAGCACCCATTTTGGCAAGCCCACAGCGCTCCGAGACGCTGGTGGGTCCCGCTGGGATTTTCAGTCCCGCTGGGTGGTTTTGCTCCCAGTTTGAAACAAAAACACGGAGAATCCCTGCACAACTGGACCCCGGCTCCCAGGAGTGAAGTGGAGAGCTGCCAGCATGGAGTGCCATGGCTGCCAAGCCAGGCCACCTGTGGAACCTGCTGGAGGATATCCTGTGCCTGCAAGGTGTGAGTCTGCCTGCACCCTCCTCCCATCAGCCTCATGGCTCACACTCACCTGGAAATTTTATCTGCTTTGTCTCGACGTGCCCGTTCAGGTAGAACGTGGTGGGGAGCCACAGCTGTGCAGGGTGTGGAGAGCACTCCCTGGCACAGCAAACCAGCAGCTCTGTGTCCAGCTGCTCCCCCGTGTTTGCCTTTCAGGCTGTTTGTGTGTTTGCAAGGTGTAATGAGGCTGCTGAGCTCTGCAGCTGTTGTGTCCCCGAGCATGGAGAGGGCACCGCTGGCACTGGCAGCATGGAGCTGTCCTGTGCTGTGCTGTGCAGGCCAGGGGCTGTGCCACCTGCCCATCACTCTGTTCTGGGGCAGCGTTGGTGGGCACTGCTGCCTGCCTTGTGCTCTCAGTGGTGACAGCAGAGGAGAGAAGGGAGAAAATGTCTGCTCTGATGTGCTGCAGAGCGTGGCCCTGCTGTGGTACCCAGCACACTCAGGAGTCTCAGACAGCTCCTTGCTGCTCTGCCAGGGTGTTCTGATGGTCTGGGGCACTCTCATCACCAGGACCCTCCAGGGAACCCCTCTTTGTCTCACCTGTGGGATTCTCATGGCTGATGCCCATGCAGAGCCAGGTTCATTCAGCTGGTGCGTGGCCAAACGAGGGTGTGGTGGGTCCAGGCAGCTGCACGGTCAGGTTTACAGCCCTTGGTTATCTGTTAATCAAATAAGGAGGGATCAGGAGCAGCAGACTCCTGTGGGAGGTGATGTTTTGTACCTGCTGGGTTCCCTGGCCAGGCAGCCTTAAGCTCAGCAGGGTTTGCACTGGAGGTTTGCCCCAGTGAAGGATTGGCCTCGCTGCCTCATTGGGGTGTCACTGGGGGGCTGGGGACTCTGCTGAGCCCCACATGGCCAGGCAGCCTTGGCTGAGGATCCTCAATGGTTTAGGGCCAGTTCCATGAGGCTGGAAGAAGCCCTGCAGGAGGCAAGTGGAGTTCTGGGGTACAGGTGAGGGATGGGGTGCTCAGAGACACCCCAAACCAGCAGAAGAGACAATCAGACTGCAGTAAAGCGTGTCTCCCAGCCAGGCAGCCTCTGAATCAGCACTGGGTTTGGGAAGGGCCATCCGCAACAGAATGGCGAGGGCTGGAAATCTCCTCTCCTCTCTCATTTAGCAGCACGAGGCACAACAACAGGCACGTTAATAGGCAGATTGATGCTGACGTGAAATGGCAGAAGAGCCCATCTATGCAGAGCTGGAAATGTCCATTCACACATGCACGCTCTTAAACGCCCCGGGCAACGGAGCGCTGCTGTCACGGTCTGGGGGGCTCTGCACAGAAACCAGAGATTTTAACTGGCTCTGATCTTCGGGAGATGCCCTGAGGACTCCTGACGGAAGGCGGAGGCTGTGCTGTGATGGCTGAGACTTGACAGGGCAGAGCCATGCAAAACAATGAAAAGGAAAAGGGGATTGGAGATCCAATGGCGTTACAAATTCACCTGCCTCGCTCTGGCAGGATTTGCTGCTCTGCAGAGAGCTGAGCCAGGCAGGAGACACTGGGTCTGTCTGCCCGGATTTGCTGCTCCTCTCCTGGCCCGGGCTCCGTGCACGCACACCCGCCAAGCCAGTGGGAACGGGCAAGGAGGGATCCTGCAGGAGGAAGAGGCTGAGGAGGAGCCGTGGCTGTGCTCTGCATGGAGGGAGCGGTGGCTGTGCGTGTGGCAGGGCTGTGAATCATCGGGCAGCTCGCGTGGGTGCGGGCGGCTCCCTGCTCCTGGTGCCAGGGTGTCACCGTGCCCTGTCACCCGGCCCTGTCACCCGGCCCTGTCACCTGGCCTTGTTGGTGTCACTGCTGGCTGTGCTGGGCAGGGAGAACTGACCCTCACTGTGGGGCAGGTCCTGCCTCTGGCAGCACTGGGTTAATCCCCCAATGTGACCGTGTTCACAGGGGTCCCAGGATGGGGGAAGAAACGAGAATGTTGACTCCATGTTTCAGAAGGCTTGATTTATTATTTTATAATATATATTATATTAAAACTATACTAAAATAATTTTTAAAAGGATTTCATCAGAAGGCTAGCTAAGAATAGAAAAAGAAGGAATGATAAGAAAGGCTTGTGACTGACTGAGACAGTCCAGACAGCTGGAACGTGACTGGCCATTGATTAGAAACAACCACATGACACCAATCACAGATCCACCTGTTGAATTCCAGAGCAGCAGATAACCATTGTTTACATTTTGTTCCTGAGGCCTCTCAGCTTCCCAGGAGAAAAAATCCTAAGGAAAGGATTTTTCTGAAATATGTCTGTGACACCCCAACCCACTCTCATCCACACCCTCCCAGAGAACAGCAAACTCCGTGTACTTCCTCGCTCTGTGGCTGCGT
>NW_005054447.1:628937-630190 GCF_000277835.1 Geospiza fortis
GGATGGTGGGAAGATACCTGGTGTCCCTCAAAAAGCAGCAGGCTGAGCTGGGGTGAGAGGGAAGGCGAGTTCTGGACGCTGCTGTCGGCCTTTCTCCGCGTTTCACCGGATCTCACAGTTTTAACAGGAAACCCCCTTGTTTTGGTTGAGTCACAGGCATTGCCACTGCCCGTGCTGACTCCAAACTTTGTGTCGCCAATGGGGAGAAAACGAGGAAAGATCTGGGCTGTGGGACGTGGCAGCTGCTGTTTTCCTCTCCTCTCCTGTGCCAAGGCACAGCTGGAGTCAGCATGAGGCAAGGCAGGAGCGGGGAGAGCGGCAAACCCTCGGCAGTGCTCGCTCTTCTCACTTTATTTCAGCTTCAGGAAGAGGTGGGTGGGCCAGCTTGGAGCAACCCAAAAAACCTGTGGCTCTTTGCAAGGCATATGCTCCCTTGGAGGAGAGCTGGGCTGGTTTGCGCTGCGCGGCGCCGTGTTTGCCTTCGGAGCAGGGGCGCTGCCAACCCTGGCGGCTCACTCGTGCAGAGATAAGGCTGAGCGCAGGCAAGTGTGTGAATTCTAGGAACTGAGATGGAAAAACAAAGAGCATATGTGTGCTGCGTGCTTGGCTCGGCCCGGCAGCGAACTCCGCCGCGCTGCGTGCGGGGAGCCAAACGCTGAGCAAAGGGTTTGGGGTGGGGTGTGTGTGGCTGGGCAGGGCCCAGTGCCACGTGGAGGGGCTCAGGGCAGGAAATAACACAAAATTCCCCGAGTGTGTTCTTCAGGGAATGCGCCAGCAGCAGGCAAACAGCAGCAAAACAGTAAAAATCTGAAAATCTGATTAATGATTTGTTTGAGAAATATGGGAGCCAATTAATATCGATCACAGCACGAGAGCTGGGTCACAGCCCTTGTGCACACACAGAGCCCTCACGGGGGTAAAGTGACTGATTTTGCAGCTTCCAACGCGAGAGAAGGGGCATGTGCAGCTCGCAGTGACTGTGTCACCAG
The DNA here is from genome assembly GCF_000277835.1 of Geospiza fortis. Classification (NCBI taxonomy): domain Eukaryota; kingdom Metazoa; phylum Chordata; class Aves; order Passeriformes; family Thraupidae; genus Geospiza; species Geospiza fortis. Next base: position 629,927 of record NW_005054447.1, read on the forward strand.
CTGTGGGCTCTTTGTGTGTGTTTCTAAGGGCTGCTAATTACCCCGAAATCTGCATCTCAGCAAGCGAGGGGGTTTGTCTGCCCCGCGCTCACAATGGCCCGGCAGCTGCAGCAGAGGGGGATGAAACCCTCCAGTGTTCGGATAAACACTTCGCCTTGGGAATGCAAAGCGTGGGAGGGAGGGAGGGAGGGAGGGAGGGGAGCTACCCTGGGATGCCGCTGGTTGTGATGAGCAAGGCGGGATGGATCTGGGAGGGTCGGTGCG
>NW_005054447.1:630730-635294 GCF_000277835.1 Geospiza fortis
TGCAGCCGGCTGTGGGTAGCGACGCCCTCCCTGGGCAGAGCAGCGCTGCCCGGCCCGTCCCAGCAGCGAAGGTGCCCATCCCAAGTGCAGCTGGGGACACTGGGGACGTGTCCCCCTGCCCGAGCTGGCACGGAGCGTCACAGCCCGGCCACAGCGTCCTCAGAGCCGGGGGGAACGGTCCGAGCTCCGGCCGGGTGTCCCCGGTGAAGGGACAGGGACAGGAGGAGACGCCGAGATTATTTCTGGCCTCTCCTTGCTGCTGCAGGGAGCCCGGAGGGCGAGCGTGTCTTTGAGCTCAGTCCCACCAGGGCCACTGGCCTCATTGCGGGACTGTAATTGCTCTGCTAATTGGGACAGATCATCACCAGGGGCCGGGTCGGGGGCTGATGGCCGGGGCCGTGCCGAGGGGAGCCCTGGGATGCTCAAAACCAATGAAGTTTTAAGAGCAAATGTAGGAAGAGCAAACTAGAATTGTTCTTCTTGCCTCTTCTTCCGTGGTGTCTCTTAAATGCTCGAGAAAGTTTTTAATTGAAACGAAAACCACATAAAAAAAAATAATAATCCCAAGTGTGAATAGAGTCTGTCCCAGTTTAGAGGCTGGAAATATTCAGCAAACTGGTTAAGTGATGCCAGCTTCTCCCAAAGACAGCAGGATTTAGGCTTGAGTGTTTTAGCAAACTAGGGTAACTGTAAATCCAGCCTCTTTTTTTTTATTATTTTTGTCTCTGTGGAGGTTTAGGTTGAGTATTAGGAAAAGGTTCTTCCTCCAGAGGGTGCTGGCACTGCCCAGGCTCCCCAGGGAATGGGCACAAAGGCTGCCAGAGCTCCAGGAGCATTTGGACAGCACTGCCAGGGATGCCCAGGGTGGGATTGTTGGGCTGTTGGCCCCATTGCCTGCAGAGCAAACTTGAGACTGCCCTGAGGTTTATGCCAAGTGGAGACGGTCGAAAATGCATCCAAAATAAATCTGTCGGGCTGCTGACCCCCTTCCCTTCCTGCCTCTGAACTGCTGGGCTGGGCACAGCGATGGCACTGCGTGCCCTGGGTGGTTCCTAGGACCAGCCTGGCTCTCCCCAGGGCATGGGCTGGCCCTGCCTGCCCACACAGCCAGCCACGGGCTGTCTGCAGCTCCCCGTGCTCCCTGGCCTCGTCCCAGTGCCCTCCTGAGGTATCTGGTGCTGACAGCCTCTCTCCCCTCTCTCCCAGCAGCCATGGAGGCCGTGCTCATCTTCCTGTGCTCCCTGCTGGTGCCCGCAGCCCTGGCAGATGGTACGTGCCCTACCTGTGCTGCCCCACACACCTCAGGAACGGGCTGGGGAACCCCTGGAACAGCCTCCACACGGACCCAAGGGGGCTGGAGGGGGTGTGGGGCAGCAGCCGTGAGAGCCCCAGAGTTTGTGGGGAGCTGCCAGGGCTCAGCCAGGGGCTCACTCACCTCGCCCCCTTTGCTCATTTCCAGTGGCCACGCAGGAGAAGGAGGAGGAGGATCCCTTTAACTATGGTGAGTGAGCACGGCTGGGCTGGGGGGTGGCCCTGGGTGTGCCATGGGCAGCAGAGAGCTGTCCCCTCCCTAGAGCCAGCAGGAACGAGCCCTGTGTGTCCCCCCCCAGATTACCAGAGCCTGAGGATCGGGGGGCTGGTGTTCGCCGTGATCCTGTTCACCGTGGGCATTCTCCTCATCCTCAGTGAGTCGGGGATGTGGTGGGTGCTGGGCTGGCAGGTCGGGCTGCAGGGGCTGTTCCCGTGGTGGGAAAGGCCTCGTCCCATTCCCCCTTGGGCCACACTGATGTTGCTTCTCTCCCCTTGCAGGCAGGAGGTGCAGGTGCAGTTTCAAGCAGAAGCCCAGGTGAGTGCTGGGGAGCACCTCCCTTGGAAAGCCCCTCTGGATCTCCTGGGCTCCCTCTCACAGCTGGCAGAGGGGCTGCACTCCCTGGGTGTCCCTTTGGGGTGCCCAAACTGGGGGAGCAGCTCTGCCTGCTCCCCATGCCCCTTCCTGGCCACCCCAGCCCCTGATGGGCTCAGATCCCAGCCCTGATGGGCTCAGATCCCAGCTCTGCCCTCACCGTGCTCCTCTCCTTGCAGGGCTCCAGGGGACGAGGAGGCTCAGGCAGAGAACCTGATCACCTCGAACGGTAAGGTCGCAGTGCTGGGGTCACAGTGCTGGGGTCACTGTGCCACCTCCCCCTGCCACAGCCCCCTCCCTGCTGGGCAGGCACCACAAACCCCTCTGCTCTTCCCTTTGCAGCAACGGCGGCACAGAAGGCAGAGAACTGAGCAGGAGCCAATGCTGTGAGTCCAGGCCAGGCTGGGTGGGGGAATCAAGATGGGAGGGACAGCTGGGGGTGACTGAGGGGCTCTGAGCAGACCAGTGGGACTGGGCAGCTCTGCATCCCTGGGATGGGGTAGGGACGAGCCCTGGTGGGGTCCACAGCAGGGAAACTCAGTGCTGGTGAGGGCCTGAGTGTCCACAGGCAGCCCAGCAGGAACAGGAAGCATCTGTCCGGATTTTCCCTTGTGTTACACTTCCTTTTCTGCTGCTCCTCCACCCCCGAGTGGTTTTGGCTTTAGGGTGTTGAGAAAGCTGGGTGTGAACTCCTCACTCTGAGCTCCCCGAGCTCCTGGCTGTGCCCTGCTGGGGACAGGGGGGAGGCTGGAGCTGTGCTGGCAGCAGTGTGGGGAGAGCCTGACCCCTGCTCTGCTCCCCAGGCAGAGCCAGAGCCCCCAGGAGGGACACCCAGAGCGCAGATGCCCGTGGCCTGTGAGGAGACTGAAATCCCAGCAGCAGGAACCTCTCAGGAGCCGTGGGGCTGCCGTGTCCGTGTCCCTCTCTGTGCTCCAGCACCGGTTCTCTGTCCCTAACCCCACTAAACTCTGCTCACCGTCCTCTCTGCCTCCCGTGGTGTGACACGTCGCTGTGAGATGATCCTTACCTCTAGGGCTAGTTGTTGCTGGTGTTGTAATCGTGACTTTCTCCTCACCCTTCTCGTGCTGTGCGTGTGGTTCAGGCTCTGTAGGACTGGCAGGTCACTGCCCTTTGGGGTGCCTGGGGACAGGGAGTGTGGGCCGTGGGTCAGGGACCCCCATTCCATGCCCAGGGCCAGCAGCACAGCCCCCCTGGCTTTGGGCAGGGCTTGGGGACCCGCAGTGCCCTGGGGACCTGCCCAGCCATTTCAGGGCCCCATTTCAGCAATAACCCCCTGCATGCCCCAGCCTAAAAACAGCCATGGTGGGGATGAGCCAGGCAGGGACATCCCATGGCTCAGCCCTCCTCGCTGGGGTCGCTGGGGTGCTGGATTCAGGGCTGAAGGGAGCTCTCCTGCCTCTCCTGCTGGGCACTCCCTGCCAAGGAGCTGTTTCTGTCCCTGGGCAGACCTGTGCACGCTGCTTTAAGTGTGAGGCAAGGCTGTGGTGGCAGAGGAGCCCATGAGGTCCCCAGCACGGTGACGCTGTGGCTGAGGGCAGCAGCACTGCAGTGACCTCACTGACCAGCGCAAACCAGCTCCTGCCCGTGAGCCACAGCTGGGTGGGTGGCACAGTCTGAGGGCTAAAGGGAACCAGAAATCCTCTCTGTGCTTGTCTCTGGCACAGAAGGGGCAGTGGCATCTCCTCCTGGTGCTCCCTGCCCCTGCTGGCACCTTGTCACCCCCTGTGCCACCCGTCTCAGTGCTGTGTGTTGTCCCATGGTGGTTCTGTGTCACCCCCTGTGCCAGCTGTGCCCTCTCCCCATGGAGCAGCAGCGAGTGGCACTGGGTGATCCTTGGGGCTTTTGCACGCCTGAGCTTGCACTGTGACAACGTGCTGAGCCCAGAGGTCATTGTCACCCTGTGTCCTCTCATGGGTCAGAGGCAAACCTGTGATTTTTGGCTCTTCCCCTCATCCACGGGCAGGTAAAACCTCGGCTGGGGCTGGGGACTGCCAGCTTGGGTGAGGCAGCAGTGGGGGGTGCCCAGGGCTTCACTGAAACCCCTCAGGGTGCCATGCCCACTCCAGGAAGGGGGTCCTGTCCCCCAGGATGGTTTTGAGAGGAGTTTCTGCTGTGTCCATCCCACTGTGGTGGCCCTGCCTCCAGCGTGCTCCATGTCCCTGCATGCTCAGCATCACTGGGTGGCACCGGGAAGCTCTGTCCCGTCCGTGCCAGGCAGAGGGGCCGTGTCTCTCGTGTTGTGTCCCTTCCCTCTGTCCTGGCTGTTGCAGAGGGCTCCCGGGCAGGGCAGACCCCGGCCCGGCCCCCGAGTGTCACGGTGTGTGTCCCGGTGCTGTCCCTAGTGTGCCGTCGGTGTTACCACGAAACAAAGAGCTCCCTGTGGTGTGTAAAATGGCCAAACCCTGACTGTTGTAAAATAAACTGAGCTATTGTGTCTCCTTTTAAATAGGCGAGTGTGCTGCTGTGCTGGGGGGCTGGTGTGCTCTGTGCTGTGACCTAAGGGGAAAGGAATAAAATGTCTTTTCTATCTGTGCCTGCCTGCCTTGTCTCGCGGTCCGTGGCGTTCCCAGGGCAGCCTGGCAGCTTCCCACGCCGTCCCAGGGTCAGGGGAGCGGGGGCAGCGCCCCGGGCAGCACAGCC
>NW_005054447.1:636038-637043 GCF_000277835.1 Geospiza fortis
CGGGTTGGCACGGTGGGGCCTGCCGCTGCCCTTCCCTCCCCTCCCTCTTCCCCAAAGGCGGGCGGGAGCCCTGTGCCTCCCCTCGTGACTGCGATAAACATTACACCGAGGCCATTAATGTTTAATGAGGTTTGTCTCCCAATTAATGCGCGTTCCCGTGGGTGCCCACTCGCAGAGCGAGGCGCCCGCCGGAGCGACGACACGCCGAGGCCATGGGTGACGGTAAGGACAGCCACCTCCACGGGGACACCTCCCTGCAGCAGCAGCGCCCGGCCCTCCCACCGTGGGGGAAGCTCTCGGTGAGGATTTGGGGTGGGCACACGTGGGGTTGGATCCTCAGAGCTCCACAGCCCCCTGGCACATCGGTGCCAGCCGGTGTTCGGCTTCTCCTGGGGGTGATTTCTCCTTCCAGCTGCTCCCGGCAGAGGGCTGAGCTGTCAGGTAAGGTGGCTGGAGTGGTGACACGGTGACGAGCTCGGTGACACCGAGGGGGGTTGTTGGGGCGCCTCTGGTGCGAGGTGTGAGCCCCAGGGGTTGTTCAGTCTGAGCTCTGAGGGGACAGAGCCGTTTTGGAGTCCTGCAGGCAGTGGCACTTCCCGAGGGGGCACTGGGTCCTGCCTGCAGCTGCACCTGGAGCTCCCGAGCATCCTGCAAGCGCAGCCTGCAGTGCATGCCGTGAATTTGCCCAGGATCCTGCAATTTGTCCAGCATCCTCCAAGTGCAGCTTGCAGTGCATCCCGTGAATTTGCCCAGGACGTTAAAGCTCCCGGGATGAGACCCATGATTTTCCTGGCTCAGCTGCGTGCCAAGGAGGTCACAGCACGGCCACTTGCAGCCCTCGGTGCTGCTCTCTCCCACCTCCACACTGTGAGGACGTGGCTCTCACTGGAGTTTCTCCTCTTTTCAGAGCAAGTGCCTGAGCAGGGCCAGGACAGGTTCAGCTACGGTGAGTGCGTGCCCGGGGCTCGGGCAGGGGGACGGGCAGCCCCCGCCGCTCTGGCGGGG
>NW_005054447.1:637329-638925 GCF_000277835.1 Geospiza fortis
GGGGCGGGGGGGGGGGCCGCCCCCTGCCGCTCTGCCGTGGGCTCTGGGAGAGGCTCGGGCTGGCCTGACACCTCCTGGCCGTGCTCCTGCCCAGACTATGACACCATCCGCAACGGGGGGCTGATCTTCGCCGTCGTGGCTTTTGTCATCGGGCTCCTCATCATCCTCAGTAAGTGCCTGGGTGGGTCGGACACCCCTGGGCTCTGCTCCGTGCTCCACTCAGCCCCTCCTCTGGTCGGGAGGGGGCTGGGGGTCACCCACCCTGCCCCACAGCAGCAGGGGTGGGCACAGCTTGCCCCTGGGGCTGCCTGGGAACTTTCCATCCAGGCACCTTCCCAGCACAGGGCGAGTTGGGAGGGAGACCACGTAAATATTTTGTGTTTCCCTGCCAGCGCCCGGGCTTCAGAGGGAAGGTCACTCATTAAAAATAGCAGAGAAAACTCTGACATTTCCAGAGAGGGGAGCCAGCGTTCCCAGAGCCCTCGAACCTCGGCAGCTCCCAGACTGACCCGGTGCCAAGTGTCAGCACTGTGGCCCTGCCAGGGTGTTCTGTGCCGCTCTGTGCAGGGTGGCCACAGTCACAGCTGCTGCAAGGATGGTACTCGCTAATTTTAGGGGAAAAACCATAGAAACCAGCAGCATTTGCAACCATGGGGCAGCTGGAGCAGGAGCCTGTGGGCAGTGCCAGGGCTGCAGGGTGGCTGGGATGGGGTGGGGGGGCTCAGCCTCAGTCGCTCCTCTCGCCCCCAGGCCAGCGGTTCCACTGCGGAGGGAGGAAGAAGAGGAGGTGGGTATTGGGTTTTCATCTCTGCTGCCTGTTCCAGTCCTGCCAGCTGACAGGGCCAGGGTTCAGCCCCTGTTCGCCCCTCTCTCAGCCACGTTGCCCAGTGTAACACTCCCCCCTTTGCTTTTTGCTCCGCAGACAAGGGAACGAGGACGAGCTGTAGGTGCAGGTAGGAGCTCCCTGTGCCGGGCAGCGATGCTCTGGGGTACTCGTGCTCCAGGAACCACTCCTCTGGGGTCTGTCCCGGGAGGAGAGGGGCTGGGCCACGCTGGCCATGTCACCCTCCCTCTCTCCAGCTCCAGAGCTGCAGTGCCCCCATGGAAGCAGAGCTGCAGCTGAAGCCCAGCACTCCCGGCCAGCGGCCACCCCTCACCCCGCTCCAGTGGATCCATTACCCCGCAGGGCCAGAAGGCAAATTACCCTCGTGCTTCCCCCTCTCTTAGACGCAGCGAGAGTTCCTTGGCTAATAAAGTTCGAGCTCTGAGAGGTTAAACTGCGCGCCCGAGGCGTTTGAATCGCCCACTCTCCTGGCCTGGCTCCAATCCCTTTTTTGCCCTGCAGACCCAGGAAAGGCTCCCGCAGCCCGAGGCGAGGCAGCAGCTGGCAGCACTGCAGGCTCTGTGTGTTCTCCTATCTGGCTGGGATGGGGTTAATTCTCTCCCTGGCAGCCCCGGCTGTGCTGGGCTGTGTGCTGGGAGCTGGGGAGATGCTGGGAGTGCTCCAGTTCTGGTTCCTGCTGCTCCCACGGCAGCGCTGTCCCTGGGGTGGGCAGGATCCGGCAGGGGACACGGCCAGGACAGCCCCGAAGTGAC
>NW_005054447.1:638936-644337 GCF_000277835.1 Geospiza fortis
AGGAATGTGACACCTGCTCAGGTGGAGAAGAAAAGGGAAAGGAGGAGAAAGGGGGGTGCTCGTGAGTTACAGCATTTGCCTCACAGAACAATCCTGACTCCCCGGCAAGTGTTGGGCATCACCTGCAGAGGGCAAGCGGAGAATTTCAGCCTTCTGAGTTTCCTCTTTTTCCCTTTTCTTGCACTCACGCTCCCTCTGCTTTCACTTTATAGACTGCCTTTATCAAATCCACGCGTTTGGGGGGATTTTCCCTGTTTTTAATCCCTCCCCGCGCTGCTGGGAAGGGGAAAGGTGGAGCAGCTTTGTGGGTAACTGGTGTCCAGCCGAGCTCAGCCCAGCCCAGCTGCACAGAGCGGGTTCCTTCTGGGTCAGGAGCTGGGCTCGGGTGAAGCACGGAGCTCTGTGGGAGCTCTCGGCCTCTCTCAGCTTCGGATCCAGCCAGAAACGCCTCTTTCAAAATAAAAAAAAAAAAAAAAAAAAGAAAAGAAAAAAAAAGAAGAGCAAAACTCTCCTGCAATTGGGCGGCGAGTGAGGAGGAGGAGGGAGGTTCGCTCTGAGCGCCAGAGCTGGCCCGACGCAGACACCTAGTGACGGCAGGGCACAGGGCTGCCTGTCCCCAGGCAAAGGGGAGCTGGGCACCCCAAACACGCAGAGAAGGAGGGCGTCACGCAGGGATGCAGCGGGGAGCTCACTCCCAGCCCGGGGCAGTATTTATGGATATGCATTTACTATGAATGAAATATAACGTGAAACCCCAACTGTAAAAGACTGAATTGCACCATTTAGGATATTGAAGGACTGAGAGAGTAAGAAAAACGCACAAACGCAAAGACACCAAATATGTTTTAAGCGTCATTTTAGCTGCAGCATATAAATAACAAGAATTACTAAAATTCAGCAAAATGACAGCTGCTTATTTGCAGCAAATGGAATGCAGAAATATATGCATTTGACTCCTCCCCTGAAAACACCATCAGCCTTTTTAAGAGCTTTTAGTAAGTAGTCGAACATAATCCTAATAATATATCACCTTGCCTTTCTTCTCTGTTCAGTCCCATCTCATTCCTTTCTTATTATGTGTTACTGAACATTTGTCAGTCTGGGGGCTGCTTGACCAGCGAATGGTTTGGATGAGAAACCCCAGTTCAAGGGGTTTCTCACCTGAAGCCACTGTGGCTGTTCAGGTGTGCAAGGGGTTGCCCTCAGTGACCCCGAGCATACCAGCAGAGCCGGGATGGAGAAACCAGCTCCGGGGTTCGTGTGGGCTTCCATGGAGGTCAGACATTGACAGAAAAATAGGATTAGCTGGGGGAAGGTTATTAGGCAAAATCCGTGCAATTTGTCTAATCTGAGGTGCTTATTTAACACAGTAAGGAGATTATTTTGGAATATAATTTTGACTTGACAGTGACCCTCTAATAAAGACTCGTTGCAGCTTTGCACAGCTCAAGCAGAACAGGAGTCCTTCAACCAAGGAAGAAAATGGTTAATGGTTAAGCTCCATCCGTCTTAGGGGTGTTTGTCAAACTAAACGACCCTGAGACTCTATGCAAAGTGCCTGTTTAACAGCACTGAAGGGTTTGGCCGCACCGGAACTGCCCTGCCCGTGCCTGACTGACTCTGGTGGGGCTGTGTCCCCCACAAGCAGCAGCTGAAGGTCCCAGCAGGCAAGAAGGCAGCAGGCTGTGAAGGGAGCCTGTCCCCAAGCAGGTCCCACAGTCCTGAGCCCAGGGCTCCCCTCCTGCCCTTCCCTCCCGGGGATCCCGCAGACAGAACCGGGGATTAGGGGAGGGAAAAGCCGTGTCTGGAGCTCTGTCTCGGCACCAGATGGCATTAATGGCATTATTCTGCACGGCTTGGGGACAGCCACGTGTGCCCGCACCTGCACGGCCCCACACCCCAGCTGGGGATGGGGTGTGAGGTTTCTGGGACGAGGTGAGAGATGAGAATTTTATTTCCATTTTCAGAAGGCTGATATATTAATTATATTATATTATACATTACATTACATTACATTACATTACATTACATTACATCATACTATATTATATCATACTATATTATATCATATTATATTATACAATATCATATTACACTATATCATATCATATTATGTCATATTATATTATATTATATTCTAAAACGATATTAAAGAAAAAGGCTATATCAGAAGGTCAAACAAGAATGGTAATGAAAGCTCATGCCTGACTCCTCAGAATCCGACACAGCTGATGGTGATTGGTCACTAATTAAAAACAGTTCACATGGAACCAATGGAAGATGCAACTGTTGGTAAACCATCTCCAGACCACAATCCCAAGCAATCAGATAATTATTGTTTTCATTTTTTTTTCTGAGGCCTCTCAGCTCCCCAAGAGAAGATCCTGGGCAAAGAGGATTTTTCAGAAAATGTGATGGGGACGCTGAGAGGGGACGGGGCAGGGTAGGGCACACCCAGCACCCAAACCCACGGGCAAGGCCAGCCCTCGGCCCTTTCCCTGTGCTCCCTCGGTGACAAGGTGTTGGCCTTCTCCCCTGAACCAGGCAATCCCGGGGGATTTCTCTCACAGCCCCCTTGAGCCATTAATCTTCTCAGAGCAAATCTTTTCTGCGGCACAAAGGGGATTGGGTAAATAATACAGTGGACAACTGGAGAGCCCTTTTCCTCTGGGAAGGCTTCCAGAGCCAAACAGCTTCCCCTTGGAGCTGGTTATTCCCTGTTTGCTTCACCGGGCAAGGATGGACAGGTAGGAGGGACAGGGGCTCTGGCTGGCTGTGGCTTGTGCTGTGCCTGTGCTCATTTCTGACGGGATGAGGCAGCAGGGCCAGACCTGGAGCAGCAGCAGCAGCCAGGGAGGAGCTGCCAGCCCTGCCCGCGCTGCCAGGAAGGCATTTCGCCCATGAGGAAACGCAAATGCAAAATGTCTCCTCGTTAGTTTAAAGAGGAGAGCAGCAAATGGTGACTCAGGGAGCCAGAGAGGAGCACTGGAGAGAGAAGAGATGGGCTGGGCTGGCGGGGGGCCAGCCCCGTGCCTCGGGCTCACTCTGCTCTGCTCTGCTCCCGAAAAGGCAGCGCACCCAGCAGCAGCACCTCTGCAAGGACAGCAGCGCTGCACGGGCTGGAATTACCCTCCAGCCCCAGGAAATGGCATTACAGGCCCTGGAAATGACACTGCAGCCCCAGGAAATGGCACTGCAGGCCCTGGAAATGGCATTACAGGCCCTGGAAATGGCATTACCCTCCAGCCCCTGGAAATGGCATTACTGCCCCAGGAAATGGCATTCCAGCCCCAGGAAATGGCATTCCAGCCCCCATTTCCCTGTCGCACTGCCCCAAAGAGGAGGTGATTGGCAGTGACTGCTCAAGGCAGCGGTGCTGTGGGAGCGCAGCCCAGGATGGACAGGCTGGCTCCTCCCGGTGGGATTTGCAGTGGGATGCGCAGCAGGACGTGGCTGGGAGCAAAGGAGGGTCCCCATGAACCCAGCCCGTGTGTCAGGACCGTGCCTTGCAATCACAGAGGTTGGAAAACCCCTCTAAGACCATCCAAGTCCATTAACCAACGCTGCCAGCACTAAAGCAGAGGTTTAGCGGTCCCCAGAGGTCACATCTGTACACATCTGTCTTTTTAAATCCCTGCTTTAAATCCCTCCACGGCTGTCCTGGGCAGGCTGTTTAGCCCCTGGAGGTTGCTAAACTCGCGCAAAGCCCCTGGAGCTGGCGAGGACCGGGATCCCGCTCTCCTCCCCGCACGGGCTCCCCTCGAAGCCCCCGGCCCCGCTGCCCCGGTGCCGCTCAGCCGCGGAGCACGGCGACACTAGAGGGAACCAAATCCCAGCTTCTTGCCGGGAAAGAGCTTTTCCTCGGGAAGCCTTGGGAGCGTCCCGGCTGCCCGGCAAGGATTCGGGCCCGGGGGACTCGGAGCCCTTGGCGGAGAACAGAACCGCAGGATGGTTCGGGCTGGAGTTTTAAACTGTTCCCCGTTTTGGTGTCGCTGCTCACAGTCACGAGTGCCAGGGTTCCTTATGGAAACGCAGCTGTTTCTGCCGTGCACACACAAAGGGCTCAAGCAGGATGTCATTTTTGGGTACACCGACCTGCTGGCACCTGTTTGTGCAGGGGTTTTACTGAGGCACAGCCCCTGGCCACCTTCAGGGCCTTTATCCTTCCGCTGCTCCATGTGGCATCCACCTGCTCCTCTCTGCCACTGGGGAAACTGAGGCACAGGGGGCTGCAGCCACAGGCCAGTGAGGTCCATCCCTCATCAGCATCCACACTGGGCCAGCTTGGGGTTGGGGGTAACAGGGAAGGAGGGGCACGGCGTTCCAGGACAGGTTTGGCTGGAAGGAATCCTACCCAGGCGTGCCCAGCGCTCTTCCACACAGGTGTACCCAATAATCAGCTGAACCCCATCCTGCAATTACCCCACGCGCTGTCCACCTCTTCCTGGTGGGGCTGGGCTGGCACAGGGGCTGTGCAGGACGCAGCTCTTTGTCCCTGAGGGCCGGGCTGTCCCCAGAGGGGTCACAGCGGGCTGGGCCTGCTCGGAGAGGGGCTGCGAGGGGAGGGTGGGACGCGTGGGAAGTGCTTTGTGCCAATCGGCTCCAGACAGATAAGTAGCCCTGTTGTTTTAATGACCGCTTCCTGCGGGGATCTGGGGGGCGGGCCGAGGCCGCGGGGCTGGGGCCGGCGGGAGGCGGGGTGTGCCCCAGCCCGAGGGATGCGGGGTGCGGGAGGTGGTGAGGTGTGTCCGGGCCGGAGGGATGCGGGATGCGGGTGAGGTGAGATGTGCCCAGACCGGGAGGATGAGGGTGAGGTGTGCCCAGGATGCGGGATGCAGGAGGAGGGATGGGGAGTGCCCAGCACATGGCACAGCCTGCGGCTTGGGGCTGGCCCCGAGGGCTGAGGGGGTGCTGTGCCCACCCTCATCTTGGCCTTTCTCCTCTCGGAGAGTGGGTTTTTCCAGTATTAGTGGAAGAATTGCCTTTAGGGGGAAATACCTCACTGGCTAACAGGGACACTGCTGTAATCCCCAGAGCTCTGGGGCAGCCTGGAGCTGAGTGTAACTCTGCCCAGAGGCAGAAGAAATGCCTGCCAAGGGGGAGATTGAAGGGGGGATGTTTTCAAAGGGCTGCGGGATGCCCCGTGCCCTCAGGAGAGGCAGCAGGACCCACCCTGTGCAATTCCTGCCCTGCTGAAGGAAGGGTCCCTCCTCCCAGACCCTGCTGGGGCTCAGAGCTGTGCGTGGGCATGCAGTGCCATCATTTCTCCTGTGTCTCGTGCAGAGTTTGGGCCAGGGAATGAATTCCTCAGTGGGAGCAGCACCTTTGAACTGTGCAGCTGGGCTGGCTGCTGGCTCTGGCAGGCTGCTGGCTGCCTGGGAGCAGGGCAGTGGCTACAGGG
>NW_005054447.1:644490-646508 GCF_000277835.1 Geospiza fortis
GTGGTGGGCTGGCAGGAGCTCCTGCTCCGGGAGCTCTGGCTGCCTGCCCGGTGCTGCCAGCCCTGCACGTGTGCTGGGCTCAGTGAGCTGGCAGAGGGCCTGGGCTGAGCCATGCCCGGGGCCTGGGCTGAGCCATCCATGGAAGAGCAAACGGGGCCGGAGAGAACGGCACAGGCGGCCCAAGGACTCGCCAGGGCTCCCCCGGTGTGAGCCGGGCTGAGCACTCGCCCCGCCAGCCTCAGGTCTGCACTCTGGTGCTGCTCCCAGCTCGTGTCCTGGAGGAAGGAGCCCTTGGTGGGGCAGGTCAGGGTGCTGGGTTGATCCTCTGAGCTGGGCATGGTGAGGAAGCTCACGAGAGATGCTGAGCAGCAACGGGAGCTAAAAATGAGCAGCGCTTACTCCCCCTGCTCACATGGCTCACACAGAGACGTGTGGGGCCCCGTGGGTGCTGTGCCAGCGAGTGCCCTGCCAGCCCACACAGCCCCGTTCATTCACTCCCGGGTGTAGGAGGGTACCAATCCCACCTGAGGCCGAGGCGTTGGGTGCTGGTTTGCAAAGCGCTGTGGCAGGCTCCAGGCTGGCAGCTCGCTGTGAGCAGGCTGGGCCGGGCTGTGCTGCCATCCTGCAGCAGCTGCCGGCGAGGGAAGGGGGCAGATGCCTGGCATGTGCCTGGGGCTCCCCAGAGCCCGGGCTCTGCCGCTTGCCTGGGTATGGGCCTGCATACCAATTTCCCTGCCAAGCACCAGCGAACATCTGCACGGCCACGTAGGTGGCGATGGAAATGCACCTCGATGGAAATGCACCTCGGCTCCTGGAGGCTGTGTGGGCACCGCGTGTGCATCAGCTGCTGCCTCGCCACCCTGGGGACGCTGCCCAGGGGTGCCAGCGTGGGGCTGGCACGTGCCCGCGTGGGAGGGCTGTGACACCCACGAGCCTGAGGTGGCCTGGGAACGGGCTGGGGAGGGGGTGGCGACGGCGCTGCCGAGCTCAGCAGCACCATGGAGGAAGGGGAAGCACATCCTTGAGGAGGAGGAGGAGGGAAGGCTGTGGTGTGGCAGCACGGGCATGGTGTTTGTCTCTGTTTCTGCTGCTGGCACTGAGGGCTGGGCAGGGGTCAGGTGGCAGTGGCCTCGCTGTGCTTGTCACTAAGATGACAGCAGGGAGGGGACAGGGGACTCAGGGTGGGCATGGAGGACCCTGCGTCCTGGCAGCTTCTCTGTGTCCTTTGGCCGCATCCCCACTCTGAAATGGGAACTCCCACCCACAGGTACCCCCTCAGTGAGCTCTTCAGGAGACTTCTAGGTGTGAATGCTTGCAGTGAATCCACGAGGGCTGGAAATGGCCACGGAGCTATTGTTTTCCCAATTTCCGTGACGATAGTTGCATTTTCAATTAAATCTAAACAGCGCTTTTTAAAAAATCCGAACGTAATGTTTTTCCTGCTGGTTGTTTTGTTTGAAATCTGAATGCTTTAATCTTTCTTTCTGTTTATTTTCCAACAAATTGGGCTTGTAAAGGCTGTTTTGGAAAGCAAAGAAAACCTGCTATAATCACTTCAAGAAAAGACACTCTGAATGCTCTAATGGTCCAGACAAATTGGCTTTGGTGTGACTAAGTCTTGGGGAGTACAAGCTTCGGCTTGAGCTAAGCCTTGGATAAATACACCCCAAAGTAAAGCATTAGCTGGTATTTGTTTGTTATTTGCTGGCTGGAGGGATGAATGTGTAATGAATCTGCTGGCCCTGTCTCGCTTGTGTCCCCTCTCCTGGGAGCAGCAGGGGCTGCCTGAGCCTTGCTCTCCCATCCTCACAAATGTCCAAAACCACACTGGACAGGGCTTGGAGCAACCCGAAAGGTGTCCCTGTGGTCTGCACGGTCCCTTCCGACCCAAACCACTGTATTATTTTTGTCCCCTGGATGCTGGACGGGCGTACAGGAGGCCTGGGCAGCAGGAGGAGTGCCAGTGCGAGCCGCAGGTGTCCCAGCCGCGCCGCTCACCTGCAGCCCTGCGGCCAGGC
>NW_005054447.1:647809-649506 GCF_000277835.1 Geospiza fortis
GGGGGGGGGATGGGGAGAACCGTGGAATAAGCGTGTCAAGGAGACACACGCTGGAAGATTACAGATTAATTTAAAGTTGGGCATTAAGTGGATGCTGCCCACATCCAGCGAGGTGATACTCTAAGCGAGTCTCTGCTCTAGATGCAATTAAAGAGAGGCAGGAGCTGCGTGGAGCACGGGCACTTAAATCCCACTGCGTTTGTTACAACAATCGATCCGTGTTACATAAAGGAATTGCCCATTTCCGGATCTGCGGGAATTTTTAATTATGTTTCTGTAATAAATTACCTCTTTGCCCACGACCCGACCTGCGGATGCGGGTGCTGGAAGCGCCCACCTCTTGGAAAATTGTCTGCTCGGAGGATGTAAAATGACATTTGCCCTAATTATCGTCTCTGACATTTGAGAACAGCGAGGGGGAAATTTTAGGAAATGAGGAAGTGAAAGAAAGGGGACGGAGCTGCCTCCTTGCATGAGACCTCTCTTGCTGCCCATTACCCCGTTAGCTGAATGTTAATCCAATGAAAAATATTTACTGAGCTTTAATAGGGCACCCTCTCCAGTTGTGCGGTGATGATCAATTATTCCATCAATTATTAATTATGGAATAGCTGCTTTATTCGAGCTGGGGTGAAGCTGCTTTTGGGAGCTTTACCCAAAATCGCTATTGTGCTTCAGATCTGCTGAGCTGAACGTGCCAGCGTCTGCTTTGCTTACATTTGCATTTTTTACCGTGCTAAAAGGAAAAAAACAAACCTGGAAACAAATAACCGTCGAGGATGCCATGATTCCTTTCGACCCCCAATAGTCAAAATAATAAAGAGCTGCACTGGTTTATTGCTTTTTGCATCTTTTCAGCCCCAGCTTCTTGGAAAAGGGATCTCTTCCCACAGAGCTATCTCTTCGGAGAGGAGCAAATTAAAAGCCTCCATTAGCACAACTCCTCGTGGCCTCATTTTACATTTTATTTCTTAAAAAAAAAATAAATTAAAAAAAAGGAGAAATCTTCAGCATTGAGCAGTCCTGGTGATGCAAAGTGTTAACGTGAAGCGGTTCCAGAGAGAGGACAGCAATACAATGGAAGTTTCATTAGAATAATAGGATAAAAAAAATGAATTGCTTAATGCATGATAAACCTTTCAGATACTTAATATTTCTGGGCATCGAAGCACATCCTTTTAACGTGCTCCTGCTGTAGAACAAGAGCTCAAGTAGAAACCGAAAGCAGATAAACATTTGATTCGAGGGACCCCTGAAGTTTAGAAATCCCTTGATGGGCTGTAGCTGCTTATTTCTGCCCCTGTTTATGAAATAAACAGAAATGGGTGCTTGGCAAGTGGAGAGTTGAGCAGCGAGATGCTCTGGCAGGCAGAGGGGAGGCGAGTGGTGTGATGAGGAACGGACTGGCCACAACTGAGAGGCTGGGAGCCGGGGAAGCATCTCCCTGCGTGATGTTGCTGGATGGCTCTGCCGCCTGATTTATATTGGCATTATATTTACATGATGTTCCCGCGCTGGGCGCAGCGAACGGTGCAGCTCGCGGCTTCTAATCTCTCCCATCTCGGCCCCCCAGTGTGGCACAGCGCTCGTTTGTCTCTGAAATGAAACATGGAAACCTCATTAAATGCACGGAGGAGAAGCCTGCAGAGCTGAGCTCCTCGCCGTGCCCGGCGCTTGTTTATCCTGCCAAAATTTCC
>NW_005054447.1:649544-653306 GCF_000277835.1 Geospiza fortis
AGAGACTTTACCTGGCGTGGGCTTTGGGCAGCTCCTGCCTTGGCATGGGGAGCGGGTAAAGGCACCCTGGTGGTGCTGGGCGTTCGTCCTCTGCAGGAGGAGGCTGTGCCTTGTGCGAGGGGCGAGTGCCAGGGGTGTGCTGTGGAACAGCCCTTGTGGAGCTGGGCGCTGCCTGGGAGCTTGGGGCACGCCTCGGGGCAGCCGTGGCTCCAGCACCTCGGGGTTGGGGTGCCAGGATCTCTGCCCGAGAGCCGGGGGATGGACGGGCCGCGCTCCGTCCTGCTCTGGAGCAGCTGGTGAGCCGAGGGCGAGGATGGAGCTGGAAGTCTTTGTGGCAGGAATCCTGACATGGCAGCAGGCAAGGCTGAGCCGCGCCTCGGGTGGCACGGAGGCACCTCAGAGCCGAGCAGGCAGCAGCCACACGGTGCCACTTCCATGGTGGCACCAAGGAGGAAGGCGCTGGGTCACCGCAGCCGCTGCCATGCTGCTGTTCGGGGAGGATGTGCAGGGGCAGCTCGGGGTGCAGGGCGTTCCTTGCCTCTGGAATCTCGGTCATAGCCAGCTCTTGGTCTTTACATAACCATGGGTTGGGAGTCACCCTCTCCCTGCTCGTGGATCCCGCAGAAATATCCCCCAGCACGCACAGGCTGCCGCCATCATCCGCCAGCAGAGCCCTACCCAGAGCTCAGGAATTCCATCTCCAGGCTCCTGCTCCTGCCTGCTCCCAGCTGCGCCTGGGAAGGGCTGCAGCAGCAGCTCCTGGCCCTGACAGGGGAGCCAGCGCGGCATGGAGGGCATGGGGAGGAGGTGAGGAGCTGGCAGGGCTCGCCCAGATGTGTTCTCTGTTGGCTGCCTGGTGGCAATCCTGGTCTGCACCTTGCAAAGCCACCGAGGGGGTTGTGATGCCCTGGGAGCACGGCCTGGCCATTGTGGAGGGAGCCCAAGGCCGGGTGTGTGTGATCTCTGCTGTGTCCCCTGCCCACCCCTCGTGCCAGCTCCCTTGACCTCCCTGGGGACACGGTGCTGTCCCTCTGGCTGGCCAATGTCACCAGATGTCCCCTTGGGACCTCAGGCGTTGTGTTCAGCATGGCCAAGGCATGGAGGTGGCTCTGGAAGGGGAGGGCTCATTCCTCACCTGTGTCCCCTGGGCTGGTTCCTCACCCCCAGGCTGGGGGGCTCGGGAGGTGGGGGATGTCCAGCGCTGGGTCAGCCCCTGTGTGGACGGTGTGGTGGGGCTGGTGCCTCTCAGGAGCAGCCAGGGGAGGTTCTGGAAGCAGGAATCTGGCCGGGAGAGCTTTCTTTCCCAGGCAAGGGTTACAGCCTCAGCCTGGGTGCTGGCGTAATCGCTGGAGGTGGTTCAGGCCCTAATTTCCATGCAGATGCATTAAGGAGCAGGCGCTTGGAGCATGTTTGAGCCGTGCCCTTACCCACAGAGGACCAGAGGCAGGCTCTCCTTCGCTCCCTCTCTGCTTTGTCACCTCGGGAAGGACCGTGGTGCTCAAGCCAGAGGGGCTGGGGGGACTCTGTGGTGGCCAAACTGCAGCGCCAGGGCAGGGAAGATGCTGTGGCAGGTACCTGCTGCTGTGCTGGGCACCAGCTGAACGCCCCAGGCCCTGCTTGGCATTTCCTGGCACCGTTCCCACCCACCTGAGCCGGTCCCTGAGCGCAGGAGCCACGGCTTCAACCCTCTGGTCTGGGACACGCTGGGGAGGTGACATCCCAGGAGGGTGTGCTGCTCTCCCAGGCACCTCTGAGCTCCCCTTGGAAGGGACCAGCCTCGGTGCTTCCCTCCTCGCCCTTCCAGGCGCTTGGCAGTGCCGCTTCTCGCTCCATCGACCCCAAGGTCACTCCCTCGGTTGGCACAAAGGCTGTGAAGGTGTTCTGGTGATGAGGGCTTGGAGGGAGCTCGTTCCGGGAGGCTCCTCCAGCGTTCCCCGCACGCAGGCAGGGTGTGATGGGATTGCTGCCCTCTCTTCAGCACGGAGGGACCATCAGGACTCGCAGGCAGGGTGTGATGGGATTGCTGCCCTCTCTTCAGCACGGAGGGACCATCAGGACTCGCCACCGACCTGCAACTCCCAGCGCGGTGCGTGCCAGGCTTGGGTTCGCTCTCTCCTTGAGCAGGGCAGGTGTCAACCACCCTTAATGAGGATAATGAATGAGCTGCGAGGTGGCCATTAGCCTGCTGCTCTCCTCAGCATCCCTGCAGCCCGGCTCCCAGTCCCTGCCGACCCCTTTGGAGCCCCACGGGTGGGGTTTATCCGGGGGGAGCCCCGGCAGGTCCTCACCAGCCTCGGAGGAGGGCTGGGGTCGCCACCAGGATCAGAAAGCTGCTGTCACTGGGGTAATGGGAGCTCCAGCCCGGTGCCTGCCCAGGGGATGGCACAAACCCCCCAAAACACCAATTCTCCAGCATTTCCCCGGCTCTGTCAGGTTTTGCACCCAGCTAAAGCACCGTGCTCAGCTCTGAGGGGCTTTGGGCGGGCTCGGGGCTGGCTGGGTGCTGCCAGCACAGGTGATGGATTTGCACACAGAGCAGGAAAAGCTTCTTATGTCGGGAGGAAGAGCCCTGGCTGGCACGGAGCCCGTCCTTGTCTGAGGCTGCTCCTAAATCTGCTTCTTAGGAAAGGACGGGCTCTTGCCTGGGAGGTTTTGTGCAGGACACAAAACCGAACCCTAACCCTAACCTGCACCTTTTTGGGCAGGACACACACCTGCACCTCTCCCAGAGATGGTGACACGCCCTGGGGACAGTTTGTGGCCCCTCTCTGGAGCAAGCAGGTGCTTGCAGAGCTTTGCTGTGTCACTGAAGGTGCTGGAGCTTGGGAAGTCCAGCCATCAAAACTGGTAAATATTCTGAAGGGATGATAGCAAAATGACTTGCTTCTCCCAGCTCGAATGGAGATATTAATATTTCAATAGCTCTAGGTTGTAATTTACCGCAATTTAGGGAGATTGAGCTCTGATAACTTCAAGCACCTGCCTTTCAGAGGCGGCCCCAGTGTCCAGCCCTGTGCTGGGCTCGGTGCAGCTCCCAGCTGGAGCCAGCCTGGGCTCCAGGCTGCCTTCCCAGCACAAACTGTTCCATCTCAGCTCTCCCAGCCTCCTCCCTTCAGGTTCATGTGAATTAATGCCCTCGATATGTAGGTTAGGGTCAGCACATCTGACCAGATGTGAGCAGTGATTTCTGGTTTAAAAATATTGCTGTGCTATTTCTAAATTTTTAATCTCTCCCAGTGATTTGGAGACAGTTTTATGAAACATGGAATTAGGATGGTGCTCAATGCTAAATGGTAAAGGAGATTATGAGGATTTAACTCTATACGTCTGTCACATAACTATTGCCAATCCCATAACCTCCATTTTCTATTAAAAATCCCTTTCCCCCTTTGACCTGAAAAAGCTTTATGGGTAATCTGAATTTCTCTGTTTATGAGGTATTTTTCCACTCCTCGCCCCAGCCCCTCACCCATCCAGCTCTGACCCCTCCTGGTGCTGCTGAGGATGAAGATGTTTTCCTGGCAGGAAACATCTTCTGGGTGCTCCAGGAGCCTTCCCAAGCTGTACTGTGGGATCTGGGGAGAGATCCTGGATGGAGCAGGGGGCACAGCCGGGTGTCCTTGGTGCAAAGCCAGGCTGAAGGTGCCTTCTGCTGTGCCCTGGCTCCAGCCATCTTCTGCTCAGCTCAGGCTCAGCCGCAAATAGCTCCGTGCTGCTCGTGCAGCCTTTGTTTCCCTTCCTCTGCCTGCAAATGTGCGCCTC
>NW_005054447.1:653319-654162 GCF_000277835.1 Geospiza fortis
TTTCCCTTTCATGTATTTGGGAGAAGCACCGCGCTGCTGGGATGAAGGGAAATGCTGATTCATGACGACAAACCAGCCTGGAGATGTCACAAAATGACATCTGCAGGGCCCAGCGGTGGCCCCGTGGCTCTGCAAAGGCTCGGCTGGAGCTCTGCTCCTCTGTCCGTCCGTCTTTGGTGCTCGCCAGCCAGGGAGGGAGAAACAAACGGCTTTGTCTCCTTGCACCCGTGTGTGGACACAGAGAATCCATGCGTGGGGACACAAGGAGATGATTTCATGACCTCTAAATTGGTTGCTGTGTGGTGGCACAGCTGGAACTCGCTATCAGCTCATCCTTTCTGTGGCACAGAGGGCTCTGAGCGGGCACAGGAGGAACCCTGGTCGTTTATGGGGATGATGCTGTGCGGTGCACACGGACAGCAAGAGTGGGATGCTGAAAGAGGCGCGAGGTTGTACATCCAGCTGGGAGAAGGATGGAGAAGGGCTGAGGTGTCTCGGGGTGCCCCATCCTGAGCTGCTGAGGCTGCTGTGGGCTGGGCTGCTGGCACAGCTCCCGGGCAGGATGGGCACCTGGCTGGAGAAGCCTGGCACGGAGATGGAGTGACCATGGACGCTCAGCCAGCCCTTCCTCGGGCGAGCGGCCGCCCGGGCGTGCGGATGAGGCTTTTCCTTCTCCCCTCTGCTGCCATCCCCTCCTCCCCAAGTTAAGGAATCGAGGTCAGGGAGGGTCCCCCGTGGCTCGTTCTGAACCGGGGCTGATCTGCTTATTGGCTCTGCGGCACCGCTCAGCCGCGCTATTAATACACACGCCGCGGGCCCTTCCCAGATCCCTGTCCTTCCGCC
>NW_005054447.1:654211-654760 GCF_000277835.1 Geospiza fortis
TTCCTTTTCCTTGTTTATAGCCAGTTTCGCTGCTTGGGCTGGGAGGGGGGAGCTCGTGGTCCCGGACAGTGGCAGGAGTTGGGGGCAGAGGTCCGTTTGTTCCCTACTTGCCAGGAAGGGAAGTGCTGCTCTCCAGCACTGAGAGCTGCTGCTGGGCATGCAGGTGGCCACGAGCTCTGCCTGGACTGTGCCCCTGAACCCACCTCAGTCCTCGTTTGGGTGGTGCAGGGGTGTCCAGGAGAGGCTCAGGCTGCGGGCAGGGTGGGTCTGAGCTTCCCTCCCTGTGGCTCCGGCAGAGGGGAGCAGCTCTAATCCCGGTTTTCCAGGCCTCTCCTGGTTTGGAGGCAGTGGTAGGGGGGCGGGGAGGTCTCTGCCCTGGCCGTGGTGTGCACTGGCTGTGATGGCATTGCTGTGCTGTGCTGGGGGGTCACAGCAATGTCGGGGCTGGCAGCAGGAGCAGTGTTGGTGACTGTGCTTGGCATGATGTCCCCAGGGCCCTGGGTGCTCAGAGCCAGCTGGGCACCCCTGGGGAAGCCTCAGGGGCTGGCC
>NW_005054447.1:654828-669451 GCF_000277835.1 Geospiza fortis
CGCAGGGCTCGGGGGCTGTGCCGGGGGGGTCTCTGTGCCATGGGGTCTCTGTGCCATGGGGTCTCTGTGCCATGGGGGTCTCTGTGCCGTGGGGGTCTCTGTGCAGGGAGGTCTCTGTGCCAGAGGGGTCTCTGTGCCAGGGAGGATTTTCTGTTCCAGGGAGGCCTCAGTACCAGGGGTTCTCTGTACCAGAGGGATCTCTGTGCTGGGGGATTTCTGTGCCAGAGGGGTCTCTATGCCAGGGGGTCTCTGTACCAGGGAATGTTCTATGTGGCAGGAGGGTCTCTGTGCCAAGGGGTCTTTGTGCTAGAGGGTCTCTATGCCAGGGGGTTCTCTGTGCCAGGGGGTTCTCTGTGCCAGGGGGATCTCTGTGCCACCAGGACTGGCCATCCCCGCAGTGACCCCGTGCCATTGTGGCCTCTGCTTTGCCCACAGCACGCGCTGAAGATGTTGGAACCAGCCTCTACTTTGTGAACGACTCCCTGCAGCAGGTGACCTTCTCCAGCACAGTGGGGGTGGTGATCCCCTGCCCGGCAGCAGGGTCACCCAGCGCCGTCCTCCGCTGGTACCTGGCCACAGGTGACGACATCTACGATGTGCCCCACATCCGGCACGTCCATGCCAATGGGACTTTGCAGCTCTACCCCTTCTCGCCATCAGCCTTCAACAGCTTCATCCACGACAACGACTACTTCTGCACCGCAGAGAACTCGGCTGGCAAAATCAGGAGCCCCAACATCCGTGTTAAAGCAGGTGGGAGCTGCCTGTGGGCGCTGGGCTGGGCACCAGGGGCTGGCTCTGCAAGGGCAGAGCCAGGGCTGCTGCCTCGGGTTCTTGCAGCAGGATGGAGCAGGGAGAAGGGCAGAGCACTGGGTGGGGTGTGCAGGGTGGGATGTGCAGGGTGAGATGTGCAGTGGGGAGCAGGGCTGGGGCTGCAGGAGCAGCTAAAGGAGCAAAATGCTTCACCTGCAGGGGGTGACCTGTTCTCCTGGGGGCTGTGGTGGCTCTAGCTGGTGGCTGTGCCCCCTGAGCGCAGGCAAGTGCTGACCCAGCACAGCCCACGTGTCTGGAGGTGCCTGGGCTGGTGGTGCCTGGGCAGGCACCCTTTGGCAGGGCACAGAGGGGCACCGTGCCCTTGCCAGCCCGTCTGTGGATGTGGGAGCACGAGGTGGATTGGAGGTGCCCAGTGAGTGCCTGGGGAAGGTGGTGTGGCTGCAGCCTGGTGGCAGGAGAGTTCCTCTCCCTCTGAACCGGGATTGCCCAACCCCTTACCGAGGCTTTGCCCAGCTGTGGGAGGGGCTGGGCCACATCTGTCCGTCCTGGGGCCGGGGCCCCCTCAGTGTCCCACAGCCCCGTTCCCACTGCAGCACCCAGCCTCAGCTTGCCAAGGCTTATTAAGCGCTCAAAAAAAATTAAATAAATTTTAAAAAAAGGAGGAATATGGCAAAGAGCTGATTCCAAAAGCCATTACAGTAAATTATTGACCAGGCTGAGGAGGGCTAATAGCCCAGGAATGGCTTCATTATGTAACCTATTAAAAGTGGGGCTAGCAGAGGGAACGTGACAGAAGTGACTACAGGGTTTTTTATTTTAATACCTTGTACTGGGGAGTAAATTGGTATTAACCCCCTTCTGCAGAGTGAATTATTTACCAGCACTCTCAGGTTACCTATAAACCACAGCGTGGTGGAGCAGCAGATGGGGTGTAGTAAACGTGGAGCTGCTGCTCTCCTCGTGTGGGCACGGCAGGGCTGGCTCTGCTGGGATCCCTCGAGCCCAGAACTGCCCTGGGATCACAGAGAGGGAATCCTGGCTCTCGCCTCCCTCTGCACCCAGGGCTGAATGAACCCTGCTGCTGGGCTGGCAGCTCAGCCTCCCCCTCGTTAGCAGGAGATGCGGGTGTCCAGTGGGGCCACCAGGACCCTCCAGCTCCTGGAGCTGCTCTGCCTTTGTGGCAGGGGAAATGGCTGTGGAGCATTCCCCAGCTGCTGCTGCCTCCTGGCCAGCCCACATCCCAGTCACTCTCCAGTGCTTCCTAATGGCAGCGCGGCACAGGGAGCCAATTACAGCTGGAGAAAGCAAGCAATAAAATAAAATGCACTGGAAACCGAAATATGGAAATATTTCTGAGACTGAACTGAAAATACGAGGGAAAAAAAAATCTCTGGAAGTCTTGGGCAAGCTGTTGGCGAGCACGTGGAGCAAATTTCCCCTGCCAGGGGAGAGGCTTAGGTGGGCTGTCTGTGGCTGTGTGTTGCCCTCCTGGGGGTTATTTCCTCTGGGAGGGAAAAACTCTGGCCTGGGGCTGGCACAGCTCAGGGATGCAGTGCCCAGGGTCTGTCCCCAGCTGGGGTGCTCGTGGTGGCAGGGAGCATTCAGGATGTTGCTGTGCTCCCTGCTGGCCTTTAAAGCCTGCGAATAAACCTCAGCTCCAGGTGATTAAGGAAGCTTTTGCTGGTTAATCTGCTTTGGCTCTGCAGCCTCTTTCCATGGCAGCTTCTCCCTATGGCACACCCCTGAGCAGGGACCCCGAAAGCCCAGAAACCAGGGTGGGAGTGCTGCTGTGAGGTGTGGGATGTCCACAGGGACTTCCCACCCTGGGAGAACACCTTCCTGCTGGGAAGGAGGGGTTTCCTTCCTTCTGGGCCTTCTGAGGCTTCTTTCCTTCCTGCTGGGGCTGCTGAGGGCTTTGCTGAGCTGCTCCCGCTCTGGCCAGCTGTCAGATGACAAAGTGAATGTGTATTTGTCATGATGGCAATCGTCTCCATGTCCTACAGGGCACAGTTTTTGTCTGTAAAAAGGGAGTTTTTCAGTTTTTGTCACTGTAAAAAGAAAGCTGCCCTCAACTGCATTTTGTACTTAAATTGCAGGGGTTTGTTGTGTCTGTTTTGCTGGGGTTGGTGGCATCTCTTTGTCTTGCTGGAGAGGCTGAGGAGGGTCCCTCTCACCCACGGGGGCTCCTGGAGCACTGCTGCTGGTCCAGGGAGCAGCACGGAGCTGCCAAAGGGGTGTGCACCTCCCTGACAAACAGGGCACATGCTGGCAACGTGGAAAATTGCCACGGGCTGTCCCTCCCAGGATGCATTTTCAGCATCCAGGGGTGAAACCCACATTACAAGCACAAAATGTCATCGGTCCCCACGCTGGGTCTGGCCCGCTCAGGTGACACTGGGGACCGTGGCAGGTCCCAGCAGCAGGACCTGGGCCAGCTGTGCCTCTGTCCCAAGGCCAGCAGCGCGCTGTTCCCCAGCAGAGAATCTCCTCCTTCCTTCCTTCCCCGGGAAGGTGCTCGGGATGGAAGCAGCGTGTGGCTGGGTGGGCTGGTTTGTTTGGGAAACGTGGGATTCTAGCAAAAGGAAGTGTGTTTTCCTCCAGCACTGTCACGCTACCAACCATCTGCTTTCCCCCACAGTTTTCAGGGAGCCGTACACCGTTCGGGTGGAGGACCAAAGGTCGATGCGTGGAAACGTGGCTGTTTTCAAGTGCCTCATCCCCTCCTCAGTGCAGGAATACGTTAGCGTTGTATCCTGGGAGAAAGACACCGTTTCTATCATCCCAGGTAAGAGAGGAGCGCCTGTTCTCTGGGAAATCCGACCTGCCCTGCCAGGTGGGACATTTGCTGTCGTGGGTCTGGTTTTTGGCTCGTTGTCTGTGCCTGCGCTGCCCAGCAAAGGCTTTCAGTGGTGATTTTGCAGCTCCAGGCTGGGAAGTGCTGCTGGTGTGAGCAGAGTGAGGTGCCCAGGCTCTGTGGGTGCTCTGGCTGTGTGTCTCTGGGGTGAGGGATGCTCGCTGTGATTTTGGCAGCGCTCGTGCCCTGTCCTGCAGGGTGTGTTGGGTACCTGGCACTGTCACCCGGATAACAGCATCTGCCTGGGCTGCCTGTGTCTGACTGCTGCAGTCAGGGCTGCTGTTTGTCCTGTCAGGATGATGCTCCAGTCAAGATTCCACCTTTTCTTGTCAATTTTCACAACTGATTCAGCCACGGGGAAAGGAACTTGGTCAAAACGCCATCACCTCCCTGTTCCCTGTGATGGAAGCCGCTTGGCCGGCCTGTGCCATGTCCCTGCCTTGTGCCAGGGCCCTGTCCCACCCCGAGCTGCCTTCCCTGCGTGGGGAAGGGGCTGTGGGAGGGACAGCACCCCCCACCTCTGCTCAGGCACTCTGCAGGGCCAGCTGGTTTTCCCTGGGTGTTTCCCTGTGATTTTTTGGCAGCTCTCCCTGCCTGGCTGTGGCAGGCTCTGGCCAGCTCCGTGTCCCCGTGCCCCGGGGTGACCTCGTGGCTCCTCCACGGAGCTGCTGTCGATGCACAGCGTGTGTGAGCTGCTGGTGAAGCAATCAATAGCTGCTTCCCCCGGGGCATCCACAGGGAATTAAAGGATTTGGCCCAAAGTGAGTGCTCTGCGCTTGATATTTGCTCACAGGTCAGAAATTCTCAGTGCTGCTCCACATCTCAGTTCTGCCACGGGGAGCGGGGCTGCAGGAGCAGCTGAAGGAGCAAAGTGCTTCACCTGCAGGGGCGTCACCTGTTCTTCTGGGGGCTCTTGCTGGTGGCTGTGCCCCCTGAGGGCAGCCAGGGTGCTGACCCAGCACAGCCCAGTGCCCGGACATGCCTGGGCTGGTGGCACCTGGGCAAGCACCCAGGGCACGGAGGGGCACCGTGCCCTTGCCAGCCTGTCTGGGGATGTGGGAGCACGAGGTGGATTTCTGTGTGCCCATGCCCTGGGATGCTCTTGGTGCGCTCTGGGCAGTGCAGGCGATGCTCTGTGGGAACACAAGGTGGATTTCTGTGTGCCCATGCCCTGGGATGCTCTCGGTGCATTTTGGGCAGTGCAGGTGCTGCTCTGTGGGATCACAAGGTGGGTTTCTGTGTGCCCATGCCCTGGGATGCTCTCGGTGCATTTTGGGCAGTGCAGGTGCTGCTCTGTGGGAACACAAGGTGGATTTCTGTGTGCCCATGCCCTGGGATGCTCTTGGTGCGCTCTGGGCAGTGCAGGCGATGCTCTGTGGGAACACAAGGTGGATTTCTGTGTGCCCATGCCCTGGGATGCTCTGCTCTTGCTGGTGGCTGTGCCGCCTGAGGGCAGCCAGGGTGCTGACCCAGCACAGCCCAGTGCCCGGACATGCCTGGGCTGGTGGCACCTGGGCAAGCACCCAGGGCACGGAGGGGCACCGTGCCCTTGCCAGCCTGTCTGGGGATGTGGGAGCACGAGGTGGGTTTCTGTGTGCCCATGCCCTGGGATGCTCTCGGTGCATTTTGGGCAGTGCAGGTGATGCTGTGCCCGCTGTGGGTGCTGCCTTTGGTGAGTGGCACTCCAGGTCCATCACAGGACAGCCTGGGCTGATGTTTGCTCTGCGGTTTGGGATCCTTAGCTCTGGGATTCTGGAGGATGGAGCCCGTGTGGCCAGCGGGCTCAGTGCTGGGTTTGCCAACGGAGCATCCCTGCACCCGCGTGATCCCAACCAGACTTGTTCCCCCGTTTGCTGTGGCAGTGGATTTTTTAATATGATGATTTAATTAGGGTGGAACGATTTTAACATTCTAAAGCAATAATTACCCTAAAGACAGAACATATAAATTGTGTTACAGTGCAGAGTCAACACAAGCAAACATGTTTTGCCGTTGGATTACAAATATAGTATCTGCCTGAAGCTTTTTTGTTGTTGTTGCTGGTGTGTTAGAGCTAAAACTGGCTTTGCTGTTACCAAAAATATGTTTTTCCCTGACCTCTGCTGAACGTCTGCATCTGCCCTGATTCTGAGTGAGGAGGATGAGGGAGGGGACGGGGTGGAGGTGAGGAGGGCTGGGCTGTGCTGCTGAGGCCCTGCGGTCCCTGCTGCTCTCCGAGGTGGCTTCTGGGTGAGACTCTGGGTGTGAAGGGCTGCAGCACTGCACCTGAGCTCTGAGCTCTGCCTCTGGAACGTGCCAAACCTGCTGCTTTCCCCAAAACTTTGCTCTGGGGCTCCCTGTGGAAGGCCGGGCATCCTCCCAGCAGGGGAAGGAACAGTCCTGATGTGCAGAGCAGGGAAAATCTCCATCCGCGCTTCTTGGTGGCACAAAGCTCTTTTTAAGTGACTGTTGTCATAGGAAATGTCTTTTCCCCATCCAACCCAAAACACCTGCAGCTGAGAAACATGGGCACGAGTGATTCCCCTGGGGCTGCTCCTGTGAACTCAACCTCTGCCTCCACATGTGGCTGGGGGGAGCCTTTTGTGAGCTTTCTCGGGTTCTAGGAAGAAATTCTCCTCTGGCACAGGTTGTCCAGAGCAGCTGTGGCTGCTCCATCCCTGGCAGGGTCCAAGGCCAGCTTGGAGCAGCCTGGGACAGTGGAAGGTATCCCTGCCCATGGCAGGGGGAGGAACAAGGTGGACTTTGAGGTCTCTTATAACACAAATTGTTCTTTAATTCTATGACTGAATCTTTTTTTTTTCTTAATTGGGATTACAGGGCTCCCAACCTCTGACATTTTTTCAGACCCTGTTGCTCTTTTGGTGGGTGCAGAGCCTTGGTGGTGCCCTGCTGGTGAGATCCCATCTGGAGAGAGCTGCTGCCTCCCTCCCTCCCCGGGGTGTGGGTGAGGAGTTTTGCTGTTTGGTTAACTTGGCAACGCCGTAACAGACCCTGAAATCAAAGATAAACTCTTTATGGCAGGTTATCCCGCACGTAAATCATCATTAGCGCAGCTCATTTTTGTTTAGTGCCCACCTGACTCTGCTGCTGTGCGTTTAGAGAAGTCAAGGGTTGCGGAGAAATTACAGGCTGTTCAAAAACCCATTTGCCTCACTGGTGCTGACATCGGAATCAATCCTGCCTCGTGCTCCAGCCTTGCCACAGACACAGCCCTGCTGCCAGGGCTCTGCTGCTGGGCCTGGGAGGGCAGCCCTGGTGGCAGGGCAGGGCCTGGGGGCACAATCACACTCACATCAGCTGCTCCTGTGCGCTGCAGGGGCTGGATGGAGCCCAGCAGCTGAGCAGGGGGTTTTACACACCCCTCAGCCCTGCGCCGTGCAGCGAGAGTGAGAAAATCCTGCCGCAAGCTGCTTCAGAACTCAGCCTTGTAAACAGCTTTTCTTCTGGGATTTTATTGTTATCTCCTGTGGCAGCCGTGGCAGTGTGGAGCCCAGGTGTGTGTGAGGGTGTCTGTCCAGCTGCAGTTTGCAAACACAGCGTGGGCAGCTACCGGTGACACCACAAAGTGGGGTTTGAGCAATCTCAGCCCCTCCTCAGCTGTTCAAGGTGCTCCTTTGGGCACTGCTCGGCTGCTGTTTGCAGAAACAACCTGGGGAGCTACTGGTGACCCCACAAAGTGGGGTTTGAGCAATCTCAGCCCCTTCTCAACTGTTCAAGGTGTTCATTTGGGCCCTGCTTGGCTTTACAGCCCTCTGAGCACACAGGTGCCCATGGACTCGCACCCAAACCATCCCCAGCTGGCTCATGGATGTCCCCGTGCCCAGCTCTGCCTTGCTCAGGGATGTCCCTGTGCCCAGCTTTGCCTTGCTCAGGGATGTCCCCGTGCCCAGCTTTGCCTTGCTCAGGGATGTCCCCATGCCCAGTTCTGCCTTGCTGGGCACAAATGCCACCTCTGCAGGCTGTGCCAGTGGGGAAAGCAGCTCTGGGGCTGGTGAGGGCAGTGGGATTTGGAGCCGTGAGCGTTACCAGCCTGGCAAACCCCGAGCTGAGCTGTTATTTGCTGCCTCAGTGTTGTGTACTCGATAGGCTGCGCTGGAAAAAATCTAAATAGAGCACTTGTCAAGGTACCAGCGTTTCTGAGGGTGCTGCCTTTGTCACCAGCCTAATACAAATCCTCTGAGGGCTGTGCAGATGAGGATGTACTTAGTCACTGGTTATCCACAAAGCCTTTTCTCTGGAAAGCAAAACGTAAAGCTTGCCAGGAGGAAGGAGCTGAAAAAAAAAAAATTGACTTCTGTGAAGTTTTAGACGTGTTTTTGTGTGCATTGTGGGCTGAGCCTTTCAGGAGTTTCCAAAATATCTCTGCCTGAGCGAATCTGTTTGTGGTGCTGCAGCTGTGAGCTTTGCCTGTCCTTTCTGTCCCAGCCTCAGATGTGCCCAGGGCTGGCTGGGGACGCTTTCTGGGGTCCTGGAACTCCCCTGAGCAGCTCCTTGGTGGCTGGGCAACGAAAGGGCAGCAGCTCCTCACGGTGCCATGCAGTCAATCCCCCCAGAATGTTCTCTGTCCTGTGCTGCACCTGGCCAGTCCCGCTCTGTTTTTCTCTGGAATTACACAGGTGGAACTGCACACAAACCCCACTGTAATCCACCCCAGGATGTGGTGAGAATCCGGGCACAAGGCAGGAGGCTTCTGGGATTTATTTCTGGGATTTCTGGAATTTCTGGAGTTTCTGGGATTTCTGGGGTTTCAGGGCAGGGGACCTGGGTGGGTGCTGCGTGCCGAGGGGCACGGAGGGATGAGCCATGGGGATAATCCAGCATTGTCCTTGTGTCAATGGGCTCATTCTGGGGCACATCAGGCTCCTGTTCCTGGGGACAAGCCGGGACAGAATAAACACGGCCGGGCTCGGGCTGCCCTTGTTGGTGCATGCAGAGAGCTCCGGGCCACGGGCGGTGCTGAGGGTCGGTGCTTGGGGGGGGTTTGGCCCCAAAGTGGGACAAAGCAGGAGCTGTGAGTGGAGCTGCCTGCCCCGCTGCCGTGTCCCTGATGTCCCTGCTGTCCCCTGCCCTGTCCCTGCTGTCCCCTGCACTGAGCGTGGCGCTGGTGGCTGTGCCCACTCCGGGCTGGGATGTGCAGGGATTAATCCCCCCATGGGCGCTCCCTGGGCACCGCTGGGCACAGGAATTGGCCTTTTCTGTCCCCTGTGCCCGGGCAGGAAGGGCAGAGCCCTGATGTGACGGGAGCGAGCGGTGCCCGGTCCTTCCCTGCCTGCGGGGGCTGCAGAACCTCTCCCCTGCCAGGACCTTTCCCCTGCCAGGACCTTTCCCCTGTCAGAACCTTTGCCCTGTCAGGACCTTTCTCTGTCAGAACCTCTCCCCTGCCAGGATCTTTCCCCTGCCAGGACCTTTCCCCTGTCAGAACCTTTCCCCTGTCAGAACCTTTCCCCTGTCAGGACCTTTCCCCTGCCAGGACCTTTCCCCTGTCAGGACCTTTCCCCTGCCAGGACCTTTCCCCGTTCAGAACCTTTCTCCTGTCAGAACCTTTGCCCTGTCAGGACCTTTCTCTGTCAGAACCTTTCCCCTGCCAGGACCTTTCCCCTGTCGGAACCTTTCCCCTGTCAGGACCTTTCCCCGTTCAGAACCTTTCCCCTGTCAGGACCTCTCCCCTGCCGGCCTGGAGATCTCCGAAGGTGCCCTGGCTTCTCCCGCAGCCCTTGCCACCCTCTCTGGCTGCGACATGTGCCCAGACCTGTTACAGAGGGAAGTAGCTCCAGGCGTTATTCTCACCAAGTGGGGTGAGATTCTGTCTGAAATCATTTCATCCTTCCCCAGAGACTTGGCGTGAATTTTATCTAATCGCCATGGCAACAGATAAAAAAAGGTGTGAGCACATCTCCTTTTGCTGTGATAATTCAGATTTATATATTCAGATCAGATTGGAGTTAGAGATTTTAAAAGGAGCAGATGCAGCAGAAGGTGTGACTGCAAATAATGTGGCGAGAACGTTTGATGATCCTGCCCTTTAAGAGGGGAGAGCGCTTTCCCGCAGGTTTTTTTGGAATATAATTATTCCATCAAATCCACTTTAACAAGGACTCATTATAGCCCTGATAATGCAGAGTCACGTTGGAGACAATCTCCACACGCATGCACACACGGCACACGCAGGGACCACAACAAGTAAACAGCAGCCAGGGCTCAGCCCCGAGCCCAGGTGGCTGTCCCGGTGTCCCTGTCACCTCCCGGTGTCCCTGTCACCTCCCGTGCCCCAATCCCACAGCCCCAGCCTGGCCAGCCCCGCAGCAGGACCCAGGAGGGGATTTGGGGACACTGAGCTCCTCCTGTCCCAAACCCAAGCTGCAGCATCTGCAGGAAGGGGCAGCTTTGGCTGAGAGCAGCAAAAGGAATCACACACTCATGGGATGGTTTGGGCCAGGAGCGACCTCAGAGCATCTCAGCCCAGCCCTGCCATGGGCAGGGACATTTCCACTGCCCCAGGTGGCTCCAAGCCCCGGTGTCCATCCTGGCCTTGGGCACTGCCGGGACGGGGCAGGCACAGCTGCTCTGGGCACCCCCAGCCGCCCTGAGCAGCAGCTGTGCCACAGGGAAGGGCTGAACAGCGAGCACAGAGAGGCTGGGATGGGTGCCTGAGGGCCTGGAGGTCCCACGGGAGGCAGGTGGGCTGTAAATCCCCTCCTGGAGTGCAGAGAGCAGGAGCAGGGAGAGATCAGCCGGAGGGGAGGCGTGCAGGAAGGATGTGCTGATCTCCTGGGTGCCAGGGTGGCCCTTTGCGCTGGGATGCAGCGCTCCAGTCACGCTGAAAGGCACACAGGCTTCTCAGGCAACGGCCAGGAAGGTGGGGACGTGAGGGAAGCGCCCTGGAGCACCCCACTGGTGCCATGGGAGTGATGTGGGCAGGAGGCGCTGGGGCTGGTGAGCCTTAGAAGGGTCTGGGCTCCGCTGGGGTCACTCAAGGACTCCTGGAGTGTGCCCTGCACGTCCCTGTGAGAGGATTCTGTGTCTGCACCAGCCCCAGAGAAGGCTGTGGGGCACAGCTCGCAGGAGCTCAGCTCTGATGAAACCTGGAGCCTCACGCGCACCTTGCTGAGCTCACCACCCTCCTGCCTGCCCCCAGAACCAAGCCCACTTGCTAAATCCTGATGCTTTTGTGCATTTTGAAGACTTTTCTGCCGGTGCAGAGCTGAAATCCTCCGGGATGGGAGTTTCTGTAAGGCACTGGAGCTCAGCACTGCATGCACTGGGCAGGACAAGGGGGGTGCTGGGCACAGGGGGCTGGGGGGCTCTGTCTGGGGGTGCAGCCCATGATCAGCCATGGGCCACCTGCCCTGAGGGGTCCTTGGGAGTGACCCCTCTCTCTGCAGGCTGCTACCAGCTTGGAACACTCCAGATCCACTTGAAAATCCTAGAGGAGAATGGAAACACAGAATACGGGGGGCTGGAGGGGACCCACCAAAATCCAGCTCGTTGCTCTGCCCAGGACAGCCCTGAGCAGCATCCCAATAAAACAGCAGAGCCAGGCCAGAGCTGGGCTTGCTGGCATGTGCAGGTTGTCCAGGCAGCCCCAGCCTGTGCTTTTCCACCTCCATTTAAATGTCATCTACACGGCAGGAGCTGCTGCTGGCTCCTGTCCTGCTGCCCCAGGTCTCCCCCGGGAGCTGAGCCTGCCCGGGCAGTAATTGCTACAGCAAAGCCCAGTGATGTGAGAGCTGCACAGGTCAAAGCTGTCCCAAAGCGCGTGTTTGTGTGAGCCTGAGCCCTTCCTGGGGCCTGAGAGGGACAGGAGCTGAGCATAGGCAAAGTCAGCACAGCCAGAGCCACCCCAGAGCCCAAGGGACAGCCAAAGCCACCCCAGCCCAGGGACAGCCAAAGCCACCCCAACCCAAGGGACAGCCAAAGCCACCCCAGCCCAGGGACAGGAGCTGCAGCAGCTCATGCCACAGGGTGGGATTTGCAGGCAGCTCATCCCACAGGGCCCAGGGGCTCGTCGTGGCAGGGCAGGGGGAGCTGTGCTGTGCCTCTCCCTCCCCCTGCACAGGCACACACATCCCCAGATGCAGAAACAATCCCGGTCATTATTCCTGCCATGGTGACAGTGACAGTGGCAGGGATGCCAGCTTCCTCACACAGACGGCTTTATTTCATCTCCTCTGCTTTTCAAAGCCTCTTTCATTTTGTATGAGGAGACAGATGTGAAGGGCTGCAGGCTGATAAATTCTGCTGTCTTATGAAAAGAGAGGGTGGGTTTTTGTTGTGGTTGCTGCTCTTCCTCCCTCCCTCCCTCCCCAGCTCCCTCCCAGCCACCTCCTGCTGTCGAGGGTGCTCCCTGCTCCAGACATGGGGACACTGGCTGGTGTCACCTCTATGGGACAGGCTGGGCTGGTGTCACCTCTGTGGGACAGGCAGGGCTGGTGTCACCTCTGTGGGACAGGCAGGGCTGAGTGTCCAGGGCTGGTGTCACCTCCCTGGGACAGGCTGAGTGCCCAGGGCTGGGTTTTGGCTGCAGAACCTGAGGTTGTGGTTGGAAGAAAACCAAGCCCCAGGCTGGAAGGCGAGGAGCCCAGGGGTGCAGACGCCTCCCAAAACTCCTCACCCATGGGCTGGGGAGGAGCTGAGCCAGGCTGTGGAGCCAGGGCTGAGCTTTCCCAGCAGGTCCAGCCCAAATCCTCCCTGTGCCAGCACCTGGGCTGTGAGCTCGGGGACACTCTGTGCCACTGAGGAGCAGCTGTGGCATGGGGAGGGAGCAGCCAGCAGCCCTTTGTGGGCTGTTGGAAGCCTCTGCTGTGTCCCTCTGCCCTCCTGGGAGCAGGGTGGCTGCAGTGGGCAGAGGAACCTGCCCTGCCTGGCACCAGGGGTCCCAGTGCAGCCCCCCCTGCTCCCCTCCTGCTCTGCTGACGATAGTTCAAGTTTAAAAATAAATTGCTCCATCTTTAATTGCGGTTTAAATAACTGCTTCATTTTTATTTAAATGTGGCTCTGCAAGGCTTGGAGAACAATTAGGAGAAAATACAGGGCATTGCTCTGGTGCATGTGTTCAAGCATATAATTAATTTTTTTTATTATACTGATGTTTGCCGAATCTGGAAAAAGATCTTATTGTTCCTCTTGATTCAGTCACGCAGAGGATCTACAAATACACCAGCCATTTCAGGCCTCCATTGCAGCGTGGAGCCCTGCTGCTGCCACAGGGGAGGCTCTTGGGGCCCCTGCCCTGCTCTGGGACCCCCACACAGCCCAGGCTGGGCAATGCAGCCCCGAGGAGGGCTGGGCTGCTCTGGGGTCTGCAGGGTGCCAGGCTGGTGGGCACAGCCCAGGCTGGGGCTGCTGGATGTGCCCCCAGTGCCAGGCTGGTGGGCACAGCCCAATCTGGCACTGCTGGATGTGCCCTCAGTGCCAGGCTGGGGCTGCTGGATGTGCCCTAGTGCCAGGCTGGTGGGCACAGCCCAATCTGGCACTGCTGGATGTGCCCCCAGCCCCTCTGAAGGACCTGGGTGCTGGTTTAGAGCCCTGGGGCTCTCCCTGCCATGGTTTGTGCCGTTTGCCAATGAGTGCCGGTGTCACAAGGCCAGTCCAGGGCAGGGGGACTGCAGTGAAACCTCCGGGCCCCAGGCACCTCCCCAGGGCGAGCTGGCCATTCAGGGCTGTAAATCTCATTCACAGCCGATTGGGATTAGGTTCTAAGTGCCCGACATCGCTCAAGTGCTGCTCCAGGGGCTGGGGGGAAGCTGCTGGAGCTGGCGGGCTCCGAGCTTATCAGTCAAAGGTGCTTTGCTCGGTGACAGAAGCCACTTGTGGTAAACAAGCTGCTGGCCCTTTGGACCTCTGACAATCTTTTAACCATTTATTAAAGCAGCTACGAGCTCTTCTTGGAAATGAAATCTTAATAGCGAGCGTGGCAGAGATTTTTCACAGATGGCAGCACTGCCAAAAGCAGGCATTCAAGAAAACATTCATCAAAAACATTCATTTCTTTCAAAAAGAAATTGACGTTTATAGCGTAGACAAATTTGGGACTCATTTGCTTTGCCTTTCAGCTTCTGGATTTTTAGAGGTCACGTTTTTCTGCACCTTCGAGGGTTAGAAACTGGTGTTATTTTTAACTGGAAACTGAGATTCTCGTGTGACATGGCACAGGAAATGGGGCATGTGCAGGGGCTGGGGCACGGCAGGACCTGTGCAGCGCTGGGGGATCACAGCATTGTGAAATATTCTCATTTGGAAGGGACCCACAAGGACCATCAAAGGCCTGCTCCTGCTCAGACACCCCAACAACACCACTCTGTGCCTGGGAGCATTCTCCAAACGCCGCTGGAGCTCTGGCAGCCTCGGGGCTGTGACCATCCTGCCCTGGCTGTGCCCCAGGCTCTGCCCTGACTCTGGTTTTGCATGCAGAGCATCCCTGGGGTGGGATGGTGCCCAGCTGGCTCTCCAGGTGATGGAGGGGATGGCAGGGCCCTGACTGTGGTTTTTGCATGCAGAGCATCCCCGGGATGGGATGGTGCCCAGCTGGCTCTCCAGGTGATGGAGAGCACGGCAGGGCCCATTGGGAGCTGCAGCACTGGGGTGGTGAGGCAGGGAGCCCCCACACACCTGGAGAGCCCCTGTGGAGCCCCCACACGCCCTGGAGAGCCCTGCTGGAGCCCACCCCAGCCTCACCCTTCGGGAAGGACGGGTGTGCCCTCCCTCCTTAAAAAGCCAGAAATTCCCCTAAGAGGGAGCAATTCATTCTCAGCTCATCTCCATTTCATCTGAAGGCTGCACCACGCTGGGTTTCAGCCTTGTTATGTTTTCTCTTGAGCAATACCTTTTATTTCTGCAGTGTTTAATATTCCTTTCCCGAGCCTCCCTTGCCTGTTCTGGGTCTTTCCACCGAAAGCAGCTTTAAAACTGTAATTTTTCGTGGCTGAGCATGTCACAACCAGCTGGGTCCTCTTTGCTTGAGTGCTGTCTCTCCTCCCCATCCTCCCCGTGCCCGCT
>NW_005054447.1:669461-671988 GCF_000277835.1 Geospiza fortis
CAGGCATCCCTAGTGAGGGGTCCCCTCCACAGGCAGGCTCAGCCCGAGGAGAAGTGCTTGTTCTCACCCAAACCAGCCTGGAGATGGAGCTTGGCACTGCCAAGGGCTGTGAATGCTGCCACGGGGCTGGGGGAAAAAATGGTGGTGCAGGCAGGGAGGTCATCCCTGTGCTGGTCAAGGGGAAGGACAGGTCTGTGTTTGCCCATCCCTGGAGAATAAGGGGAAGGACAGGTCTGTGTTTCTCCATCCCTGGGGTGTAAGGGGAAGTGTAAAGTCTGTCTTTGCGCATCCCTGGGGAGTAAAGGAAAGGACAGGTCTGTGTTTGCCCATCCCTGGGAGGTTTTGGTGGTGCCCGAGATGAAAACCCCGTGCTGGTCATGGCTTTGCACTCACCAGCCCCTGCTCCAGCCCCTGCTCCAGCCCCCAGCTGATGCCTTGGAGCTGCTCCTCCCCACAAACCCTTCACACCGGGGAAGCAGCAGGAGCTGGGGCCAGCTCTGGGGGTGTCCCTGCTGTGCCATTTGTGTCCCTGTGACTCTCAGCCCGTGCTGTGCCTGCTGGGGGTGCCGGCTGCTGGCGCTGCTGTTCCTGCAGCTTGTTTCACAGCCGGGAGCAGAGCTGTGCCACGCTGCCAGCAGCAGCGCTGGGGAAGCTCCTCCTGGCACTCAGGTGCCCTGGGTAGGATTGTCCCCGCCAGGCGAGGCTCAAGGCACGCAGCTCCTTCCAGGGAGGGATTGCTGCCTTGCCCAGGTGAACTCTCTCTGCACCTTGGACCACGGCCCTGCTCCCTGTGCTCGCTGTTGTGTAACCAATCCCACAGACCCCACATCCTGATCCCACACCCTGGCACGTCCCGGGCTTTGGGCAGGAGCTGTGGCTGTTGTGGCCATTGCAAACAGGGGATGTACGACACACGCCCAGCCGTGTCAAGAATTAACTCCATCATCATCCCCGTGATCTCTCTTGGCAGAGCTCTGCCATAACCTGTCGTGTCTCATCTGGGAATTGCCTGTGAGTTACAGTTAGCTCCGGCCTGGCCCTGGGCTCAGCCAGGCTTTGGCTCTTCCAGGGCTCTGGTTTGCAGCTGCACAAGCACAGCTGGGAATCTGGTGGGGGATCTCCTGCCTGAGGCTGGGGAAGGGAAGGGTACGGACCACACCCCTGTGTGCCCCCACGGAGCATCCTTTGTGCACCTCAGCTCTGCTGGTCCCATCTCCCAAAGCTGTTAAAAACACACACGTGTTTCTCTTTCCTGCAGAGTTCTTCGGAGATTGCATTCTTGTGCTAGTCAAGAGCAGATTTAACCAAATGCCC
Source organism: Geospiza fortis (assembly GCF_000277835.1). Lineage (NCBI taxonomy): Eukaryota > Metazoa > Chordata > Aves > Passeriformes > Thraupidae > Geospiza > Geospiza fortis. Next base: position 670,776 of record NW_005054447.1, read on the forward strand.
ATCTTGCAATGCCAGGTTCCACGAAATGGGAATGGCTGAGTTCCTTCTTCATTTATCCATATATACACAATGCCCAAAACGAGCTAAAAACGATGAATTGTGGCTAATGCTGCTGCGTGATGGAGATAAGACCGTAATTATTTGTTTGGGCAGCTTAAATCAACACCAAAAGCCTGATGGAAAACAAAGCGATAATTTGAATCTCTTTGTGTGGCTCTCGTGGGCTGTGTGACCAGGCGTGACCTGGCAGCAGGGGCTGGGTGAGTTTTGCATCGGTGTGTGGTTAAAGCAGGTTATTGTGGAGCCAGGCTTCATGTGCCACCTCTGAGCGTGCCAGGGCTGTGCCACAGGACACACACACACTCTGGGCTCCTCCCTGGCAGGGTTTAGCACCTCTGTGCTGCCTCAGTTTTGGCAGCTTGCTCTTATTTAGGAGTATAATTGGAGTGCAGCACATCCTGCCCGCTCCAGAGCAGGTTCTGCATCTCCCTCTAAAGCCCAGCCTGCCCTGCCTTGTTAGGAGGGAAGATGGGTGGGTTGAGCTCCAGCTGTGCCTGAACCCGTGGCAGGGGCTGTAAATTTTGGCGTTCATTAGGTTTGTTTTGCCTGGGTTTAATTACCTGATCGATGAAAGCCCATCGGGCTCTGACCTCTCCTGCGCTGCCATAAATCAGCCCTGGCCGTGCTGCGGTGGGGTTTGTGCATGGTCCCAGCTCCTGAGCTGAGCTGTCCCATCCTCACAGCTGGAATGGCCTGGATGAGGGCCAGCACGGTCCACAGGGACACCTTCCATTATCCCAGAGTGCCCCAAGCCCATCCAGCCTGGCCTTGGGCACTGCCAGGGATGGGGCAGGCACAGCTGCTCTGGGCACCCTGTGCCAGGGACTCCCCCACAGGGAAGGATTTTTTCTGTTTTGTTTTCCTGGGGACACATCATCTCCTTGGGAGGGAGATCTGGAAGGCCCAGTTCCTCTCTGCCCTGCCAAGCTTTGCCTCTCCAGCTCCACACACTCATGTTCAGCTCGTTCTTTTTGCTCCTCTCTCCTTGGCTCAAACCCCTCCCAGCGAGCTGAGCCCAGCTGAGCTGCAATGTCACCAGTGCTCCAAGGGTCATCCCTGGTGCTCTCCAGTTGGAAGTGGGAGGCAGTGGGACATGTCCCTGTCATTAGACCCCTCCTCAGCCTCTGCCAGAGCCCCCTCAGCCTGCCCCTGG
>NW_005054447.1:672001-673731 GCF_000277835.1 Geospiza fortis
GAACCCAGGGACTCCCCACCCGTGCCCTGGGCCTTTCTCCTTTCTCAGAAATATTTTGCCAAAATCTGGGAAATTTGAACTATTGTGTCCTTGGAGTTATTTCCTTTTGATCCCAGCTTTCATTACAATAACTTTTCCTGAAGAAAAGTGCTGGAGAGACAGTCACTGAGGGTCAGATCAGAGGGTCTGTGCTGGATCACTGAGGAGGAGGAGGAGGAGGAAGAGCTTTTGCATCTTGCATTACCTCCATGTATATAAATTTCAGTGTAAAGGAGAAAAAAAACGCACTTATTATCGAATGATGCACTTTTTTATCTTCTTTATGGCTTCTAATGCTATAGCTGGTTTTTTCAAACCACTAAAAGCATAAGCATTAAAGCAATTTTCTGGAGTAATATAGCAAGAGGTCTGCAGCAGCTCTGCAACATTTGATAATAGTTGCCATCTTCAGCTGAAGATAATGATGTTAACAAATGTAATGGGAGTAATGAGTGGAGATTCAAAAAAGCAGCTTTTGTTTAATTTTTTTGTAATGCAAATGAGTTGGGGAATAAAGAAGGAGAGCAGAAAATAATGAAAACTTCATTGGAAATGAGTCTTAATCCTTGCAAGCAAGCGCTGGAGGGTAGGAGGGAAGGAGAGGGATAGAAGTTGTGGATCCTCTTTACCCGGAGGGGTTGGGCAGGGCTTGGAGCAGCCTGGTCTAGTGGAAGGTGTCCCTGCCCATGGCAGGGCGTGGAGCTGGAGGATTTTTAAGCTCCTTTCTAACCTGAAGCAGTGTCTGAGTCTCTGGGCTCTGTGTCACAGCGGAATAAGGTGAAATGTGCTGTCCTGGCAGGGCTGGCCCGGGTGAGCGGGAGGAATCAGCCCCGCGCCAGGCTTTGCTCTGCTCTCAGCCCTGGCACATGGACAGGCCTGTGGGGGAGGTTTGGGGTCCCCATCCCTGGAGGTGTCCAGGGAAGGGCTGGATGTGGCACTCAGTGGGTGACAAGGTGGGGATGGGGCACAGCTTGGACTCTGATCTCAGAGGGCTTCTCCAGCCTCAGTGATGCTGCGATTCTGACTCCAGAGCGCAGCTCCTCGCAGCCTGGGCCTGGGGCTGGTGGTTTCTCCTGGCTCAGCAGCTTTCAGGCCAAGCAAAGCTGCTTTCTCTCCCTCCTGGGAGGCTGGAAACCCTCTGCTTCCTGCTCCTGCAGCACCTTCCACTTCAGAATGATGCCAGCTGAGCTCAACCTTGTGACAGCCCAGCGACTCCCTCTCTCCCTCAGAAGAAGTGAATTTGCTTTATTTAGATTGACTCCCAGCCCAAGTGATAGGTATGAGGCTGGCAAATGAGCATCCTTGTGATGAGGACTGGCACTTATGCATGTGCAGAAGATTCAGGTCTGTCAGCTTGTGTCAGCTCGCCGTCTACAGAGTGTTTAATCTCCTCACCCTTGGCCAAGAAATGCATTAAGAGATCTGCAGCGAGTGGGAGCTCAGTGAGGGATGCTGCTGCTGCCTGCCCTGCTCCTGGGGCACCCGGGAGCGATGGCATGGGCGGAGCAGGAGGAGAACCAGCCAGAGCAGCCTGCAGGAGAGCTGGGGGCAGCTGGAACCTGGGGCGAATTGCAGGAAACACCTCTTCGGGGCGGTTTTGGGGGTGTAAGTGGAGGTGTTGGGAGCGGCGCTGGCAGGAGCAGGGGCTGCCCCCGTGCCTGTGCTCGGGCGATGGAGGCCGGGCCGGCTCG
>NW_005054447.1:673913-680332 GCF_000277835.1 Geospiza fortis
TGGGGACCTCGGTGGCAGCACTGGCTGGGTCACAGTGAGGGTGGAGGGACGTGGCTTTGGGCTGAACCCACCTCAGCGGACAGCCATGCTACAAACCAAGAGACTCTCCCACTTTTCTCATTTTCCTCGTTTTCGGTTGGTTTTGGTTTGGCTTTTTGTTTGATTTTTTTTTTTTTGGAAGGGTGAAGATGTGAGTTATCGCATCTGGCTTTGCAATTTACAGCTTTTAATTAATCTGAAATTTCAACATGGAGTTTTACGATGAGCAGAGGCATCTCTGCAAGCTGGGAGGAACCTTAACGATGATCTGAGATGAATCTGCAGGATGAGCTATCAGTGCAATAAACAGGGCTATATAAAACAGAATTGTGAAGTAAAAAATGCTGAGATATCAAGGCAATGATCTACAAATGAGATTTCTTTTTGGAGCCCTTCCCTGTTTGAAGAGTGTTCCTCTCCTGCCAGCATTTGTCAGCTGTCCTTTGGTTGTTCCAGGCCCTGTTGGTGATAAGTGGGCACTGAGTCCATCACCAGGGCACCTTCAGGCCAAGGGAGGAGTAAGGATGGTCTGGCATGGCTTGGGTGAGGTGTTCCAGCCTGGAGAAGCATCCAGCTGGAGCATCCTGGTGTTTTGGGCCAGTCAAGGTGTCCGTGACTGTGACACTTTACTGTTCTTTGGCACAAAGGGCCAGAATCTCTCTTGCTCTCCTGCCCCGGATGCAGCAGCTGGGCTGGGTCTGCATGGGCAGTGCCCACCTGGTGGCCCTGGGTTGTTTGGGCTTGCCTCTCTCCCAGTTTAACTTCCTGCAGCTTTCTGAGTGGTGCATTATCCTGTGTTTTCCTTCTCCAGCCACCTAAAGCCTGGGAAATTGCAATAATGAGGGGTAATGATACGGTATGGGGAGCAGGCTGCCATTTGAAGTCTCTCAAAGTTGGATAAACACAAACAGGAAGCATTTGTTTACAAATATTTTCTCGTGAGTGAGTGAGGGGGAGAGCAAGCTCCTTTTGTCTCTGCCAGCCACATCCTTTCATTCCCCGAGCTTCCTCCCTGCTGCTTCAGCCGGGCCGAATCCCTCAGCAGTGGGATGGGTTCTTCCCCATCCCCGGGGGTTTCTTATCCCACCCTGAAGTGCAGAGCCCAGCCCCAGTGCCAGCAGACCTGTGGTGGCAGTGAAGGTCCCCCCATGTGTCCCTCCCCCCGGTGGCTTCTCAGGAATGTGGGTCCTTGCGGCGTGAAAATCCCCTCGGAGGTGCAGGCGAGGGGCAAGCCGGGGATTTGCTTTTAACATCAATATTCAGAAATAGTGTGTGTGAATAATTGATGGTCCTGCGAGCTGGGGCTTGTCTGTCTGTCACAGCGAAGCAGAGGTGACAGAGTGACAGCCTGGGCTGGGGGGGACTCCCGTCCCTCCTGGGGCACCTCCAGAGTGGCTGCACAGGCTGGGAAGTGCCTGGCTCTTGGCAAAGGCTGCTGGGTGTGAGGGGGGTCCTGGGCAGGGACAGGGACAGGGGCAGGGACAGGGGCAGGGACAGGGCTGTCCTGCTCCCCAGCCTGGCCCACAGCACTTCCAGCAGCATCACCAGCTGCTCCCCAGGTCCTGCTGCGCCGCGGTGGCTGAGCCACCGATCTGAACGTTTTAGGTGAAAAATAATCTGTCAGCAGGATTTGCCTGACCTTAAATTAGCTCCTACAAGAAGAGCTTAACCCTCATTGCTGGGTCAGTGTCTTCTCCCTCCCCAAGTCAACCTGGCTGCGTGCTGCTGTCCCCTCTCTGGTTTAATGTCACTTCTTACTCTTTCTTTGGGGCATCCTTTGTCTTTAGCGCGATTCCCCGTTCTGCTGCGAGCACAGACTGCCATGTTTGCAGCGAACCACTGGCAATTAGAGCAGAGTAGCTGTCTCCCTAACGATGCCGTGCTGTGCAGCATGGCTGCGGTGCCTGCTGCAGCAGGGACAGCGTGCCCGGGAAATTTGGGCACTGCAGGGCTGGGTTCTGCAGGGCTGCTGCTCCACGTGCTGGCCCTGGGATGGTCGGTGTGGTGTTGGAGGCAGTCTGGGCCGTGGAAGGGGCAGGAGGCTGTACCTGGCCCCTGAGCAGGTGGAACAGGCAGGTCACCCCTGGGACTCAGCCTCCTGCCATCAAAGCCTCGCAGTTCCCCCTTCAAAGCCTCCAGCACTCAGTTCATGGAGCAGGGAGGAAGAACAGACCTCCCCCAGCCAGAGCTGCAAAGGAAAGCCAGAGCCAGAGCCTTTGCAGCCGGAACCCTGAGTGGGAGGGAGGAGCAGGGCTGAGCTCCCGCCGCTGCCTCTGAGCCGCTCTACAAAGCAGCTCCCAGCTTGGCGAGCGAGATACAGCGAGAGGTTGGCGAGTTGTGACCTCAGTAAATGTATCAGACGGGAGAAAAGAGCTTTTTTCCTTCCCCTGTTCTGGTGTCAGCGCAGCCGTGCCTTTTAAACCACATTATACTGGCTTGTCATCCAAGATAAAATGTTATTAAGATAAAATGCTACACAGGGAGCAGTAGGGGACTTCCCACTGCCGTATTTCAGCGCTGCCGTAGGACCGCGCTCTGCCGCTGGCACCGAGCCCTCACCCGGAGCTGGGGCTGCCGGGGACAGAGCAGGACGGGATGTGGCATCCCCCACGTGTCCCCAGGCCGGTGGGCACGGGGAGGTGCTCCCCAGAGTGTGCCACTGTGCCCGAGCATCGCCCTCCACGCCCGGCGGGCAGCCTGGCGAGGGGCAGGCGGAGGCATCAGGGCCGCGGCCTGCGCGGAGCTGACAGCGAGCATGTGGGCGGCCCTGGGGCCTTCCCGGGGCTGCTCCTTCCCGGGTCAGGGCTCTCACAGGCTGGCTCCCTCTGCTGTCCTGTGTCCTCATGCCACTGTTGAGTGTCCCCATCCCACTGTTGAGTGTCCCCATCCCACTGTTGTGTGTCCCCACCCCACTATTTTGTGTCCCCACACTGCTGTTGTGTATCCCAACCCCACTATCCTGTGTCCCCATGTCACTGTCCTGTGTCCCCACCTCACTATTTTGTGTCCCCACTCCACTGTCGTGTGTCCCCACCCCACTGTCGTGTGTCCCCACCCCACTATTTTGTGTCCCCATCCCACTATTTTGTGTCCCCATCCCACTATTTTGTGTTCCCACACTGCTGTTTTGTTTCCCCATGCCAATGTCCTGTGTCCCCACTCCACCATTTTGTGTCCCCACCCCACTCTCGTGTGTCCCCATGTCACTGTCCTGTGTCCCCACCCCACTCTCGTGTGTCCCAACGCCGCTGCGGTGCCTCCATCCCCTGCTCGGGGCTGGCACAGCTTCTTTAGCCTCGCTGACAGCCCGTCGATAATATTAATGTACTCCAGCCTCTGTTAATGTCCGTGCAAAGTCTCCTCCTGCCCTTTGCCATCACTTTTCCATCAGCAGACGTTTGTGCAGCGTGGTGGTGACATTAATCTGCTAAGCCGTGCTGGCTCTGGCAGCGAGTGGCTCTGGAGAGCAGGTGCAGAATTTTTGGGGAGCTTCCCTGTCCGCTCCAGCAGTAACAGAAATGTTTGGGTGAATCCTTTAAAAGGACCTGAAAAGAGCCGTGGTGTGCGCCCTGCTCCTCACAGCTGCACAAGGAGAGGGCAGGGGCGTCTCACCTGGGGCAGGTGTGATCTGCAGGCAGAGCACACACCAACCATGGAGAGGGAAGAGCCGCTTGACCTGACACCGAGGCAGAACAGAGGGAGGGAAGAAAGGGGAGAGCAGTGAGCTGTAGCTACAAGGCTGGGTAATCCCTCGGTTGAGCCCGGCGAGTGCTGCAGCTGGAACATGAACTTGTCCTGGGCATGTTCAGCTTGTAAGAGGGATGAATGTAAAAGCAATGCTGTTAGCTGCCTTATTAAAGGCTCGGGTCTGAGTCAATACGCACGTGTCCCAGGTGGCTCAGGGCTGTAATTCCTAAAGCTTCACACTTCTCTGCCAGCACTGTGTGCTTGGAGGTTCTCCCTGTCCGTAAAACCCTCCCACCTCTTTGGCATCCTGGCTTTGCATCCCATGTGTGGGGACAGGACTGGCCTGGGGCTGCAGAGAGGCTGAGAAACCCCCCTGAGCTGCCAGCACATCTGGCCCTTGCGCTGAGACTGAGCCCAGCCCCAGGTGCTGCTGGAGGGGGCAGTGCCAGGTGCCCTGTGCTGTCACACCTGGTGGGACACCTCGAGGTCCTGCCCGCAGTGCCGGTGTCATTTCCAGCAGCACTGCCTCCTGCTCTGCCTGTGGGTGGGAAATGGGGCTGGGGCTCGTGGTGCTGGCCCCGGCGTGTGGCCACAGACAGGTGCCACAACCTCTGGCCATCACAGGGCTCCTGGCACCACCAGAGTGCGTGTGAGTAGGGCTGAGTGTCTGAGCATCTGCTGCGTCTGCTCTGCTGAGCAATGTGTGCAGGCAGCAGGAGACAGTCCCTGCTGGCACAGGTATTTTCCCACCCTGTGCAGCTCCTCTCTGCCTCCCCGAGTGCCAGCCTGAGCAGGGACCCAGGCAGGACCTGTGCCCATGCTGCCAGGGAGGTCCCCAGACGAGGAGTCTCAGGACTGGCACACTCTGGGTGTTTCCCACACTGTTCTTCCCTCTCCTGTCCTCTTCACCCCATTCCTCCACACTCTGGCACAGGTTGCCCAGAGCAGCTGTGGCTGCCCCATCTCAGGAGCTGTTCCAGGCCAGGTTGGACAGGGCTTGGAGCACCCTGGGATAGTGGAATGTGTTCCTGCCATGGTAGGGAGTGGAACTGGATGGTATTTAAGGTCCAAACCATTCTGGGGTGACTCTGTGATGCTCTCTGTGGGTCTGAGCCCTGGAGAACCAACACTGGGGTCTGAGGGGACAGATGAGCCTTGTCGTGGGACGTGTTGCCCCATTAATACCTCTGGGCACTCACAACGCCAGCAGTCAGCACCAGACACGCTGTTCTCCTCAGTAATGGGATTTGGGTTTAACCCAGGGACATCCCTTAAAGCTAATGAAAACCTGTGCTGGTGGAGGTGCTTCCTTCTCAGTGTCCTGTGCCTGCCCTTGTGCCCGATGTGCACGCGGGTGTCACAGCCCTGCAGCCCAGCGCTGGAGCTCTGGGGGCTGCTGGGGCAGCTGGGGCGGATGCAGCCGGATGGCTCTCAGGGCTGATTGCACACAGGCACAGCTGGTGCCAGGCAGCTGAACAATAAAGTAGCCACTCTGGCCTGATTGGGCTAATCCGTGCTGCAGACCACGGCCTGTTTTCATTAGTTTTCCTCGATCAAATTAGATTGCCAGACGACAGATCCTATTAAAGCAGGGGAGACCTCCAGCGCGGCGTGTCCTGCTGGTCCTGGGACTCCGGCCATCGCTGGCACCTGGCAAGGAGGAGGCTGCTGAGGATGCTGACAGTGCAGCTCCTGGGCACAGGGACACCTTTGCCCTTGTCCTGGTGGCACAGAGGGGACTGTCACCCGAGGGCACATGGCTCTGGTGCTGCCTGGCACCACAGCCCAGCCCTGTGTCCCTCAGGAGAGAGCTGTCCTCTCTCACAGGTGCATCACTCCCCACATCCCTCATTTCCAGCACCCTCCCCAAGCTGGCTCCTGGCCTGTGTTAATTTAATTTTGTTTTAACTCTGCTCCTCGCAGGCAGGGCAGGCCCAGCTGTGAGCTCTGGCAGGGGCTGCTGTGCTCTGAGCCCCACAAAAAGCAGATTGTGCTGCCCCTAATCCAGCCACACCTCTGGGACCCAGCACTGGGGGCTGACCCAGACACGAGTAATGGGATTCGGGCCTCCTTGGGGCACAGTTCCCAGCAGAGGGGACTGATTGCCCTATTGATGGCCTGCTATTGATCAGCCTTACTCTGAGACAGTCCTGCTCCAGCCTGCCCATAACCCGCCAGTAATTACTTCATCCTGCCCCGAAATCCGTGGCCACAAAAAGACATTTGTGGGGCAGGGGGGGCAGCTGTTTGTACTGACACGAGCATGGCAGTGCCACCAGGCTTTGCCAAGAGCCACTGCCAGCTTTTCCTGCTCTTTGGGATGGGGTGGATCAGGCTCTGTGTCTTTGGAAAGGGTTTGGAATGGGAAAAATCTTGGTTGTGCGGGACCTCCTGTCCCTGTGAACCAACTCCACACCGTGGCCCTACAAGTGCTGAGGGTCTGGGACTGGCTGCTTTGGGATGTGAACTTCTGGAACCCCACGGCTTTGACTTTGAGACTGATTTCATGCCAGTGCTCAGGATGGGGTTTATTTTATGCAGCCAACGTTTCTTCTCCTTGATTGAAGAAAGAGGCAGGGCTGGGGCGGGCCAGAGTTCCCAGCAAGCATAATTAATAGCAATTTGCTGCCCTGCTTATTGATTGGCTGTGCCGTTAGCTCTTCCAGGAGGATTTCCATGGAGTTACCTCTTCC
>NW_005054447.1:680371-681547 GCF_000277835.1 Geospiza fortis
ATAAATGTTTCAGTTGCCCTATAAATAATGGAGCGAGTAAAGATGTTGTGTAAGCGGCGCTCTGGGTTTTGCCAGGAGGGACGCACTTTGTTGTGAGGGTTTTTTGGTTTGTTTTGTTGTGGGATTTTCCGTGCTTGTGTTTTACCTTTTTCTCTCCCCATTTTTTTATGGGTTTTTTTTATCCCTGGAGTCCAACACAGGAAGCTTCACAGGGGGGGACTTGAGGGAAGAGGAGGAGATGAAGCAGTGGAAAGTGAGGGGGTTCTTGTGGGTGTGTGAAAGCCCTGGTGGTGCTGGGGAGCAGCCAGTGGAGGGTGGGGGGGGCCAGGGGAGCTGTGCCTGGCCACAGGGAACGGCCACGGATTCGGGAATGTCAGCTTTACTCTCTGCAAGTGTAAAAGCTGTAAAGCTGTGTTTTAATCACGGATTTAAGGAAGGAGCAGAGGCAGCAGGTCTGGAGCCTGTGAGCCCATGGCTTGTGCAGAAGTCCAAGCTTCCAGACTGATTCCCAAACCCTGGCATGTCGAGGTCCCCACTCTCACCGTGCCCAGGTGCAGGGCTGGCTTTGGCACCTCCAGGCTGGCACTGTGTGATTCTGGGTCTTTCTGTTCTGCTTTAACACAGCTCAAGAGCAGTAATGAGGACAGGATGCCCTGCAGGGGTGATGTGTGTGCCCTGTTTGGGATGTGGAAGCCAAAGGCACCGGAGTGCTGTGAGCTCAGTGCTGCTGTGAGCAGCAGCTGGTTTGCAGGAGTCCAGGGAATCTGGGGAGGGGGTCTTCATTTGCTGTGCCTGAGGAGAGGCAGCAAGCTCCACCTGAGGTTTGATTTCTAATTCAGCTGCATCTCTGTTTCTGCTGGGCTGGCAGCAGTGACGAACAGTCCCGGGCGCCACAGGGGGGTCACGTTGGCAGCCTGTGGTGCCAGGGGCTGAGCAGGGCTGGTTCTGTGCCCCTGGTGCCTGGGCTGACCCACACAGCGCTTTGTGATGCTCTGAGCAATGTGCAGACAGGCCAAAGTGCTGCTGGGCAGGAGCTGGCTGGGGGCAAAGGATGCTCAGGTTTCCTTTCTCAAAGGAAACCCAGCTGGACGAGGGGGGCTCCCAGCAGCTCCCACTGCTCCTCCTCCTCCTCTTCTGAGGGCCAGCAGCCTCTCCTCCCCTCTCCTGGGGGCCAGC
>NW_005054447.1:681565-681839 GCF_000277835.1 Geospiza fortis
GAGTGGATTAGGAAGGGGCTTTACTCCTCTGGTAGATGAGTGCTTTTAAGCACTCTGTGTTGTTGTGTGTCCTGCTGAGAAGAAGCCAAATGTTCCGACAGCTGGCCAGACCCTGGATCAGGGGGACTTGAGCTGTAGGTGTTGCAAACAAGGTCTTAATTGATTTATCTGGACACACAACTTTTAATTTTATGGTGGAGTTAAGAGCTTTGCCCCAGATCAGGGGGAAGGGGAGAGAAATGAGCTGAGGTGGTGTCTGCATTCAGGGTTTGTG
>NW_005054447.1:681861-685893 GCF_000277835.1 Geospiza fortis
GGAATGCCCCAAATCCCCTGCTCATCTGGGGTTTCCACTCTGCTGAGAGTGGAGCTGAGAAGCCTGAAGGGGTCTGGGAGAGCTGGTGGCACCTGGACGCAGAGGGCACAGAGATGGCAGAGCTCCCTCCCTCCTTCCCTCCTGATTGTGCCCCGAAATGCTGCGGAGAGGGGGGGAAGCACTGAGGGCACCTTCTCCTGCGGTGGCAAAACCATGAATATTGCACAGCTCTCCGAGGGCCCGGCGGGAGCCCAGGGATGTGGGGAGATCACTTTGCTTGACAAGTGCCACGATCCCGGCGCCTCTGCTCCCTGCTGCCCTTCCGGCAATTCCCGGGAAGGGAGAGCTGCGTCCCCTGGGCATCCCCTGGCAGCTGCCGGGCTTTTCCCAGTGCCCTTTCCGGGCTTTTCCCGGTGCCCTATCCGGACTTTTCCCGATGCCCTTTCCGGGCTTTTCCCAGTCCCTGTGCCGAGCTTTTCCCGGTGCCCTTTCCGGGCTTTTCCCGATGCCCTTTCCGGGCTTTTCCCAGTCCCTGTGCCGAGCTTTTCCCGGTGCCCTTTCCGGACTTTTCCCGGCGCACACCGAGGATGCTCAGGGTGTCTCAGGGCTCTGGCGTGGTTCAGAGATGGAGTTTGGAAGGGGGACCACAGGGAGCTCTGCAGGAAAGCACAGAGCCCTGTTTCCTATGAATTTGGATGAAACTTTCTCGGGGGCTGTCCCGGGAGCTCGGGGGGCTGTGGCACTCCCTGTGGCACCGTGCCCCGGCCGGGCACAGGGCGCTGTCCCCGCTGTCGCCTCGGGTCCCGCGGTGGCACAGCGGGCACGGGGCGGGCTCGGGCGCTCGTCAGGCGGAGACGGCCACGGCCCCGACTCGGGTCTGGCCTCCATCAGTTCCTGTAGGAAATCACTTCACTTAGCCAGATGTGAGCGTACAGCCGCGCTGCCCGCGGGCTGCCCCGCTCTCCCCCGCCAAGCCCCAGCCTCTTACGCAAATCGCTTTTCACGCTTCCTTAATTGAAACTGTCAGATGGGCTTCACCTTTTTTTTTTCTTTTTTTTTTTTCTTTTTTTTGTGGTGATACAGAAGTATTAATTCCACCACGGATATCCCGGCAACTAGGAGAGATCAATAAAATGAGGTTGCATCTGTGACATATATATTACAGGAGCAGCACCAGCAATATTTCATCGGGAAAGCCGAGCCAAACACACGTGTGCAGAGCCCTGGAGAGCTCATTTGGCCATGCAGAAGGCAGAGCTGCCTCCTGGATGCAGTGGCAGTGGATTTCTCTGCCCTCTTGCCACTCACCTGGCACGGGAAGGGGGTGAGGAGCACCCAAGCCCTCATTTTGCTCGTGTCTCTGCACATCTCCTCTCCAGGGTTATTTTTTGGTGTGCCCTGAGTTCCCGTCAGCCTGCACCTGTGGGTGCCCTGGCACAGTGTCCTGGCGCTGGTGGCACCAGCTCCTGCCGCCTCCCGCCCCCCACTCACCTCCCTGCAGAAATCCCCACGGCGGGGATTTGCGCTTTGATTATTTTCAAATACCGGTTTGTGTAAAATTTGATTTGAGGAAACATTTTTCTCCCACATGCCGTAGGATTGAGGGCGTGTAATCCCTCCTAAATCGCCGGGACGAGGTTTGTATTGCAATGCCAGTATCAGAGCTAACAAAAGGGGATTAGACGGGAAAATTCCGCGTGAAAACCTGCCACTCTTCCAGGGCTTTTAGTACAAAGAAGATAAGATAGGTAGAGCAGAGCCATTTTTAACCCAGATTTTAATGCACTCAGTGCTTCTCCTTCCAAGGCAAAGGAGAGGGGAGATGGCATTCCTTTTAACCCTTTCCCTTCCTCTGGCTCTGAGAGGCAGCTGATGCTTCCTTGCAGGCACAGCGGCGCAGGGTGAGTGCTCCAAGAGGTGCTGGGCAGGAAAAGCTGCCAGGGAATGCCCAGGGCAGGGCTTTATTCCCTTTCCGAGCAGATGGTGGGGAAGTGTGGAGCTCCATGGAGCCCCCAGCGCTGGGCTGCGTGCTGAGCTGCAAATCCTCTCTGTGCTGCTCTGCTGGGGAGCAAAACACGCTCCCACCTCACCTGCCCTGAGGTGGCACGGTGCCTGTGTGTCCCAGGGAGAGCTGTCCCATCAGGAATGGCTCTATCCCACGAGGGATGGATAACTGCCCTGTCAGGGGATGGATAACTGCCTTGTCAGGGGATGGGTAACTGCCCTGTCGGGGGGGATGGATAACTGCCCTGTCAGGGATGGATAACTGCCCTGTCAAGGGGATGGATAACTGCCCTGTCAGGGGATGGATAACTTCCCTGTCAGGGGATGGGTAACTACCCTCTCAGGGATGGATAACTGCCCTGTTGGAGGGATGGATAACTGCCCTGGCGGGTGGGAATGATAACTGCCCGTGTCACGCCGCCTGTCACATCGGTGTCAGTCAGGAGGCGGCGTCAGAACAGAGACAGCTGTCAACCTTTGCGGACATCCCTCCGCCCGCCAGTGTCTTCCAGGAGCTCAGCAAGTGCCAAGGCGCATCAGGCCAGGGGAAGAGATGCTCCAGGGGGAGATGAAAGGATCCCTTCAGTGGAAATCATGTGGAATAAGCTTTCCACGGGAGATATTTCCCGCTAATCCTCCTTAGCGCTCAGCTGATGCCTTGAAGCATCAGGGGTTTATGTGCCTTTTAAAAATTCATTCTCTCTGCTCTAACAGCAGGTGTGTGTGTTATCAGCTGCCCTGCTGAGGTCCCTCCGGTGCCGGGCTGTGCCCTCAGACCTGCTCGGTGTCCTGTGACATGAGTTCCCCGTGTCACCTGAGCCAGGTGACAGCAGCCTCCCCCTCTGCGGCTCCCCTGGCAAGGCCCTGGGTGTCAGGTTGCTACAGCCACGGGGTTTTGATGGTGAATTCATGGGGGGGAGCAAATGGAAAAGTATTGTGGGCACTGAGCAGCTGGTGCGATGGGAAAACACCCGGACTGCTGCCTTAGCCCCCATCCATCTGCCCCTGCTAATTGCAGCTGCGCTGATAATATTCCACTTATCTGGCCAAGGGATCCATGTTAGTTATTACAATTGATTATCACTAAAACCTGTCTGATACCCAGATTTACAGCGTGGCTGGAGGGCCAGGCAGCTCCAGCGCTGAGCAGCCAGGGTCTGGCGCTCTCCTCCAGCCAGAGCTGTCTCTCCACAGGTGTTTGGCCAGGGAGAAGCTGCTTTTCCTTTGCCACCCCTGGGGAGCAGATCCCACAGCTCCAGCACCTTGCAGAGTTTTACTGCCGTGTTTTACGGTCCTGGGCAGGGTGAGGATGATGAAGCTGTGAGAGCTGCTGGTGCCAGGTTGTTTTTGTTGTGTTCTGTGTGTGGGGGAGGTGGTGGCTGCCCCTACACCGAGCCCTGTGGTGCAGCGAGGTCCTGCAGATGTTCTGCTCCCAGGCTGAGGTGGGTAATGAGCGCTGCCCTGGGAGAACCATCATCAATCTGCTGCAGATTAATCATCACCAGCAGCTCAGGCTCTTGGAGGGGACTTTTCCAAGCAAGTGAACAGAGTTTTCCTGCTGTCGATGAGGCTGTGCCCTCCTTGGCTGCTGGGAAGTCCCAATGGCTCTGGGAGCTGTGTGGCCTCTCCTGCATCCAGCACGTGGCTGGAGCTGTAGGAAGGCCCTGTGATCTCACTGGGATCCTCATGTCCTGGCCAAGGAAAGCTGCTGAGGGCCCGTTCGAGGCAGAGAGGAGGTTCTGCAGCACCCCCAGAGCTCTCGTGGTCGCTGTGGTGGGGTGGGAGGCAGAGAGGAGCCCCTGCGCCTCCTCAGCTTCACAACAGCTCCGTGGCTGCATGATAAACAACTTGACAAAGTGTTGAAATCCTGAAGGCGGGGCTGGCAGGGGAAGGAGAGGGAGGTCATAATTGCACGGCAAAATAATGAACAGCACTCTTCTTGGAATATGCAGCGGCCTAACAAGAATCGGAAAATTAATTATCTTCTGTAATTATTTTAATGACCTACACTATTAGAGGTTATTTACA
>NW_005054447.1:685903-703656 GCF_000277835.1 Geospiza fortis
CCCGCTGTAAATGTCAGGCTGTGCTGTTGGGACACAAAGGCTGGATCAAACCTGAGCTGGGTGCAGCAGGGGTCTGGCGGCAGGGCAGGGTGCTGGCCACCTCTGCTCACCCAGCCCCTGACCCTCACAGGGCCCACCTGCACCTGGCATGGGACCTGCTGGCAGCGTCCCTCCATCCCTGGCACTGGTTCTGTCACCCCCCCGGCTTTGTGTCACCCGGGCTTGGCTGCTGCTCTGCTGCCTCACCCCTGAGCTGGATCAGAGCCTGTCCCAGGTGGGCTCTCCCACCTGAGCTGCCCCTGCCAGTGGTGCCCACCTCCCCCTGCAGTGCTGCCCATGCCCAGATCTCTGCTGTTCCCTCCCTGAGCACCTCCTGCTCCCTCGGAATCCCTCCCCATGCTCCTCTGGAGAGGCCCTTTCCCTCCCAAGGCAGGCGCCAGCTGCGTGTGCACAGCTCAAAATGGAGACATGAGCCAGCTATTGTTCCTCAGCCTGCAGCCTTGGTGGCTCTGAACCTGTCCCTTTTGGTGGCCAGGGTGTGTGGAATGGCTCTGTTTGCAGCGTGGAGCACGGGGAGGACACATGCCCTCCTCGATGGGGGTTTGGGGTCGGTTTTGGAGGTGCCAAGCTCTGCTCATCTCTTGTCTCCCCTGGCCACCCTCCTGCTGTCTCTGCCACCAGCCAGGCTCCCAGTCAGGTGGGGACAGGTCCCACAGGGAGGGCAGCGTGCCCAGGAGCAGATGGGGGCTGGTGCTGAGCCCCTGGAGGGAGGGCAGGGTGGGGAAACATCGGCGGCGTGGCGGCCAAGCTGAGAAGTGCCTGACATTTGAGCACAGAGGATCATGACTCCTGCATTATTAAAGGCACGGTGATAAAATGCCTTACCTGTCACTGAGAACCGACATCAATAATTTAGTTTGGCACCTGGTGATTAAAATGAAATAAGCACTGGCCCCAGTCCCTTCCCAGAGCAGCATCCATGGCTGTGCTGGAAGGCAAGGGGAGCTTTCCCTGACTCCTGGGCCTCACCACCCAGAGGAAGCAGGGCTGCTGAGCAGGGTTATCTGTGTGGGATCTGTGCTGCCCGAGCTCTGAGTGAGGATGGGGACAGGGCTGCTGCTGCAACATCTGATGTAAGCTCATTGTATAAACAGAACAGAGTGGGGCTCTTGAAACTTGAGAGTGTATTCCTTCCAACAGACCCTTAATGTAATTTGAATGTACAATTGAGGGTTTTTATAGCTTAATATTCCAGTGTTTGTGGTGCATCCTGGAATTTAAGTGTCTTAAACGTAATTATTGTTAATTGCTCGCACGATTCTATAAACTCATCCAATTAAAAAAAAGTTATTAACTTTATAAAATATCACAGGCATCCCACAGCGCAATATATTTGCAGGAAATAACTGCTGCAGCAGGCAGAGCTGAGCTGCAGCAAGGTAAATGGGTGACACCTCGTATCCCTCCCTCTGCTGCGAGCCCTTGGGGAGTGTGCTGTCTCCTTGGCTGGTGTTTGCGCAGGGATGTGAGGACAAGGCCATGGCCAATGGACACCCCAGGAGCTCTGGGGATGGAGAGGGAATTCAGTCTGTGCTATGGGGCTGAGCAGAACTGTGCTGAAACCATCCCAGGGAGCTCCTGGGGATGTCTGGGGGTCTTTGAGTGGGGCCCAAAGGGAGCAGCAGCCCCTGGGGAGGGTCAGTGGGGCAGGAGGCTCCCAGTGGAGCAGACATTCCTCCCTCCTGGCCTGCTCCCCAAGCCAGGACCAGTTGTGGCCGGCCAGAGATGGTGATTTTCATCTCAGTCTAGTGCCAGAATTTATAACCAGGGATTTATTGTCCCCTGATTGCTCTGTGCTGCCATTTAACTCATGCCCTGGAAGAGTTATTTAACACAGAGTGAGTGGAGTTGTGCTAACGGTGCCTTCTGCACATACATCTTCTCCAGCCTCCTCTTCCTGTTCTCCTCGTGGGATTGGAATTCTGGTGTGGGTACCAGCTCAGTCTGGATTTCAGCTGCAGCTGCCTGGCTTTGGGAGCATTGACCAGCTCCATTCCTGGGTGCCCCCTGCGTCTCCCATTGCCTCTGCCCAAAATATTGCTCTGGTGGGAGCTGATGGAATCCTCCCGGGAAGGGGGAAGCTGCAGGTGTGCATTAGGCAGGATCCACCTGAGCCCAGTGTCTTTTTCCCTTTCCATCTCACTGCTTTTCCAGTAGAGAAACAAACAGTCTGTGGGCAGGGGAGATTTGAAGAAAGGAAACTTTCTCTCAGATGGAGACAAAATTGAATTCAGTGCGTGACTGAAATGAGAAGTTTCCACAAAAGCTTCATTTTGGCAAAGAAGCCTTTCCTATGGGATTGCTCCTATACAAAAGCCTTGGTAAGGAGCTATTACAGCTGGTCAAACGCTTTCTCTGAGAGCTGTTTGTGATCCTCCCCTTCCCCATCTCCGCTCTCACCCCTTGTGGGGTCGCTGTCCCCCGTGCAGGGGTGGCAGCCCTGGGGCAGGAGCAGCAGCCCCAGCTGCCCCGTGAGCACCAGCAGCAATGATCCATCCTCTCGACAGCAGGGGCTGCAGGTAGATTTTCCATCTGAAGTAGCTGCTGATCGAGTGGCTTCTGGGACAGTGACGGGCTGACGGGGAGCACGCATGAAGCGGCATTTGTCAAATTAATGAGGCATTATAAATTATATCCACAATTTTCTCTTCCATTTCCCGCCACCCCCTCCTGTCGCTGGCAGGGAGAGGGGACCTTGAGGAGCCACTCCCAAGGTCTGTGGGGGCCAGGGCTCTCTGGCAGAGCACCCACCTGGGTCTGGGATGCCGGCTCAGCCCACCTGGATGGATCAGGAGGAGAAAAATACCAGCAGTTCCTCGTTTTCAGGAGGAAACTCGATGTAACTAGTATTGATCTCTCTATTACCTCTGTGAAGGGCAGCTCCATTTTTCAAGTAAAACAACCTTTGTATCTGAAATATAGAAATTGATTCTGAGCGGGGGCTGCTGGCAGTGGCAGAAGGGGTTGGGCAGGGGCAGGGATGATGAGGATGAGGAGCAGAAGGAGGAGAGAGTCCCTCCAAAGTCAGGAGACACGTCAGGCTTGTCTGACCGTGTTACCTCGATCCAGCATGGAAATAAAGGGGTTTGAAAGTCAGCAAATAAACTTTGCTGAAGGTGCTGGAAAGAGAGCAAGGAGGCAGGGGGCTGGCAGGAAGGGGGACGGGTTTGGGGAGAGCCTCATCCCTGGCAGGGAGGTGGGAAGAGGCTCCTGGCCGGTAGCTCAGCTCGTGGTGTTGTGTTCTGGGATGGACTGGGGCGGGTCTGGGAGCACCCAGGGCGCTGTGGGGAGAGCACCCGCACCAGCTCCGGCAATCCTTGGAACCCAATGAGGCACGGCTTCGTTTTAGGGTTGTTACAGTCCTGCTTAATTGGCTCTCGGGCTCCCTGTGCAAGGCGTCCAGTGCATCTTAATGAGGGATTCTCAAAGACTGGCTTTTTTTTCCCTGGGACTAGAACGCGGTGGTGTTTAATATTCATGTGTAGCTCTGCTCATTTGAAAGGTAACAAGGGAGTTGGATTCCCTGCTGGCAGTGAATCGTAATGGGATCTGGGCTCCTAAATCACCTGCGTATGGCGGAGCTGCCTCCTCCAAGAGTAGGCTGGGTTGGGGGCGGCCAGGTCTCCCCCGATGGGGCAGCACGGGGCTCAGCACTGCCAGGGGCGGTCCCAGGCCAGCCCTGGCACTGGGAAATGCTTTTCCACAGCCCTTGTGGTGGGGATCTGGAGTGTCTCGCCACAAGCAGTCACGGAGGTCGAGTTGTTAGCCAAAAGCAATTGGATGTTGACATGACAGGGAGACGCTGCGGAGCGAGAACAGTTCCTGACAGACGTTCTGACAGAGCTGTTAAAGCCTTGGCTACAGGCAGGGCTTGAGCTGATCTTTGACCATTCAGGCTGGTCCACGTCTGCCAAGGCTGGGATTTTTTGTGCTTTTGTGCCTGGTGTCGGGTGCTGGATCGAGGAGAGGAGGGAGGTGTTGAGAGGCTCGGCGCTGGCACCGTCCGGAACACAGATGGCCACAAATATCAGCATACGTGGGGGGGTCTGGAGTGCTTGTTGATGAAGGGGCTGGGGCTGGAGCTGCCTGGCAGTGTCCCCCACTGTCCCTCAGGCCTCTCCAGGGTGTCAGCCGTTCCCTCCCTGTTCCCTGGCAGCCCTTCCCTCGGCAAAGGAGGGCAGGCTGCAGCAGTGTGGCCTTGGAGAGGAAGCATTTGTGATCCCTGAGTGTTGGGAAGAGGCAGGAAATGGCCATGGGGAGCAGAGCTTTCAAGCGGTTTTTGCTTTCCGTCTGCTCCCCTGCCCTGTCTGCCACCCCCATCTCTGTGTGCTTGGGGACAGCAGGGGGGAGGCTGTGCTGGGCACGTGTCAGAGGGGACCCCTGGGCACCTCCTGCTTGGCCAGAGGGTGTTGTACAGCAAAATGGTGGCTCCTGGAGCCTTCCTGGGGGATAATCCTGCTGAGGAGATTGCAGCTGTGCAGAGGGGACCACATCAATGTCACCTGCGTGCCCTGGCACTGGGGGAGCCCCTCACTTCCAGCCCGGCCAGGACCATCCCTGGACAAACCTCTGGAGCTCTGCTTGCAGTACCCACGCCTGGCTGGCGGAGAATCGCTCCTGTTTGTGGAAATGATGCTTTCCCCACTCCCATCTTCCTCCCTCCCTCCCTCCTGCTTTTCCTCATTGTCATTTTAGCCTAGATTAAAGAAAATAGGGTGCAGCGCTGTGCGCATGTTCCGCGCGGTGTCTTTTCACAGCACTGTACTGATGCCAAGCAATAATGACAGGTTCAAGCTTTTCTGCATCACAAATGAACTGCATGCAAATGGCTAGTCCTGAATGGAGAATAATTGTCAGCACAGAGTCCTGCCTCCACCGAGGCAGCTCCACCTTGCTTCGAGGGGAGAAGCCTTCAAACAGTTAACGGGGATGGAGACGTGGAAATAGCGGGGAGCTGCTGTTTCCACTCTGCTAGAGCCTAACCTGTTAGTGCAGAGCTGTGTGAAGAATGTCAGGGATTTGTTCCAAGCGTTATCGAGATGTGGCTTTACATCTGTAAATCCTTTTACGCATCGCAGCTCAGCCGTGAGGCTGCCCCACGTGACGGGCAGCGCTGCCTGCCTGGCCCTGCCACGCCGGCCAGGGGCCGTGCCAATGCTGGCCCTGGCACTGTTTCCAGGGCCTGTTCTGGAGGAAGCACCCACAAAACATTGTGGTTTTCACCTCATTCTGGCTGCAGACTGGCCACGATCTCCTTGTTCTCCTGTGCAGAACCATCTCTCTCTCTGAGCCTCCTAAGTGTTCTCACACTGCCCATTTGTGCTGTTGTTCTGTCTCATGCACCTTTATTATCCTCAGGATGCTGTCTGTGGAAAGCCAAGGGTGAGAGCCCCTCAGCTGCTTTTGGCTGACCCTTGGGGAGATTTTCCAGCTCATGCCAGCTGAGGATTTGACTTAGTGCCACTTTGCTCTCCTCACAGTGTTACCGGCAGAACCGGATTTAGCAAATGATTGTGACAATCCCCAGCACCATCAGGAAAACATGCTCCATCATTCACTGTGATGTGCGCTGATGAGGGGAAAAAAAAGGCTTGTTCATCCATCAGAAATTCACTGATGCTGTCTCTAGGTGAGCAATTTGCCAGCGTTACCTGGTGTCACTCATTAGACACAAGATGTAACAGTCTCATTTACTCTTCGGGCTTCCTGTCACTTACTTACTTTTGCATTTGACTTTGCACATGAAACTTAAGCTCGTTTTTAGCCTCTGTCAAAGTCGGCTTTCGAATTCCTGCTCATTAAGCCCAGTCCCAGTGTGTGGGCTGCATGCACAGGAGAGGGGTTTTGGAAGCCAGAGAAGTCCCCTGGTGCCTGTTGCCATTAGGCTTTGCAGAACAGTGTGTGTGTGTTTCAAAAAGCCAGCAGAGGAAGCAGTTTCTGCCCTCCCATCACTAGGTCTGAACTTCCCAAAATGCCTGGGCTTTGGCTGCATTTTAGTTGTATATTTTTTACAGACTTGTGGGCTGTAACTTTTTAAGACATCTACATTCTTACATCGGATGTGATTGATGCTTGTAGCCTGTTTAGGGTTTTTTGTACTCAGACATAAAAGCAGGGCAGAAAGCACCAGAATTTGGTTTCCTCTGAGGAAGCAGAACCAGGGCTTGAGCAGGTGTTTTATGGCCAGAGCTTTGCTGGTGTCTGGAGCAGAGACACCAAAGATGCAGGTGGGGGATGTTTCAGGACTGAACCCAAGTGTTTCCCTTCTCTGTCTCAGCTGCTGGATTTACACAGTTTTAGCTTCTCCTCTTGCTGGACAGAAGGTGTGAGAGCAGGGGGAAGGTGAAGCTGTGGGTACTGCTGACTCAGGGACTCAGGGCGCGCAGGGATGGGGCAGCTGCTGCCTTTCCCTGAGCTCCCAGAATTTCCTGCAGCCACGCAGGCCCCCTGTGCAGCTGTGGTGGGTGCTGGAGCAGCCACCCCTCACAGCAGAGCTCGTTGGTGTCTGTCTCTTTCCACCCTGTTTCTGTGGACAGAAATGGCCCTCTTTGTTTTTAAGAGAGTCCCTCCCATTCGTCTGTCCCTCACTGCGTCATCCAAACTTCACCCTATCCTCGTGGTTTGCACGCACTGGATGAATTTAGGATGAATTTCAGCCTTGACACAGGCAAAGGACCAAGGAAATCGGGTGATGCTGAACTGAACTGTGGCGTGTAGAAGCAAAGGATTGAGGGTGATTCTGCAAGATGCAGAAAACTGGGAAACTGGCATTTGAGAGGGGTGGTTTTGTGCTGAGACAAAAAGCCCTGTTAGAAGCAGTGTTTATTTCTCTGCATCGTTGCTTTAGTTGTCACAGCTCAGCTCTTCGGGAGGCAGAGGGTGAGGAGCAGTTGTCTACAGCCTAATGGGAGGGAAGGTGGTAATCCCTGGGATGTCTCTGCAAGTGTGCTGGAAAATCTTTGTCCCAGGCACCATGGAAGGGGCTGATTTCTTTACTGGTGGTGTTTAATGTGGTGTAGAGCTTGTATGAACCACAGTGGAGGGACTGGTGTTGAGATATGCACTACGGTGATAATGCTGCAAATTCCAGAGCTTTAGTGTTATTAAAATGTCAGGCTGATCTCTTCCTCAGCATTAAAACTCTTAATGTACTTTATCCTTTCAAACTCGTGGTGCTCCAAGTGAAAGAATGAGGGGGAAAAAAAGGTGGTTACAGAGCAGAGGATTAACAAGAAAGAAAAGGGGGATGCCCTGATGCAAGGCTGCTGTGCAAATTGCTTCCTTGAGCACTTGTGCCTTTCAGTCGGGTTCAGATTCAGCAAGACATGTTCACTTTTGTGACAACAGCCTGAAACTTGCTTGTGTTGCCCAAAGGGAGCATTAGCAGCAGTGCTGAGCTTTTAATGTTGTTGGAAAAGAGCTGATATGGTCGCAGTGGGCAGGCAATCCCAGGTGCCAGCACGAACTCTGGAGTGACAGGAGGGAAGGTCCTCTGTGCCCGCAGAGCTGGCCTGGGGCTCGTGGCCATTGCTGGGCTTCTGGATTCATAGAATTGTTTCATCTGGAAGAGACATTTAAAGGCCATTCAGTCCAGCCCACCACAGTGAGCAGGGACATCTTCAACTAGGCCAGGCTGCTTGGAGCCTTGTCCAATCTGACCTTAAACATTTCCAGGGATGGGGCATCTGCCACCTCTCCCTGGGCAACCTGTGCCAGTGTTTCCCCACCTCATACAAAAATCTCTTTCTTCCTTCCTTCTACTCTCAATTGACCCTGTTCTGGTTTAAAACCGTTTCCCCTCATCCTTTTGTGTACATCCTGCTGATACCCCAGGGGAGAAACTGTTTGGGGGAAATGGGAATTATGGATAGCGTCCCCTCACATCCACATGCACGTTCCGGGCGGTTGTACGCTCCCCGGGCCACCCTGGATGGCACTGCCTACTCCTGGAGCTTCCCGGGGAAGTCACCAGATCTGGGGGTGGCAGCACACGCTGCCAGCTGAAAGGTTTCTGCGGGAGGAGGGGATGAGGAGCCCAATCCTGCCTGAGCTGTGCTGCGCTGTGCTGGCACGCTCGGTGCCGAGAGTGTGGGGCACGGAGCGCCCGCTGCTCTCCCTCCTGGGAATAAATAAACCCAAATTCATTAAATTAATGAGTCAAAATCCCGGCTTTTTAAGGGCTGCTGAGAGGAGGGGGGTCCCTGCGCTGGGCCGGGCGCTGTCCGAGGTGCTGAACGCTCCGGGTGCTGACCTGTCCGTGGTGCTGACCAGTGCACGGTACTGACCAGTCCAGAGGGCTGACCAGCCCAGAGTGCTGACCACTCCGTGGTGCTGACCACCCTGAGAGGAACCTCCTCACTCTCCACAACTCCCAACAGGAAGGTGCAGCCACGAAGAGTCAGGGACAAGAGGGAACGGCCCTCAAGTTGTGCCAGAAGAGGTTTAGATGGGGTATTAGGGGAATTTTCCTCACCAGGAAGGTTGTCAGGCACTGGCACAGCTGCCCAGGGCAGTGTTGGGGTCAGCATCTCTGGGAGTGTTTAAAAGATGTGGCCCATGGGGATGTGGTTTGGGCTGGGCTTGGCAGTGCTGGGTTATTCCAGGCGGTTTTAGATGGATTTTCCAACCTTAACAATTCTATGATTCTACATTCTAAGCACAGTCCTGGGCTTTCTGCTGCCCTCAGTACGTGCCCTTTACACCAGGTTACAATTTTCCCCCTATTTTTCCCCCATTTTCCCACAATGGAACAGGCTCTTCCCCAGTATAACTCATTTCCTGTTCAGTGCTGCTTCCAGTGCCTCTCCTCAAATGGCAGCGGAGAGGAATCCAGTCCCCAGGCAGTGAATTAGGAGGTGGTAGCTGCTCATTTTTCATCTCTGTGATAAAAAAAAAAAAATCTAATGCAATCATCAAAAAATAAAGCTGAGTTTTTCATGTCTTCACCATTAGGAATGTCTCTTGCTACTGCTCTCTTTTCCCTCCTACTCCCAAATTATTGAGGTCTCAGCAGTGTTTAAAATCTCGTGGAAATTTACTTTTGGATGCCAGCAAAGGGGTGGGAGTTTGAGTAATCTCTAGGGCAATAACATTCTAGAAGTGTTGTGTTCCCTTAATAAAAACACTTCTGATTCAGAAACATAAATGTTATTTTTCCAAAGGCACCCTCCTGAACGGGGCTATTCTTTCTTACCCTCTCACTTAAGGCATTACAACTCTTGGGTGACGTTCTGCTGCTTCAGTAGCCATAACCTTACATTTATTGCATGCGCGGCCACAGCAGCCCCCTCTGATAATTCTGTTTAGGGCTGTGAAATTTGCCTTCAGCTCCGAAATCGAATCCATTCTCTGCCCACAGCTCCATGATGGGCTCCTGCATGTCTCTGTCTGCCAAGGATGTTTGTGGTTATTGATGCTGAGTGTGGCTATTTATCACAGGCAATACAGAACAAAGAAGAATTTATTAATAAGTCTCCTGGTCCCATATGCTTCCCCGAGGAACCTGAAGCGTGCTGTTTTCTCCTTGCCCCATTTATATCTGCATGGTTTTGCTGCTGTCCACTCAGATTAAATGCTGGCTGAGGAGAAGGAGCTGCTCCGCAGCACACGGCCAGGTCAGAGCGAGGGTTCAGGGAGGGCTCCTGGGTTATTGGGTGGCAACAAACAGGGAAATAATGTGGAATTCTGTGAGAGTGACACCAGGATGTCACCCAGGGGTGGGGTGAGGATGCTGCTTGCCCAGGCAACTCCAGGGCTGTTGAGGGTTGCTCTACTCAGCTTTTGGTGTGGGTCAGTTTGTGTCAAATGGGGACAATATCCACAGGCAGGAGCTGTGCTGTGTCCTGCTGGGTGACAGGGGCCACGTGGGGGCAAGCAGCACCTGCTGGGGGCCTGTGGCCTCTCTCTTGCCTCACTTAAACAGGAGCACAGAATCACAGAATCATTTTGTTTGGAAAAGACCTCCAAGATCGAGTCCAGCCTGTGACCAATCCCCAGCTTGTCACCCAACCCAGAGCACTGAGTGCCACATCCTGTCATTCTTGGACACCTCTGGGGATGGGGACCCCAAACCTCCCTGGGCACCCCCTCCCAATGTTTAACAACCCTTTCATTCTGCTTGATGTCCACTCTGAACCAACCCAGTGCAGCTTGAGGCTGTGTCCTCCTGTCCTGTCAGAAGCTGCCAGGGAGAAAAGGCAACCCCAGGCTCCTGCAGACACCCCTGGTGGGAGCCTGGGACCTCTGTTTGTCCACCCCTCACCTTCCTCTTGGCCCTGCTGGGACACTGGAGCAGGCAGAGAGGGGGAGGATGTTCTGTGGGAGCTCCTGCCTGGAAAATCAGATTCACTGCTGTGGGGACGCAGTGATTCCTGGTGTGCTTGAGAAAGGGAAGGTGCCTAGGGAAGTTCTGGCTTTCCCCATCTTGTGCCTCCTTATGCACTAATTAAAGGTCAGTCCCATTTGCATTCAGCGCATTTCTCTCCTTCCCTGGGCATTTGCATTGGCAGAGGGTTGTTTTCCATTTGACCAAGCTGTGGCTGGAACCATTGCCCGGGGCTGAGAGTCTCTGCTCCCACCTTTGGAAACCCAGCAGAGCCCACGGTGGCTCAGGCAGCATCTGCAGGAGAGAGGAACAGAGCCCCCCTCGTGCTGCTCCTGCTCCCCAGCCCCACAAGACGAGCATTAGGCATTTATAGGTTTTTCTCCATGGATACATAGCCGGGCACGTTGGTAAAAATATACCCGTGCACGAGTATATTTATGTGTAGTGCAGCAAGGCAGCACAGGCTGAGCTGATTCCCTCGGGTGGAACACCAGCCTTCCCTCCGAGCGCTTTCAAAGGGGAGCTCTGCTGATAATTAGTGCAAATATTTTGAATACAGAACTCATCACGGGCCTTTGTCGCAGTGACAGGCAGTGACCTGAGATACATTTCTCCTTTCTTAATGCACCCGGAATATGTAATTAAGAGGTGACTAAAAGATTCTTTATCACTCTTTGTTTTCTAACGTGGCAGGCTGTTATGAAATGCTGCCCCCTCCTTCCGTGGCGTTCGGTTCCCCGTGACAAATGCAGGGATGGAGGTTTGTTCTGCTCTTCAAATCACTCCGAGCTCCTCCACTTCCAAGGTGCTGTGCCTGCCTTCTGCCTGGCCCAGGGTTTTGAGAGCCAGAATCTGGAGGCAAAGGCAGCTGGCAGAGTAGGGACTTGCCCAAGAGGTGCTGCTGGAAGGGCACAGTGAGGCTGGGCACGGTGCTGCCATCACACATGCCCAGCAGCTCTGGTGCTGCTGAAGGAAATTTGTGCAAATACACCTGAAAGCAGGATGGAGAACACCTCAGGTGCAATCTCTGCAGGCCCTGACACCCCGAGCTGAGGGTGTCAGGCCCAGGGCTGGCCCCACGTTAGCACAGCACTGGGCTGTGACACGCTGCAGTAAATGCAGCGTGACAGCACCTGAGCAGGCTACGTGCAGAACAGATGTCCCCTGGCTGGGGCTGGGCCGTGGCACAGCGTCACCCCATCCATTATAGATCATTTCCCTCACCATCAACAGCGCCCAGAACAGGACTGCTAAAGGACACATTAAAGGGTTGAGAGCAGAGGAGGAACTTGAGAGGAGAGAGCTTGATCTCTGGGCTTGTTCCCCATCTGGGAGATGGTGGAGTGTTGGCAGGGCCTTCCCTGGCTCCTTGGCCAACTCTGCTGTGCTTGTCACCCCTGAGCCCTCAGAACCCACAGCACCTTCCCTGCTGGGACCCTCAGCCCTCACATGGCTGATGGGAAGGGACCCAGGCTGCTCCTTCCTCTCCTCCTCCTCCTCCTCTCTGGGGAACTCCACCTGGGGGGCTGGATGCTGTGATGGCTGCAGTAGCCTGAAACCTCCCAACCCCATCAGCTTTCACTCTCCTGTTGACTTATTTGTTTGTTTAATTGTTCCAGCTCACCAGCCTTACCTGGCAATCCCGCCTCATTACAGGAAACACGAGGCTTTTATTAGGACTGTGGAGTGTCATCCAGTGTTTTCAGTGAACGTATAATTTGCCATGTATGAAAACCATTTCCCGAATTAATTTACCTACTGCAAACAGTTTGTATTAATGAAAATGCATTTTTCATGTGGGTTTGCTGGCAAAGCTGGCTGGAGCTCAAGAGCTCACTTTATCCATCCGGCGTGAGTAGGAGATGGAATTTGTTTAAAAATTAAATAAATAACACACCCACCCCCCATTTTTTAATACAATATGGCCCAGCAATAATCTCCGAGGCAGACTGCAAAGGCTGCAGAAAGCTCCATCTGTGGCATTTTAATATGCAGCATTGTCTCCCGTTTTAATATCCCCCCTTGCCCGGCTCGTGTTTGTGTAAGTGAGAGGCGAGATGCTGTCATCTTCCCGGGTCACATTTTGCTGCTCAGAATGAACAGAAGTGGAGATGGATGGAGCCATGGAGCCCTTCCCATATTAACACGCATATTTTAGAATAATTGATGCTGAATTCATTTTGCAGCCTCGTTTCTCCTCAGCCTTCCCCCACCCCCTCTTTCATATTTGCATGGAAAAAAATCCTGTGATCCGTCCAGATGGCAGCTGGAGGCTCTCAGCTGAGCTGGGCCGTGCGCTGGCTTCGGGAGGCTCCTCCTGGCCAGGCTGGGATCAGGGGCTGGAGGTGGGATGCTGATGGCTCTGGCACTGTCTGGAGGGCAGGAAGAGCCTCTTGCTTGGATGTGACCCCAACGATGCTCAGCTGCATTTGGGGTGTCCTTCTCTGCTCCTTGGCCAGAGCTGGTAAAGCCAGGCTTTGTGTGTAGCCAGGCCTGAGCTCTGTCTCAGTGGAGGGGACATCAGGTAATAAAACCTGGGGCAGCACCCAGGGAGCAGCATCACTCTCTGCAGAAATGTGCTCATCAAACTTCTGGGATGGGCAGAATGAGGGTTCTACTGGTGCTTTAAAATAAGAAGGTTTGAAATAGATTGTAAGGCTAGATTAGGAAAACTTGCTCCTGTTTGGGGATTGTCTTCAATTACTGCATGCTACCAGAAAACCCACACCAAGCTCTTTTCTGTAAGTGGGAATTAATACAGGCTTGTGGAATTTCCCTTAAGAGAATCAAGGAATGTGTCTGAAAATGTGCAGGTGTGTTTGAGTAGATGCCCTGCAGTGCCCACAGTGTCCTTGGCCTTCGTAAGGAGCTCTGGAGCAGCTCCGAGTCCAACCTCTCTCCCCATGAGCTGGCTGGGCAGCCCCTGTCATTTCACACCCCCTGTGCAGGGCTTGTCTCTGCCCTTTGTCCCAGGAGGTGACACTGAGCATCCCAGCCTGCTGAGCCCCTGGTGTGTGCAGCTGAGCCCACGAATAATCCTTTGGAGATAAGTGGACATTTCATGCGCTTAAAGTTAAGCCTGTGCTTAAAGTTAAGCCTGTGCTTAAGCACAAGCAGGACTCAGGCTGGCGAGCTGGGCACCCTTGGGTGATGGTGGGCACAAGGAAAGGGGGCACACCCCGGGCAGGGGGGTGAGGCTGGCTGGGGCAGGGGCTGCAGAGCCCGATCTGGGTGTGCACTGCCGCCCTGAGCCTTGCCGGGTGCAGATTTGCAGGCATTTCCTGCTGCTCTCCTGTGTCTGGGGACTCCCTAATCAAGGACATTCCCGAGCACACGTGTCACCTGCCACTCAGCACACAGCTTAACCTCATGCCATGTGTTTATCTCATTCCAGGACTACTGTCAGCAATGCCACTCTAAGCATAAACTTAATTATATCTCCTCGGGTAGCAGCAGGGAAGTGATTTATTGCTGCTTTTTGTTCCCTCCCTCCCCTCACCTCTCTGTGATTACACTCCTGCTTGCTGCTGAGGAGATGCTGATGCTTGACTGCAACTTTGCTGCAGTTGCAGAGCCCATGTCTAAAGACAGTGCTGGCCAAAGGAGGCCTCTCAGTGGCCACAGAGCTCCCTCTTGGTGGCCCTGTCTCTACCCACCAAACCAGCAGGGTGGCACAGCACACTGGGATTTTTGGGTGGGCAAGTGGGATCTTCCAGGGCTAATGCTCAATCATGCCTTTTCAGAGGATCATTTTATTTTAAAATAATTGCTGTGCCGAGGCAGGAGTCCCCTGGCTGAAGTGGCTCCTTGGGAGCAGATGTGCTGGCTCCTCAGTGCTCCTTCAGCTCAGAGGCTGAGATTCCCCATCCAGCCCTGTGCTGCTGGCGGCTTTTCCCTGGCTCCATCCCCACTTCTGGGGGTGCTGACGGGAGCATCCCCACAGGAGGCTCCTGGCTGCTCTGCCCCGCTGCCAGCCTCGGCTCCTGGGGAAACAGAGAAGTTTGGGAATGGTTTCTCTTCCCTGTGCCATCCACCAAGGCTCCTGCTCTCACTCTCCAGGGGAAGAGAAGGTGCTTTAATTATTCCTGCCTTCTGGAAAGCCGTGGTAATTAGCAGCGCTGCAGAGAGCAAGGCCTGGCTGGGCTTCTGAGCACTTTGAGGAGGCAGAAGCTCCTCGGTGCTTTTTAAAGACATTTCCCCTCCGAGTGCAGCTGTGACAGCCCTGGAGCACCTGGAGATGCCCCTGGCTGTGTGGGACAGGATGGGATTGGGGGTGCACTGCTTACCTTGGGTCCCTTTGGTGAGTGCCCCAGGATTTTTTACAGCATCACATCAGCCCCAAGTTTCAGCATGCAGAGCACAGCCCTGCCACAATGCGCTCGGAATTTCTCCATGTGGCTTTGAACAAATTGCTGATTATTTTTCCCCTCATTATTCACCTGACAGAGGAGCAGGTTGAGTAATTAGCGAAGGCGCGTGAACTTTGCGGTGTTTTTATGAATAAAACATGTGTGAACTGGCTGGGTGCTGGCCCTGCTGCTCCAGCCTGTGCACCCACCCATGTCTGCCAGTGAGGGCACCCCTGGCCTGGCCTGTGCCACTGTCCCCGTGTCACCCTCCCTGGGACAGCTCAGCTTTTTGCAGTGAAAGCTCCTCGGGCAGGCTGGGCTGCCTTCCTCAGCGCTGCTGATGAGGAGTTTCTTTGTGTGCCTGTGCTGGATGCTGCAGTGGCCCCTCCTGGCTCCCAAAATCACCCCGTGCCCGCCCTCCCCGCGTGTGCAGGCGGCAGCAGCTGCTCGGAGCCGAGCGGCGGCCAGCGAGGCTTCAATAGCAGCTGAAAGGGAGGAATAATTTGCATCCCGTCACTTTGGAGAGGCACTCGGAGGCGGGATCTGGCTGCAGCGCCGCAGGGACAGAGGGACCCGGGCTGGGGAGAAGCGCTGAGCGTTCCCAGGCTGCTGATGGGGGAGATGTGGGTGCCTGCCCTGGACAGAAGGGCTGTGCCCAGGGGTCTGTCACCTTTGGAGCTGGGCATGGGAGGCTGTGCCCAGGGGTCTGTCACCTTTGGAGCTGGGCAGATGAGGCTGGACGCTGTGTGCCCAGCCCATGCCACCTTGTCCCTCTGCACCTCCGTGTCCCCTGCTCCTTCCTGTGCCTGCCCTCCGAGGGGACCCAGCCCTGGTGGCTCCCTGGGCTGGGCTGCCTGTCCCTGAGCCCAGTAGTGCCTGCTGGAGCTGGCACTGAGGCCTCGGGCTGTCCTGGCACAGCCAGTGCTGTAAAGGCACCACTGGAGCGTGCAGAGCAGGAGGGAGCCCTGGGCAGGAGGCCAGGGGCTGAGGAGGTGTCCCCCAGGCTGGCGGTGGCAGTGTCCCCTCTGTCCCCATGTCCCTTGCCCTGAGCCATGCTCCGACCTGGCAGCTCTGGGGCACCCCCAGAGCCTTCAGAGCTTGCACGAGATGAGGGGAATTCATCCTGAATGGCACTGCAGGGAGGCAGAGGAGGCAGGAGCAGCACACAGCGAGCTTGAGTCTCTCATAAACTGAGACAGGCAGTGAGATGCAGGTCACCCTTCTGAGGCACAGGACAGTTACGGGATCCCAGCTCTCCCTGACCACCACAATCTGAGAGAATTACAGCATGGGGACTGTGTGCTGTCTGTGCCACCGTGCTGACAAATGGATATTCCCCCTCCAGCCTGGAGACAATACCCAAGGGTGCCAAGCCCTCAAGTTCTGCTCTGTGTTTTGCCCAGACTAAACCTGAACAGGCCAAGGGCAGTGCTGGGAGCCAGGGCAGCCCCCTGTGTCTGCTGGACTCCTGGAAGGGAGGTGACAGCATGGTGTGACAGGATCTCACCTCGTTTAAGGCTTGGAGTCATGCAGAGGCCGCTGCTCTCCTGGTGAGCTGCCCCAGCCCCTCGCTGCTTGTTGCTAGGAAATCACACCTGATTGCAGGGCTGGAGCGGCCCAAGTCGAGCTCAAGGATGTTGTGTCAGGGTCAGGCGGACACAGGATCTCCCTTCTCTGTGCCTGTGGTGTCCAAGGAGCTGCTCAGAGCTGGGTCCGGGGGGTTGTGCTGCATCCCACAGCACCTCACTAATTCCCAGAATGATTTTGAGGTCATGTTGTGAACTCAGAGTGCTCCCCTGCTGGCTTTGAAGCCTAAACTGTTCCTCACAATGCCCAGTGCTCGCACGAGGCTCCCCAATGCCAGGAGGGAATTATTTTGATGGGAAGGGTCTGTGCCAGGCCTGCCTCCATCAGGACTGCCAGGTTGCTAAACAAAGCCACCGGGGCTGCTTTTCTTCTTGAGCATCTAACTAGGTCAACAGCCATTTGCCTTGTCTTAATAATTATTGATAAGCTGCAGGGGATCATGTGTGGTGCAGAGGGGGCTGCTCCTGCCCCCAGCTGCCCGTGCAGCCCCCGCCCTGGCAGATGCTGTGCAGGGGATTTGTGCCCTGGCTCTGGTGGAACACCAGGGGTGTTTCCCCCCGGGAGCCTGTGCAGCTCCCCAGCTCTCTCTGCACATTTCCAGCTCTGGAGAATGGGAGGCAATGGAGAAGGGCTCGTGGTGGCACACTGGTGGCTTTTGTGGCTGCAGGGATCTTGCTCCCTTCTGGCCCCTTTCCAAAGGGATTCTCTGGCTCACACACACTTCAGTCAGTGTTTGCTGATCACTGGTGGGAGGTGAGAGCAGTGATGCCCTGTCCCACCCCACACCTCCCTCCTCTCCTGCCACCAGCCCCGTGAGTGCTCCTGGCTGCAGGGAACATGAGCAGAAGTGGTTTTCCTCTGGAGTCCCCCCCTCTGGAGGGTGGGAGACAGGGAGGAAGGATCAGAGTGTCCCACGGGCTGGGGAGGGTCACGGTGAGCTGGGCCAAGCTGCCTCCACCCTCCAAGGCAGCTGCTGCTGGGGGAATCTGTGGCTGTGCAGAGCCAGCTCTCCAGGTGAGTGGGTCTGGCGTCCCCTCCTCACTGTGGGCTCCTCTCTGAGCCTCCACAATCAAAGCGTGCAGGCCAGCTCCAGCGAGGTGAGAGGCAAAGAATAAATCCAACCACCCTCTCCAAGCCGCTCAGACTTCAGAGCTGGAGAGGAGGTTATGTCCTGGGGATTTTTTTTTCTGTTGCTTTTGCAGCACTAATGAGCAGGGAGGAAGTTCTACTCTTTGTTCGAGTCGCGTTCACTGAATTTTTTTCCCCAGTGAGCAGCAGGGAGGGGAGGAGGGGATGGGAGGCACCGTGCCTGGACACGTGGGACCAGGCAGCGAACGGCATCGTCCCGCTTCACCCCTGAGCTTCAGGTGACACAGCTGCTTTTGGGAGGCTTTTTTTTCTCTCATCAGATCAAAACAGGTCTTGGCTTCAGC
>NW_005054447.1:703666-707032 GCF_000277835.1 Geospiza fortis
TTCTTTCAGAGCTGGTGCGGGGCAGTGATGTGCAGCTCTCTTGCAGTTTTACACGTCGCACAGGGAGTTTCTGACCTTGACTTCTTCCAGCAGTCCCTGGATAGATTTTTTCTGGGGAGCCTGCTCCAGTCCTGCCCTTTACAGAGCTCTGTGTGCTGTCCTTGCCCTGCCAGGCACACTTCTGGCTGTAGGAACACAGAGTGTGTGAGGATGTGGCCGTGGGCTCTGCTCTCCCTCCCGATCCAGTGGTTTTAAAAACCACTTCAGAGCACCCAGCATGTGAGAGCTGCTGGGAGGGCAGAGGGCTCACTGGGTGTGCTCATTCAGGCAGGGCCTGGTAAAACTTCACCCAGTTCTTGCCTTCCTCTGGGCCAGGGCTGGCACCTGACCAGCCCAGACTCAGCCCCTGAGCACAGGGACACTGCCCGGGGGTGGCAGGGACACTGCCCGGGGGTGACAGGGACACAGTGCCCGGGGGTGACAGACCCTGCCACCCACCCTCACCCACCCAGGGCCCACTGCCCCTCCACTTTATCATAATGCAGCATGAATTGCATTAGCTCGTTTGCCTCTGGGCCTGGGGATAATTTAATCCTGGAGTGGCTCAGGAGGCCAAGCACGGTTTAGTCTGTGGAGCCCCACAGCCCCTCTGGCCGCTGCCAGCTGAGCTGGGCTTAGGGCTCAGGCTCAGGCTCAGGCTCAGGGCTCAGGATCAGGGCTCATGGCCCAGGCTCAGGGCTCAGGCTCAGGCTCAGAGCCCAGGCTCAGGCTCAGGGCTCAGGATCAGGGCTCAGGGCCCAGGCTCAGGATCAGGCTCAGGGCTCAGGATCAGGGCTCAGGGCTGGCTGGGCACGGTTGGGCTGCACACAGGGAGGGGGATGTGGCACTGCACACCCTTCCCATCTCGTTAGCCAGATTCTGTAGCGTGCAGTAACAGCGGGCGCGGTGGCGCGAGGGCTGCGCTGACCGTGGCACACAGAGAGGGGGTCCCTCTCACGTGCCTCTCATCTCCCTTCCCTCTCATCACGGGAGGGTTTACTTAGCAAGCTGAAAAAATCATTACATATGCTGCTAGTGGCCTGGTTAATTAAGATCTACAGTTCTCTGGGTAGGAAAAGACGACCTATATTTACTGTATGTAGGAAGACATCTGTCAGCTCCAAGCGCTAGATATCCCAGCGCAGGTTTGTCCTGCTTTTGCAGGCTCTGAATTGCAACTGTTTTAAGCTCTGATGCAGACCAAGTTAATTTTAAGATGACTGTTACTATTCTAAACATAAGGAAGGGCATATTTAGCCTCTCAGTACTCAAGAAGGCAAAACCCCCTGCATGTTTCTAGTAATTTTTCCCTAACAGTTTGCACAAAACAACAACAACAAATCCTATTTGGTTTCTGCAAAAGAATATGTTCGAGGGTGATCGTAAAATAGATTATTTTTAAATCTGCAGATGGTTTCCACATATTCCTCCTCAGCTCACTGCAGCTTTCCACCTCAGTAAACTGGTTTGTAATTTAGCCGAGGGCTGTGGAGCAAGCGTTCTGTCGTCTTGTTTTTCTTGTTCGCCTCCTTTACCCCCCCACGCCCCCCTCTGCTTTCTGTCCCCTTTCTCTCCTCTCTCCTTGCTTCTCCCCTGCCCAGGGGCTGTTGGTGTTGGGATGGGTGTGAAGGGATGCTGAGCCGAGGCTGGCTTGGCCATGGCACCCCCTACACCCTGTGGGCAGCATTGTGGGGAGCTCCTGGCAGGGCTGGGGCTGGGATTGGGGCTGGGGGGAGCCCCAGCCTCTCTCCCCCTTCACTCCTCAGTGGGGAAGCTCTGCCACACTGGGCTGCTCCCATCCACTCCAGCTGAGGGGGTTATGGGGGGCTCAGGCCATGGGGAAAGGGTGAGGGATGCATAGCCCTGGCAAAGATAATTAGAGGAAGGATGCACTCTGAGTTCTGCAATGGCGGCTCCCCCCTCCCCCCGCTCCCTGGAAGAAAACACTGCTTTTTTTATTTCTTTGTTCTTTCACGGTTCGGCATTATAATTATTGAGATTTCACTGCAGGGCAAAATGATCATTTGACAATGTAAGTGGGGAAAATAATTCTCGTGTTATCCAGCAGCCTCACTCTTATTATAATTATGGCGAAACTCCTGCAGACTGAAGTGGGGGCAAAGAATTTCCTCCTATGTGGTGTTTGGCTTTTCAAGATTTCTCAAGATTTGATTGCAGATGGGAGAATTTTTTCCCCCTCCCATCAATAATCCGAGGTTGGTGATGGATGGCGAAGGACCAGGGTACCTGTTGTTTTCCCCTTTGTTTTCATTAGGCGTTTTCCATTTCTGTCATTCTCGGCACCGGTGATGGATTTTTATGAGCAAATATCTTGGTTCGAGCCATTCGGAATTGTTTGCACAGTAATGTCTGCAGCGGCAGCAAAACCCAATTAAAAAATCAGAGGAAAATTGATGCAAAACTGCAAATCAGCCCCTCTCAAGATGGGGAACAACAACGGCACGTTCTGTGCTGAGGCAGGGGCTGGGGCTGGGCTCACCTGCCCTGGGCTGGGCACCTGGGGCTGGGCTCACCTGCCTGGGGCTGGGTTCACCTGCCCTGGGCTGGGCACCTGGGGCTGTGGCTGTGGGGGTTTCTCCCTTTGGCTGCAGGCAGTGCCGTGGTGTTGGGAGTGCTGTTGGAGAATCTCCAGATTCTTTGTGAGCCGTCCTTCCCAGGGCAGTATGGTCACCACATTCCCTGTTCCATGCTCCATTCCTTGCCATCCTCCCTCCCGTGTCATCCTCCATTCCATGCCATCCATCCTGTGCCATCTATCCCGTGCCATCCTCCATCCTGTGCCATCCTCCCTCCCATCCCATTCTCCATCCTGCGCCATCCTCCCTCCCATCCCATCCTCCATCCCATGCCATCCTCCATCCTATCACATCCTCCATCCCATCACATCCTCCATCCCATCCCATACTCCATCCCGTTCCATCCTCCCTCCTGTGCCATTCTCCATCCTGTGCCATTCTCCATCCCATGCCATTCTCCATCCCGCAGTGCCAGCCTGGTGCCCAGTATCCCTCAGCATCCTTCTCGGGCTGGCAGCCGTGGCAGGGAGCACGACGTGGTGGCAGGGAGGTCTGCTGTCCCCTGCTAGCCCGGGGCTGATGGAAACGAGCTGACAGAACACAGGCAGCATTAGCCTAATTATGGCCATACCCGCTACCTCTGCGTGGAATTTCCTTTCTTAGCGACTTCCTGTTTTCCTCTTTGAGATGCAAATTTTTGCACAGTCCTCGATCCAGATTTTCTCCTCATTAGCATGAAATCTGACTAGTTCCGCGGTTTTTTAAATAGCAAATGAAAAAAATAAAAAAA
>NW_005054447.1:707220-713113 GCF_000277835.1 Geospiza fortis
AAAACTAAAACCATGAAAAAGCCGACGCTCCAAAAACCCCTTTTTGAATTGAGTGTTCTCTTGGTGGATTTTATACGTTTTTATGCCTGCCGTAATCCCAGCCCGCTGCAGCTCAGCGCTGCTGATGGAGCCGGAGCAGACGGCACTGTTTTGTGCTAAATGTCACTCTAGTAATACTCAGCTCCGCTCGGAAATAGAAATACAACCCTGGCTGGCGTGCGGCGTGGTGAGCCGGGCTCGGAGCTGCCCTGCTCCCCTGCCGGCGTCCCGATGCTCCGGGAATGCCTCTTGCCTTTTGCCTGGCATCGCCTCCCCCTCCCCAGCTCCCTGCCCAGCCCCTCCCTCCCCGCTGCTTTCCACCACATAATGAGTTTGATAAGAAATTGTCTCGTTAACAGGATTAGCCATGGAAATCTCTAGTCCCCTCCTATTCATTTTGTAATGCTCTTCATCCTGTTCTGTAATTTTCTGCTGGTATTAGGCGGCTCCGGACCACCTCGGGAGATTAATTCCTCCTCCTTTGGCGCTGCCAGCGTGCCTGGTGACGGGGGGATGCTCCATGGGCAAGCCCCGGCCCCGTGGCCCCCACCAGGGGATTCCTTCTCTTCCTCCTCCTCTTCCGTGCTCTGGTTCGGTGAAAGTGTGCCACTCCCAAAGTCGCTTACGCAAACAAACCCAAGCGTCCCCAAACACTGCTGGGTTTGGCTGCCAAGCGCTCCGGTGACTCAGAGGTGGATTAAAGCCCGGAGAGGCAAACTGTGCTCTCCCTCACACCCGTGCGAATCCATTTCCGTGGGCAGCATAATTCGGGATTTACTTCTAGGAACATGACTTGCAAGACTGGCCCTTGGGTAAATAATGACTCTTGATTTAATAACTCCTGCCAGCCCTGCAGGATACCTCACTTCCGAGGCAGCTAATAGAGAGAGATCTTTCCTAACATCTGTTTGCCCAATTTTGCCGGCTCGTGAGCCTGGATCTGGGAGGCAGCAGAAGCTGCCCACTGCCAATGAGTCCAGTGAGGATGGAAAACATCAGGGAAACACGGTGTGAAAAACATCAGGGAAACACGGTGCTCCCGGTGCTCCACTGCAGCCACGTGCTGGCTGCTCACACCCGGATGCAGGATTGGCAGTGCCAGCTCCTGATTATGCCCATAATTTGTTCTGGTGTGTGTTTTCCTAAGTCCTGAGAAGAAAATCCCTGGTTTTGCTGGAAAACTTCTCCACTAGCCCAGCAGTCGGTGTGCAGTGTCCCGGGCACCCCCAGGGCAGGGTGACAGTGGTCGGGGACACATGCCCCTGGTTGCCATCCTGTTGCAAAAATTTGATGCTCAGAAATCCCTTCCAGTGTTCCCCTTTGGATTTTTTGGCTTGTCAGATCCCCGGAGCCCCAGGAGCGGGGACCTGGCGCAGCAGCTGCTGGACAGCAGTGTGACACGGAGGTGACAGGGACACCCTCCTTGTAAACCTTTCCTGCTTTTGCTTCTCTCTCTTGTTTCACGTCTCCCTCTCAGAAAAGCCATTTAAATGTAATTCTGTTCTTAAGCCCTCTCCCTCATGCATGCCTAATGAACAGCCGGCAGAGGTGCCGGAAACGGCCCGAGTAGGATTCAATCTCGCCGAGTGTCGACAAGTCATTTGGAAGGAGCCCTGGGAGCGCGCCCAGTTTTATTACAGCGTAATTAGAAATAAAATCTTGTTGCGGGAGGAGAATGAGAGATGGGTGTTAATCCTGGAACGGGAGGAGATGGAGCCATGCTTATTAAGGAGATTAGGGAGGGGAGGTGGAGAGCCCGTCACGACTGCCCGATTTCCACTCCTCCTCTGCTGTTCCCTCTGCCCTGACTCCCGCAGAAAGCACCGGGTCCTTCTGTCGGGAAAAGGGAAAAGGGAAAAGGGGCACTGCTCCTGGGGGAGGATGAGGAGGATGAGAAGGATGAGGAGGAGCCCGAGCTGCGGGCTCAGCTGGCACCGCTCGCGTTACAAATGCCCGTGACTCCTCCAGGTGGGAACCTTTGGCAGAGCTCACAGCTCTGCTGCCCCGGCTCTGCCGGAGAGCTCCGCTGCCTTTGGAAGGGCTGGCAGCAGTGACGGCCCTGCAGCTCCCCTGGGATCCCCACGGCAGGCAAACACGTAAATAAATCTGTCAGATTTGTGCAGGTCCTATGAAATTTGCATCGGGCTCAGCTCACAGCTCCTCTTTAACATCTCCGCCAGGGAGGGATGCAGGGAGCTTTAATCTCAGTGCCCGGCCCAGGCCCCCTCTGCTCGCAGCATTTGCTGTGGCACGAGCTGGGCTCAGCCTACTGAGATGAAAGGCAGCTCTGGAGCATGGGCACCGATGCCAGCCCCCTCCTGTGCCCCATGTCCCCTGCCCCGCTGGGCACTGGTCCCAGGGCTGTGGCTGTCCCCAGAGGGAGGTGATGATCATGGGCGGGCAGGAGTTCCCATCCTGGCTGGGTTTTCTGTGGATGTTCCTTGTCCCCAGGCGAGCTCCATGCCGGGCAAATGGCATCCTGGAGCAGCAGCCACAGCAGAAAAGTGCCGCTGTGGCCGCGGTGGAAAATTACAGCCTTTGCTCTTTGGGGCTTCCCCCTCCGTGCCTTCCCCCCGGGAGGCGTTTGTCACTTTAAACGCAGCCACAAATAGCAGCAAACACTTATTGGATTTGTTTGGGATGCCTTGGGATGCTCATGCTCCGAGTATGGCTAATTCATAAATGCTGGCACCTATTGATTCTGCAGCAGTACCAGGGGAAAGTTATCTCATTAGTCTTATGAACTATAAACGTGCTCCCTCCTGCAGCCCTGACCCCGTTGTTTTGATAAATCTATATTGGATAGAGCAGGAGCTGGTAACCTGCACCGAGTGTAATCTTTCTCTTGGAACTGGGAGCCCCTTGGGAATGATGCTGGGGTTGCAGGGCCACCACTGGCAGCTGGATGTGGGAGAGGTGTGTGTGTACTCAGTGAGACCACGCGGGAGAGCCCCCCTCTCACCCTCATGCTTTTCCCCAGGTGAGGGCCAGGTCCTGGGAATTTAGGTGGAATTTAGCTCGTGGTGGGCTCTTGGTTTGATCCAAGGGCTTTGGTATCTCCAAAGGTAGCAGTTCAAGTCTAACTGGAAGAGTTTTTAGAGGCACATCAGCCTGGCCACGGACGTGCTTAATCCTCTGCTTCCTGTAAAGCCTTTCCACCTCCTGGCAGGCAGAGAGATCTGATTTTGTTTGGAGCCCTGCGACGTTAATCTGCCTGGCAAACTCAGCAATAAGTCACTTGGGTGAGGTCTGTTGGAGCCGTCACATCAGTTACAGCGCCCTGAGCATCTCCCCTGAGCCAGCAGAACGTTCCTCGACAGAGCCACTTGTCCCCTCCCAGGAAAAAAGAAAAAAGGAAAAAAAAGGAAAAAACAGCAAGCAGGGCTGTGCTGTCAGCTTGGGTGGATGTCACACGTGATGGAACAGTGTCACCACACCGTGCGAGAGGCAGATGCCTCCTGTCACTCCATGGTGGAAATGTGGATGCTAAACCCGCAGGGTTTCTGCCTGTTCCCGTCCCCGGGGAGGTTGTTGTGGCTGGAGCCCCATGCAGAGCCTGGATCTCGGGCACAAGGCTTTGTTCCCAGCCCGGAGCACGGCAGCGCAGGGCTGTGGATCCCCAGGCACGGCCGCGTGTGAGGGTGTGGGCTGGGGCTGCCAGCACTTCGCAAAATACAGCCCCGTTTCCATGGAAACCAGCTCCCCCCACCTCAAACTCCAGTGCAGCCGATGTTCTCCGCTTACTGGTTTGATGGGAGATGAAAAATTAATGTTTGATTTGCATCTTATTGCGGTGCTGTGGGACCACTCCCCCGGCCCTTCGGCGGGGGTCGCACAGAGCCCGGGGCGGCTCCCGCTGGTGGAGGAGCACAAATCCCCAAATCCCGCACGGCCGGTGCCAGCTGCGGGCTGCTGCGGGGCATGTGCTACCATGGGGGCTCCATGCCATAGTGGCATGGAGCTTTGGGCTGAGGTTTGG
Source organism: Geospiza fortis (assembly GCF_000277835.1). NCBI lineage: Eukaryota > Metazoa > Chordata > Aves > Passeriformes > Thraupidae > Geospiza > Geospiza fortis. The sequence goes on from NW_005054447.1 coordinate 711,239, forward strand.
GCTGGTGAAGCCCAGAACCCTCCCAGCAGGGATGGAGTGACAGGGGTGCTGCCGGAGGTGTGGGGATGGCAGCTCCTGGGGCTGGGGCTGCCGCTCGTGCTCCCAGTGCTCCCAGGGACATCAGCACAGGGTGCCAGCCTGGCAGTGCCTGCGCCTCTGTCAGCCACAGCCGACTGGCATTATGATTAATTGTTTGCTGTTTCTTTGCTGTTTGGAGTCCCCCACTGCCCTGTATCGAGCAGTTGGAGTCAAGCACACACATCTGGCTGAGCCACAGCTGGAATGGGTGATGCCAGCACAGCCTGGCACTGCCATTGCCTTGGCTGGTGGCAGAGACCCTCCCTGGTTCCCTGGGTGAGGATCCCTGCTTTCTGCTGCTCTGTCACCTGCACAATTTGCAGGGAATTGGGCCTGGGGTCCTGCCCAGGGTGTAGGAGCCAGAGTGCTCTGGGAGCATCTGCCTCTTGTCTTCTCTCACTCGTGCTTACTCTGCACTCCTGAGTTTGACCATGAAGCTTTCTTCTTGCCTAAATTGAGACTATCCAGGTGCTTCCAAAAGGTGCTGGAAGCAGAAACAGTTGTTTGGCCTCATCAGCTAGATCCTGGCTTAGCAGGCGTTGTGCAGGGCTTGAGGGAGCCATTTGCAGATGTTGCTGATTTACAGGCTGGGTTTAAAGGTTTTCACTCTGAGCATTCAGCTGCACTAAATTACCTTCTGCAGCCGTGGGGTTTGGTAGGGGGTGGTTTGTCTGGCAGCACGGTGCAGCCGAGCAGATGGAGCATCCCATCCCAGCTGAGACTGGCGCTGGAATAAACCCCAGAGCCCCACAGAGCTGGGGGTGAAAGCCTTGCTTGGCACGGAGGGGGAGGGCAAAGTGCTTTCCAGGTGGGCAGGGAGCCTCTCCAGAGCCCCAGCTTATCCTGCTCTCCATGTAGCCACTACACAGGCCTTTCTATTGGTGTTAATTACTGTTATAATTCATGATGAATTACAGGGGTCAGGAGCCAGCCAAAGACTCCTTCCCCCTGTGCCAGGTTCCAAAACCAGCTGGCCTGAGGGGGCTGCTCTCCCGCCACCCTCCTCCGGGGCTCCAACATCAGCTCAAGCCCTTATTTGTTTTCACATGATTCTAAGTAAGTTAAGCTAATTATTAACTCAGCGGGACGGATTCACTTTTAATTGCCGCGTTGCCATGGAACGCGTGGCACGGCAGCGGAGCAGGAGCAGCGTGTGCCGGAGCTGTGCCACCCGCTCTGCTCCCCCTCTGCAGCCACGGCCGCCCGAACCTGAGCCCTGCGGGTCCAGGTGTGTGTAGAGACACCCAAAGCCACATTTACACCCGGGCAGGTGTGTGTGCATACAGCTGGGAAGGTGTGTGTGCTTACACCGGGCAGGTGTGTGTGCTTACACCCGGGCAGGTGTGTGTGCTTACACCCGGGCAGGTGTGTGTGCTTACACCCGGGCAGGTGTGTGTGCTTACACCCGGGCAGGTGTGTGTGCTTACACCCGGGCAGGTGTGTGTGCTTACACCCGGGCAGGTGTGTGTGCTTACACCCGGGCAGGTGTGTGTGCTTACACCCGGGCAGGTGTGTGTGCTTACACCCGGGCAGGTGTGTGTGCTTACACCCGGGCAGGTGTGTGTGCTTACACCCGGGCAGGTGTGTGTGCTTACACCCGGGCAGGTGTGTGTGTGCTTACACCTGGGAAGGTGTGTGTGCTTACACCGGGCAGGTGTGTGCTTGGCTGGGGGAGTGATGGATGGAGGAAGCGGTGCCCACAAACGCCGGGGCTGCTGTTGCACACACGAGGTTCCTGTGGCTCACCCAACTTCACCAGCCTGCCTGAAACTTCAGCCAGAGCTGCACCCCGATGTG
>NW_005054447.1:713904-740441 GCF_000277835.1 Geospiza fortis
TCCTCGAATTAACCCCCCGGAGGGCACGGAAAAGATGCGGGGCTGGCCGGATCTTGCTTCTCGGGGGCCCGGGCTCCAGCCACACGTCCCGGCGGTGCCTGGGCGTCCCGGGTGGATCATCCCAATCCGAGCGCTCCGATCTGGCCCGGTCCCCTCCCGGTCGCTGTCATTATTTACACGTCACGGCGTTTTACTTCTGCTTGGGAGTAATGAAAGAGGTTTCTTTCCCCTGGAATTTAATTTCACGCCTGAGACTTAGTGATTAATTTTCTCCTTTCCCAGCTGCCTGATGGGCCCTTTTGCTTGTAAATTTTGAAATGTGCCACAAAATTTGTGTATTTTGCACCAATTAGGTGTCACCTTGAGTAATTCCTCCGATGCTGAGTTTATTCCTCCCATCAGCTATTTAGGATGTGGTTTTCCTCCCACCTCAGCTTGTTGTCCTGGCTGCCAGGGGCTGTGCTGGCCGGGTGGGACAGAGCACCCCGCGCTCACCAAGGATAACGGGGTGCACCCTGCACTCCTCTGTGGCAGAGCCAGCAGCTCAAGGGGAGTGGGGAGAGCCAATCTCCTGGATGGCGCTCGCTGGGCACAGTGTCACCATGCCAGGGGGTCTCCCAGTATCCCTGAGACACCTCCCTTCCTCCTGTTCCCCGGGTGAGCCCAGTTCCTCTCCCACCGCAGACCCGGCGGAGTCCATCCCCACCATGTTAGACAGCTTCCAGTCCAGGGAGGTGAAGGCGGGCCGGCTGGTGGAGCTGCCCTGCATCGCCTCGGGCTACCCCAACCCGGCCGTGCGGTGGATCAAGGACGGGCGGCCGCTCCCCGCCGACAGCCGCTGGAGCAAGCGCATCACGGGGCTGACCATCAGCGACCTGCGCGTGGAGGACAGCGGCACCTACATCTGCGAGGTGACCAACACCTTCGGCTCCGCAGAGGTCACGGGGACCCTCACGGTCATAGGTGAGAGCCGGAGGGAGGAGCGGTGGGGGGCTTAGTCCTGCTGCCTTCTGACACGCAAAGCCTTTATCAGTATTCAGCTTTAGAGGTTTGTACAGCTGTATAAACAACAGCCTTGTGTTTTGGCACAGCGTTTGGCTCGCTGGAAGCCACTGTCTTGCACATGTCCGACGTGTTGGGTGCTTCTGTGCTTTGCTTTGTTGATTTACATAAAATTTATGTCGATTTACATAAAATAAGCTCTAGCCAAACAGTAAATACCATCTGGGCAGGCCAAGCATTTATCACGTGCTGTTTTCCTGGGGGCTCCTCCTGTCACCGGGATCCTGGCAGTACCAGAGGCACTGTGCCTGCCTTACCTGCAGCTTGCTGCCAGCCAGGCACCGTCAGCCTGCTGAGAGCCAGCCTGGTGTGTCCCCAGCTCAGCACTGTGCCTGTCACACGGACCACATCTTCTTCCAGCCAACCTGCCACCTCCCCAGAGTATCCTCGCCGGGGGCCTGGGGCTGACGTTGAAAGCAGGGGCTGCCAGCAGCGGGGACGGTGGCAGGGCCACCTGCCTCATTGTGCGGTGACATTTACAGCGCAGCCGGGCTGGCGCTGCCGGGGCAGGAGGAGCAGAGAGCGCTCAGCGGGGACGAGCCGCCTCCCGCGGCACTGCCAACGCCTCTCCCCTCTCTCACAGACCCTCTGCGTGTGACCCTCACACCAAAGAAGCTCAAAACGGGCATCGGCAGCACCGTCATCCTCTCTTGTGCCCTCAGCGGGTCCCCCGAGTACGTCATCCGCTGGTACCGCAACACGGACCTGGTGGCGGTGGATGACTACATCTCCATCCGGGGCATCAGCAACGAGACCCTCCTCATCACGGCCGCCCAGAAGAGCCACTCGGGCGCCTACCAGTGCTTTGCCACCCGCAAGTCCCAGACGGCACAGGACTTCTCCATCATCACGCTGGAGGGTGAGCTGGCTTCCCGGGCTGGGGGCTCCTTCCTCTTCCCCTCTCTGAGGGGATGCTTTGTGCATGGCTGGGGGGCAGGGACACCCACTGGGGTGGGGGTCCTGAGGCTGCTGCCGGCCTGTTCCTGGGCCCTGTGTGCTGTGTGCAGGGGCACAGCATGGCTAGGACAGGGAAGGACCAAAATAAGTGTTGACTTGCCATCCCCAGCCCCTGGGCAACCCTGATCCAGCCCACGAGTGTTTGGATAAGGGATGGGCTCTGCTGAGGGAGGTGTCCCCTCAAGCTGGCATCCGTGTCCCCTCGCCCCTGTCTGCATCTCCCTGCCATGGGGACACCAGCACAGCCATGCATGTGTCCCCAGCGGGGCTCCTGTCCCAGCTGAACCTGGGGTGGGAGCTCAGTGCCATCCTGCTGGCGGGTGACTGCTGCTGCCTGTGGCTGCCGCTCCCTGACCCCCGTCCCGCTGGGTGCCCCCCAGATGGGACCCCCCGCATCGTCTCCTCCTTCAGCGAGAAGGTGGTCAACCCCGGGGAGCAGTTCTCCCTGATGTGTGCCGCCAAGGGGGCCCCGCCACCCACCGTCACCTGGGCGCTGGACGACGAGCCCATCCCGCGGGACAGCGGGCACCGCTCCAACCAGTACACCATGTCTGATGGCACCACCGTCAGCCACATGAACGTCAGCAGCCCGCAGATCAAGGACGGCGGCGTGTACCGGTGCACCGCGCGGAACTCGGTGGGCAGCGCCGAATACCAAGCGCGAATAAACGTAAGAGGTGCCTGTCTACTTTTAAATATCAGAATAGGACTTTTACTGGGCTTTTTTTGGTTTTGGTTCTTCTGTTCCCCGGCTGATCGCTCCTCCTCGCCTCTCCCTCTTCTTCCCCTGGCTACCCCAGCCTCACCCCCTGAGCCCTGCCCCACTCCTTGCACGCTGTGGGGTTGAGCTTCTCTGATGCTTCAAGCAGGGACTTTAACAAAGCAGAAAGCAATTCCAGAGGCTTGGAGAGCTGGAACTTGGCTTTGCAGAGTCAAAGGGCAGCAGTGCCCACACTGGGGTCCACTCTCATTCTGCCAAGCCCTGCCTTGGGGTCTGCACAGGGTGGGCAGGCAGCCCCTGAAGGACCCCACGCATGGAGAAGGAGGTGGCAGGCCCAGAAGAGTCCCAGGTCCCCTGTGCTCTGCCAGCTGCCCCCATTTCCTACCGGAGCCCCAATCCTTGGCAGCCACTGTGCCTGGTGGCACCAGGATCTCCATGACAAACGATGATGAGGCAGCACGTGAAATCGTGGAAAATGAGCTTTGATTTGTCATGTCTGTATTTTCTTTGTCTGCTAAAAGCCATGGCCGCGTTAATCACCGTGTTATTACGGCTGCAGCGCGTCGCTCGGTGTGTTCTGGGGAGCGCTCTCAGGCACAGGCTATGCTGTAAGCCCCTGCCCATTAATAATCCCCAATTAAAGCTCCTAGGCTTACAGGTGGGAGCGAGAAAAGATAAGGGAGCGTTTATTTGTCTGCTGAGAATGAGGGTTGAAGGGCTGTGTTTGTCTGTGTCTCAGGTTTGAAATGGATCTAGTGGCTTTTTGGCTGGGATCCCAGGAGAGTCGGAATTTTGCTGCCGTTTACTGCTGAATTTGGAGGAAGTTCATCCCTCAGCCAGGAGAAGCCAGAGCAGCGTTTTCAATGAGGATGTTGCCTTGTCTCCCTTTTTCCCCTCTCTCAGCTCTTGATGGGCTGTCACTAGATAAGATTCAGGTTTCTTTTTCAGTGGCACAGAGCATGTCCCTCAAACAGGCCCAAGACATGGTACAGAGCAAGATGCTAATTCCTTTCTTCCTGCTCCTTCTCTAAGCGTGTCCTAGAATGAAAAACACTGTCCATCAGCTGATCCTGAGTGCCTGTTAAGCTGTTATCTTGCTACACCCTCAGGATGAGGAGTCAAGACAGGGTTAATCTTTAGATTACTTCGCTATTTTATGCAGCGACTGGGAGAACAATGTAATTATTGATGCATGAAACCTCTCGTTTAAAGGCTCACCTGCAGCATTCTCCCAGTCCTCAGGCAGCTCCAAAGCCAGACAGAGACTGGTGGCTGTCTGGCTTTTCGGTGACACGCAGGTTGGCAGTGGGGGGCGCAGAAAGGTGGGGTTCAAGGAGGTGAAGTGGTTTTGCCAGTGGAAGTCAGGTTCCCATAGCAGCTCTTGCCAAGGATGTTTGGCACAATGCAGGCAGCTTCCTCCTGGGAGAGGCAGAGAGAGGCTGTGATGGTGGGGGAGCTCTCCCCATCTCTCCCATACCTCTGGTGCTGCCAGAGGAGCCAGGTGGAGGCACCCTGGGCAGGCACAGTGCCCAGAGCAGAGAGCAGACACCATCCGACCTCCTAGAGTGGGCAGCAGTGCTGTGTGTGGGTTTAGCTCCCCCAGCACTGGGGTGGGATTGCTGTTTGAAGTGTGGCTGTGTCCCAGGAGCACAGCCCTGTTGGTAGGTGAGGGAGAGCAGCTGTAGGGCTACAGCAGAGGCTGTAGGCTCCTGCTGGAGGCTGCAGCCGAGAGCAGCTGCCCCACATGAGCTGAGAGGAGCCCGTGCCGCCTCCTCACACAAACCAGGGTGCCCTGGTCACCTCCTCTGCCTGTGGAGCTCGCTCTGGAATAGCAGCAGATGTGCATGCAAGCAAAAGGCCCTTCGGAATTAACCTAGCCTGCCTCTTCCTTCCTCCCCAATATGTAGGTCCCCCGAGCATCCGCGCCATGAAGAACATAACAGCGGTCGCGGGTAGGGACACTTTCATCAACTGCAGGGTCATCGGGTACCCCTATTACTCCATCAAGTGGTACAAGGACTCTCTGCTGCTGCCCGATAACCACCGCCAAGTGGTCTTTGAGAACGGCACGCTGAAGCTGATGGATGTGCAGAAAGGCATGGATGAAGGAGAGTATCTGTGCAGCGTGCTGATCCAGCCCCAGCTCTCCATCAGCCAGAGCGTCCACGTCACCGTCAAAGGTGAGACGGAGTCTGGGGATCCTTCCCCTCGGTGGCTCATCCAGGTTGGTTTTGGGATCTCCCACAGTGGGATGGAGGCAGAGGAGCACCTGCATGGCCAGGGGGTGGCTGTGCTCTGTAGTCACCAGGTGTGGCAGGCCAGGCCTCGGGAGCTGGCTTGGCTACCTGGTCCTGCCAGCTGCCAGCAGCTGCCCCGAGCCACGCCGTATCCATTTCCCCTTACAAGTGATGGAGCAAGGATTTTTGCTGTAAACATAACGTATTAAAACATCTAACCTTTGCTTGGATCACCTTCACCAGTGTTTTTCTGTGTGTGCTAGCTTTTAAAAAAATAATACTCTCGGTCTTCCGAGCACACAGAACATCTTAAAAGCTTCTCCAGGCCATCAATTATTCAGCCCCATTGAGGGAGCTATCAGTCCTAATGAATTGAGCCGGATGCATTCCCTCCCAGTGACTGGCTGAGATTGTGCTGGGAGCTCCCGGATCTCCCTTCCTCGGGAGCTGTGGGGTCGGCTCCGCCCGTCGCCAGCTCGGTGTTGGCAGTAAATCATTCAGACAAACACGGCGGCGCTGGGGACAGAGCCGGCCAATTGTCGTCCTGCCTCTCACCCAGCGGGGGATTCGTGCACTGGATTTACTCTGATCCCCCTCCCTCCCCTCCCAGCCACCATTTTCTTATTAGGAATCAGGTTAGCGAGAGAGAGCATCAAGCTGATTAGAGATGCTACCACTTGATTAGCTAATGCTCTTCTCCCAGGCTTCCAAAGGGGAGAGGAGGCCATGGATAACCTGTCTGAGGGGAGTGCAGGGAGGTCTTCTTGCCCCTGGGGTCTGCAGGGTTTGGCCAGCCCTGCTTTACTCACCTCACATAAATCCCCATCCATGTGGAGCCCCAGGGCTTGGAAAGAGGCCAGAGATATTGGTCTTGTCTTGGGACAGGCAGGGCTGATGTGGGGACATCATCTCAGGGTGTTTGTGAGCACTTAAATTATGGGATTCGCTGGGAAGTGCCCTCAGCAGGTGCGGGATGCTGAAGTTCAGCTGAGGATTTGTGTATCCTGGGAAGGAACTGCTACTGAACCCTTCCCAGAGTGGATTTACTGCCTCGATTAGTGGCTGGTGATGGGCTGAGGAAGGTGAGCAGGCTGGAGCATGGTGCAGCACGGGCCACACGTCTTCATTCCCCTGCTGGAGATTTACACCCAGCCCTGCTGGCTGAATTCCTCATTTCCTCTGGCCCCTGGATAAAAGGCCTGTGGAAAAGAATAGCAAAGGCCCTAGCAGAGAGTCAGGGAGTGAATAAACATAACTGTGTAGCACAAGGAGTGCAGGGTGGCGTGGAGCACCATAAAGCTTTTACAGCCCCAAGTGCCTGGTGACCACATGAAATGCCACCAGTGAGTTATGCAGCTCCTTCCAATCTCACAGTAAAAGCTTTACAGTTCCCTCTGGCACTGCTCCCCCCAGGAACAGGGATGTGCAGCCCTGTCCGTGAGGCCTCATCCCCATCTCGTGCTGAGGGAAGCTCCTGCCCAGGTGTAGCTGCTGCTGCAGGATCCCAGTTTCAAACCTCCCTGCTCCCCAGGGCTTTGCTGATCAGGGGTGCTGCTGGGGGCTTCTTCCCTGCACTTCCCCAGCAGCACAATCCAAAATCCAGCCTCCTCCAAGGTGCCCTGACAGCTCCTTACTCCTGCAGACATCTTTGAAGGCTTTAATTAATCCCCTGTGGGTCTGTGCCATCCTGGGGCTCCCACACAGCCCTGCTCGGGTAGCTGCAGTTCTGGGGAGCACAGGGCTGACATAGTGCCAGGGCACTGTGGGGTGATGCTTCACCCCATGGGAAGGCAGAGGCTGCTCACAGGGTCACCTCTGCATTGGAGATGCTGGGATGGGCTCTGTGGTGGCACCGTGGGCAGGATGCTCCAGGCTGCAGGCAAGTGAGAGCCTGGAAGCTCTGGAGGAAGGAGAATCACGGTGGGAAATGGTCTGGGAAGGAAAGGGGAGTTGTGAGCTCTGTTTGTGGGAAGCTGGAGCAGGGAGAGCGGCTGGAGGGGCGTGTTTGGAGAGGCGTGGTCCACAAGCCCATCCCCGCTCTGCAATAGACTGCAGTGCATTCCCAATTAATTATTCATTAATTATGGAAAACAGGCAGCGCTGGCTCCATGGCTCTGGCAGCTCGAGCCACGTCGCTGTCACTGGCAGAGGGACAGGCCAGCCCTGCCTGTTCCTGCCTGCCCCATGGCAGTGGCTCCCACGTGGGGCACAGTGACAGCCTCTGCCTGCCGTGCTCTGGACCAGGCAGCAGCGATACCTGAGTGATGGGATGGGCACAGGGTGGAGGTGGGAGCCCAGGGAAGTGCGTGGGGGTCCAGGGAACTGCCCCTGTGCCTGCACAGGAGGGCAGCTCCCTGCTGCCGAAGGGACAATTGGCAGGCTGCTAATTTAATTATGGAGACTGCAGAACGAGGATCTCATCTACCAGGTGCTGAGCCTTGTTAAACTAATTGTCTCCCTCTCTCCTCTTTCTTCCCCCTCCCACATTGCCAGAGATGCTGCTGCAGTTGCCTAATTAAGTTATCAGAAAGATAATGGCTGGTTCTGAATCCAGCACCTTTAAGAAAAGCATCCATCTAATGACGGCTTTTCTGGCAGTGGATAAATGCTGAGGTGGAATTTCGGGTGGCACGTGCTGGGGGTGGCTGGGGCTTTCCCCAGTGCAGGGTCAGCGTTTCTCCACCCCACTCTCAGCAGGGTGGCCCTGCCAGGTGGGAGAAACCGTCCTGCTGTTCTCTGCTGGATGGCACCTCCTGCTGTCCCCTGGCCTTGTTCTGGTGGAATCAAAGCCTGTCTTAGTTTCTGGGCTTCTCCTCCTGGGACAGCATCTTCCCCAAGCCCCACTGCAGCCCATCCCCGCTCAAGGAAGGCTTTCCTGGGATGGGCTCTCCAGCATCCTCTGCCTCTCCCCTCGACAGTCCCTCCGCTGATCCAGCCCTTTGAGTTCCCGCCAGCCTCCATCGGACAGCTGCTCTACATCCCCTGCGTGGTGTCCTCAGGGGACATGCCCATCCACATCACCTGGAGGAAGGACGGGCACGTCATCCTCTCTGGCTCTGGGGTCACCATCGAGAGCAAGGAGTTCATGAGCTCCCTGCAGATCTCCAGTGTGTCCCTCAAGCACAACGGGAACTACACCTGCATCGCCAGCAACGACGCTGCCACCGTCAGCCGGGAGCGGCAGCTCATCGTGCGGGGTGAGCCCGGGGCCCCACATCCCACCTGGTGCTGCTGGGAGAGGGAGGGAGGGAGGGCAGCACAGTGGGCAGCAGGGGGAATTTGGGAGGGTGGGGAGCAAGGCTGAGCCACGGCACCCCTGTGCTCTCAGGCAGGGGGAGCTGTAGGGGTCTGATGGGGATTTTCCTGCAGTGACCATCCTTCCTCCCAAACTCCGCAGTGCCTCCTCGCTTTGTGGTCCAGCCCAACAACCAAGATGGCATTTATGGAAAAGCTGGGGTGCTGAACTGCTCCGTTGATGGGTACCCCCCTCCCAAAGTCATGTGGAAGCACGCTAAAGGTAGGGATGGGTCACAGCAGGTGTGGGGATGTCAGTGCACACTGGGGAGAGTCCCTTGGGCATGGCCACCCCAGCTCCGAGCGTTGTGAGAGCTGCTCTGCCTCAGCTGAGCTCTGTGCCTCTGTGTCCCCTCCTAGGAAGTGGCAACCCCCAGCAGTACCACCCCATCCCCCTGACGGGCCGCATCCAGATCCTGCCCAACAGCTCCCTGCTCATCCGCCACGTGCTGGAGGAGGACATCGGCTACTACCTCTGCCAGGCCAGCAACGGCGTGGGCACGGACATCAGCAAGTCCATGTTCCTCACCGTCAAGAGTAGGTACCCAGGGCTGTGCCACAGGGCATCGTCAGGGGCACAGGGACCTGCTCCTGGCAGGGCCACAGAGGTGACCCAGGGAACAGAGGTGGGCACGGTGAGGGTGGCTGTGGGACATGGAGTCACCAGCAGAGCCTGGTCTGGCGCAGCCTCCCTCTCTCTTCTGAGGGTTCCAACCACACCAGCCGTGCCCCAGCCCCACGCATCCCCACGATCAATGCAGGGCACGGGAGGGCATCGATTCCTCCCCTCCAGGGACCTGCTTCCCTTTTGCTATTAAACACACTTTGTCTTTAATAAAACCAGGCAATCAATCTACATCATCCAGGAGGAAAGGAAATAGCTGGGCTGCTTTGACAGGGATGGGCTGGGAAGTGTTGTTAGACACCGTGTTTGAACTGTGTGTGTTATTGGATTGCTCTCCCGTTGCTATCAGCAGAATGTATAATTGCCAGCTCCCTAGTAGTTATTGGGCTCGTTGCTGCTGGGAGCATTCAAACCTCCAAAAGGAGGTGATGGAGGGGGTCCAGAGCAATCACCCTCACTCCTGGTGTCTCCAGGAAGGGCTGGGGTCAGGATTGGGCTCAGAAGGACTAAACTTTGCCTTGACTACGCTGGGAATGAGGCAGTGAGCACAATGTGCCAGGGGGGGATGGAGGCTGCTGGTGATGCCATGGGAGCCACCATTCCCTGCTTGCCCATCTAGGGTGCTATGGGCAGAGGGGACATTCAGCCCTCTCTGGTCACCACCATGGCCTGGCCTCCCCTCCCCAGCCTGCTGCTTTCTTCCCTGACACCAGCAGCTGTTTGTCGCAGGGGCTTCTCCCCTCCCCACGCAGCCTCTGCCTTCCCAGGTTCCCGCTCCCCTCGCTGTCAGCTGTTTAATTTATCCCTGCGAGTGATGAATCAAACCCAGCCACTTCAAACAAGGCACTTCAATGAGTGCAGGTACAAAGTCGAGGCGATTAATCCCGAGTGAGCATGCCAAGTCTGGGAGCCCGGACTGGTGCCGTGTCCCTGCTAGCTCCTGTAATTGCATCCCAGGACAGGTTGCTTGCTGACTTGAATAGCACATAACCTTATTATGCGAGTGCTTTTGCATCTCGCCGAGCCCTCGGAGCCCTCGCTGCCTTTGAAAAGGTTTGGATGAATAGGTACACCAAGCGCCACAGCCAATTAAGCATTAGATGGGCTCTTTGTTTTGTTTCATTTTGGGGTTTTTGTTTGTTTAGTGAAATGTCAGCCCAATTAAAGGGAGATCAGCACTGGCTTTCCCTGAAAGTCAGGCCACTGCGGACTGAGTTAAATGAGAGTTAATCAGAGCCCAAACAAAGCGTGCTGGCGGTCAGCAGGGGAGAGGGCAGCGCCACAGCCAGCTGGTGTCACACGTCCCCTGCCCTGGTACCACAGCAGGGTGAGCTGGGACAGCCAGGTGACACACTGGGGGTGTGTGCCTGAGTGTGCCTGAGTTCCCTGGGCTGGGCAGAGCCAGGAGCAGCTGGGTGATGCTTTTGTCTGGGGGTGGTGGGTGGGGAAAGCCGCCAGATCTGCTTAAGAACGTCACCCATGGGGTTGAGGCTTTCCTGTCCCTGGGTGCCACATCCCCTGGGCTCCCACAGCATGGCAGCCTGTCCTTCCCTGCTTTGGGAAGGAACTCACCAGCGCCCAGAAGGTGAGGAGTGCTGGAGTATCTGAGTGTGTGCCCGGGGGGACAGCAGGCTGGGCTGGGCGCAGGTGAGGGGCCCAGCAGTGTGTGATAAATGCCATTTAGCACATGGCTGCACACCTGCCCGGGTGTCAGGAGCGTGTGGGACGGGGACAGTCACATCCCCTGGGGGTCCTGCCTGTGTGCCAGAGCAGCAGCACCCTGGGTACTGGGGAGGGGGCTCCTCTCCCTGCTCCGTGCCAGCACCTCGGTGCCAGGGGTCCAGCCAGGGGGCAGGTACAGGGGTCTCTGGCCATGGTCGTGGCACAGCCCTCCTTGGAAGTTCTCTGCCACACAGCGCGAGCATAACTGATTGCTTCCATGCAATTTGAATTAATCTCATGCTTCAGGTGAAACTCAGCTAATCAGTGTAGAAAGGAAGCTGAGACGGGTGCAATCAAATTAACATCACAGAGCCAGCTCCAAACAAGAAAGAGGGGGGCGAGGGAGGCAGGCACAGCCCTTGTCACCCTTGTCACTGTTCTCATTCAGTTGTCACCAGCGCTCTGCCAAGCGGCTCGTGCCCCAGCCGGGTGTGGGACGGCAGCGTGCTCTGGCTGTCGGCTTCCTTTGTTCCCAGAGGGGCACCAACTGCCCAGAGAGGGGCACCAACTCTGGCTGTGGCCTTGTTAACAAGGCCGTGGGCACCAGGAGAGGCTGGGTGGGTGGGGTGGGCTGTGGTGGGCACAGAATGGAGGGCAGAGGAGGTGTTGGAGGTGAGCTCTCCTTGAAGGAAGCCTGTCTGCCCAGAGTGCTGCATGAGCTGTGGCTGATGCCACGTTATTGATGCCCTGCACCCAGGAAGGGATCACAGACTGGTTAAAACAGCCCCCAGCCACCCGTGGAGGTCCCTGCAGCCAGTCCCAAGCAACGTGGTCTCTCTGCAAGCTGCAGAGCTGCTCCAGGGCAGGTGTTAGGCACCAGTGCCCAATCTGTGCTATCCTCACAGCTGCTTGGGGTTTTCTGGGGGTTTGTTGTGATCTTTTCCTGCTCTGGACTACGTGCAGCTCCCATGGGACCCTGGCAATTGAGAGAAGTTGATATGTTTACATCCAAGGAGCTGCTTTTAATCAAACATCAATAAGTGCATTTCAGTGAAGCAGAGCCTGAAACAGAGCTCCTCTCCCGGGGCCTCTGCTCTCTGCTGGGAAGGGGCTGGTGCAGCCAAGGCTGCTGCAGACCTGAGGGGCCATCCTGCCCCTTTGGCCCCACAGCCTCACACCCTCTGCTGCTGCACTGTGCTCCAGATGGGCTGAATGAGGTCTGGGTGCAGGGACCATATCCCCAATGTCCCTGCTTGACAAATAGCAGGGTGCCCCCTTGATGGTTTTGCATGGCAGGAGCAGGGGACAGTGGGCAGGAGCCTGGCGAGGCGTGCCAGGACTGGGTGCTGAGCCCCTCCTCCAGCTGTGTGTGCCCTTGTGCTGGGCTGTGTTGTCAGCCCTGCCCTGGGGCAAGTGCAAGAGCCCCTGGCTGTCCCTGTGCTCTGTCCTCACCCCATGGGACATGGGAGGCTGGGCTGGGACAGTCCTAACCCTAACTCTTCCCAGGCCTGCCTCTGTCCTGGTGTGCCCTGACCTGGGGCTGAGGCAGGCAGACGTGTCGGAGCACTGGGCATGGGACAGGGCAGAGTTTGGAGAAGTCTCGGGCTGCTTCTTGTGACCCTTGGTGGCCCAGGCTGCGCTACCACAACATCCCCACTCTTTGCCATCCCCTGCCAGCTCGGGGTGCTGTACTCCCCTTGGGACAAGATTGTCACACGAGCACCAAGCTGGGCACTGCACTGTCCTGCACCCCACAAACTCCAGCAGCTCAGGAGGAAAGGTTTCCTTCGCTGTTAATTGAATTACATTGCCACGGAAAGCCGAGGAGTCGTAGCTCATTAGAGCCTCTTGTGTCCCATTAGAACAGTGTGTGTTGCCTTTGCGGATTGTCATTATCATACATTACTGCAGGACTCAGCACTGCTGTTTGTTTATGCATTACATTTTTTTCTGCTTACCCAGCCTGCCCTCGGTCCCCCAGCCCGTTCCTCCTGTGTGCTGCCTGCCACAGCCAGCCCACTGCATGGCACTGGGGTGGCACAAACAGCTTGGCTCTTGGAGCAGGGAAGAGTCAGACCAGGGATCAGTACAGCATCCTCACAGCCCGGATCAACCGTCCCCATCTGGGCTGCACCCACTGCTCAAGCACCTCTGGGTTCTGCACCCCTGCCACGTGCTGACCACAGCACAGGGTGTCCCCGCTGGCCCCGTTAGTATATTGGGGTGGCTATGGGAGAAAAACCTCATCTCTGGCATCTGCAATGCAAAGGAGGTCTTGCTGATGGGAAATCACGCTCTGTATTCTGCCCAGGTTTATATGAGTGAATTATGCAAATCCGTGATGGAAAACATTCTTCCTCTCATCCTCGGGAGTGTAAAACCTTAGTCAATAATTCATACCCGCACGTCTCAGACTGGAGGCTTTCTCTTCATTATGGTGTGCACTTGGTTATTTGTCTTTCACGTTTTATTGTCTACCCCGGTGTAATGCTATGCATTATAAAATTTATCTGCTTCATTATTTTATGATCCTGAGCTGTATAATGCAGCGCGACGGTTCCGCTTGGGGCTGCGCGGCCGCTCGGTGAGAGCCGAGTCCCCGGCGGCTCCGTGGGCTCTGCGGGACCCGGCAGCCACAGGTGGCACCTGCCCGTCCCCAGGGCACACGGGTGACACTTTGCCTCCCCACAGTCCCGGCCATGATCACCTCCCACCCCAACACCACCATTGCCATTAAAGGCCAGACCAAGGAGCTGAACTGCACGGCACGGGGCGAGCGGCCCATCATCATCCGCTGGGAGAAGGGGGACACCGTCATCGACCCCGACCGCAACATGCGCTACGCCATCACCACCAAGGACAACGGCGACGAGGTCATCTCCACCCTCAAGGTGAGGGCCGGGCGTCCTGCGCCTGCCCAGGCTGCTGGGTGTGGGAGAGGAGAAGGGGAGGAGCGGGGAGGGTGTGGGGGTCCCCAGGAGGTGTCACGGAGCCCAGCACTGCGCTGGGCTCCCTGAGTAGCAAAGCTGAGCCCAGAGGGGAGTTAGGAGTGCAGTTCCAGGGGGTGGCACCATGTGGGGGCAGGCAGGGGAAGGCAAGGGCACAGTACTGGGGCAGCTCAGTCTGAATTGACTCCTCTCCCTGGAACACTGGCAGCTGAAACCAGCCGACCGCGGGGACTCCGTCTTCTTCTCCTGTCACGCCATTAACTCCTACGGTGAGGACAGAGGCCTGATCCAGCTCACTGTCCAAGGTACTCCATACCCCCTCCCTGAGCCCTGTGGTGTAAAGCCTTGCTGAGAGGGTCCCCCTGCTCCTGGGGGCCTCCTCTGCCTGCGTCGCTAACCTGCCTGCGTGTCCCCAAGAGCCCCCTGACCCGCCGGAGCTGGAGATCCGTGAGGTGAAAGCCCGGAGTATGAATTTGAGGTGGACGCAGCGGTTTGATGGCAACAGCATCATCACTGGCTTTGATATTGAGTACAAGAACAAATCAGGTAGGTGACAGTGATGTCCCCTCCCCATGGCACAGTGGGGCTGGGGGCTGGCCTGCACAGGCAGGTGTGGGACTGCCCCAGCGGTGCCTCCAAGGGAATATTCTGCATCCCGGTTCCTTTGATGAAGAAAGGAGAGAGCAGCATTAATGAAATATGGTAATTTCTGTTGGATGGGAGCATTTGAAAGGGAATATTAAAAGAGACAATATTTGCAAAAAGTTGAACCCCAGCGCACAACAGCGAGAGAGAGAAGCAGCGCCTCTCCAGGGGTACCAGAGCTGGAGGTGCCTGGGGACCTCACCTGCTTGATCATGGCCCCCTCAGCACTGCAGACCCTGCATGGGATTCAGACTCTGACCCTTCTGCCTTGCTCCAATGCTTTTCCAGATTCCTGGGATTTTAAGCAGTCTACACGCAACATCTCCCCGACCATCAACCAGGCGAACATCGTGGACCTGCACCCTGCCTCGGTGTACAGCATCCGCATGTACTCCTTCAACAAGATCGGGCGCAGCGAGCCCAGCAAGGAGCTCACCATCAGCACCGAGGAAGCAGGTGCCTCCCTGGGCTCCTGGCGTGGGTGCTGGGGATGGTGGGCAGGGGGAACACAGGGAGCTGGATGAGGTACAGCCAGGGGATTTCCTGGTGAGAGCTCCTGAACCTACTCAATGTGCTGTTTTGTGTTTGTGTCTCTCAGCTCCTGATGGCCCTCCAATGGATGTCACCTTGCAGCCAATCACATCCCAGAGCATCCAGGTCACCTGGAAGGTGAGTGAGGCTGGGATTCTGTGTGGGCATTTTTTGGCTATGGGGGCTTGGAAAAATGCTGTCCCAACTTGTCTAGAGACCCAGCATGTCACCAATGTCACAAGAATCAGGAAGAATTCTCCAGGAAAAAGGAAAACCTGCAGGCTGGGCAAGCAGCTCACCTTATTGCTCAGGGCTCTTATCAATCATGTTTTACAACAAGCTCATTATCTCATAGGGTGTCCGTGGGGGACCATGGGGCAGAGAGGATAAATATGTAAAAACTCAGGTGCTGGGTTGCAAAGTGTTGGAGCAGAGATCAATAAAACTTAGAATCGGATTTATTTTTCCAAAGCTGCCTAATGAAAAATAAAATTGATTATAAAGTTAGGACTTGGGAATGAACTGCTAAGTCAATAAATTTAGGGTTCCAGCTTCTCCCCCCACTCCCCTTAAGCACTGAAAAACAGATTAATGAAAAGTAAGATTCACTTGAAAGATAAGTCACTTCGTTTTAGGAGTATTTCAGCAAGATGGATCGCCCTGGCATTGTAACATAAATTTGCAATCAACCCTATTGATTTGTTAATGCTTCAGAGAAATATTGTTAAGATTGATCTCAATCTGGCCTCTCAGGCTGCCAGAATTGGGATTTCTCCTGCTCCAGCTGGGGACTGGTGCTGTCCAGGCAGCACTTTCCTCTCTGGTGGCTCTAAGGACCCACTGGACCTTTTTTATCACTAATTTGCCCCTCAGTGAAAAGTGGGGAGGGAAAACAACTTGAAAGCCTTGGGAAAAGCCACTGGGGAGAGGTGGTTGGGGCACAGAGCCCTGTGAGCCTCCCAGCCCTGTGACACCACTCCGTCCTGCCCTCGCTGTCCCTTAGGCCCCAAAGAAGGAGCTGCAGAACGGGGTGATCCGTGGCTACCAGATTGGCTACCGGGAGAACAGCCCGGGCAGCAACGGGCAGTACAGCATCGTGGAGATGAAGGCCACAGGGGACAGCGAGGTCTACACGCTGGACAACCTCAAGAAGTTTGCGCAGTACGGGGTGGTGGTGCAGGCGTTCAACCGCGCGGGCACAGGGCCCTCGTCCAGCGAGATCAACGCCACCACCCTGGAGGACGGTAAGGATGGCCCAGTGACCAAACCAGGTCCAGGTCCCACCTGGGAATCCTCAGTTGATGCCCATCCCATCACACAGGTCTGGGGTGGTGGCTGTGTGCCCTCACAGCTCCCTGGGAAGGGACCAGGAGCACAGCGCTCTCAGGACAGCCATGGCGCTGGGTTTGTGGCACAGCTAAAGGGTGCAAGGCGGATTTTGGCACTGCTGAAGTGCTAGGCAGGTTTCCATCTGGGACACAGTCACTGATGGCCTCGGTCATTTTAAAAACAATGAGGAAAAACTTTTGCAGTGTGTTTGCTCAGCAGTTTTTCATACTTAATTAAGGCTCTCGTTAGCCTGTCAAACTGCAATCGTTTCCTGGCTGCATTAGCACTCCTCCCGGGGTATTCAAGGGCCCCTGTTTTAGCAATAGTGTCTTTTCCATAATTATATTACCTTCATTTTGTTCAAACGGACTATCTGTATTAGTTTATTATACTCTGTCCCTAATTACATGGTGCTTATATTTTTGCACCTAAGTAATATGAAACAATAATCATTTTCAAAGAGGATCGTTACGGTGATGTATTATCATTTAAATGCTCATAAAAATTAGAGTTACCTCTTGCGGGGCAATGGGATCTAATTACCTCGCATCCAGTCAGCTCTCCCACTCTCCCCTCGCTGGAAGCATCCTCCCTGTCACCACCAGCACAGGGTCCACACCCACCTCACTGGCCTAGGAGGAAAACTGCATGTTGGAGGCAGAGCCCTGCTGAGCAGGACTGGCTGAGGGCTTCCAGCAGCACAGCGGAGTCCGTGTGGGTGCAGTCAGGGTGGCTGTGTGGGACACAGCTCCTTCAACCTGGCATCTCCATCCTCCTGCTGACTGTCCTCCTCATCCCTCCCCAGTTCCCAGCCAGCCCCCCGAGAACGTGCGAGCCATCTCCATCACCTCGGACGTGGCCGTGATCTCCTGGTCGGAGCCCCCGCGCAGCACCCTCAACGGGGTGCTCAAGGGCTACCGGGTCATCTTCTGGTCCCTCTACATGGATGGAGGTGAGCACACCTGGGGAGCAGGTGGCACAGGGGACCTGGGGAGCTCAGAGGCTGACAGGCCCTGTCTCCTGCAGAGTGGGGTGAGATGCAGAACATCACGACCACGCGGGAGCGAGTGGAGCTGCGGGGCATGGAGAAATTCACCAACTACAGCGTGCAGGTGCTGGCCTACACCCAGGCGGGTGATGGTGTCCGCAGCAGCGTGCTCTACATCCAGACCAAGGAGGACAGTAAGTTCTTCTGCCACCCACTCGTGCCCAGGGGCTGGAGAGGCTGCCGGGGCACAGGGGAAACCCCCCGTGTACAGCCATGGGCAGGGCATTTCCCTTTCCCTTTCTTTCCTTTTCCTTAAGTGCTGATATTTAAATATTTACACCCCGCCTGCCCTACTTTAATGCCATTAGCTCGCTAGCAGAGCATCCCTGGGCCTGTGTCCTAGGAAGTGCCAGATGCTGGGAGGGAGGCGCAGCTGGGCAGGGTAGGGCTGACAGATTAAGGAGATGGCCATTAAAAGCCAATCATGATTTCTAAAGCAGAGCTTGGGCTGCAGTTCCCCCTCCTGCCTCTGGCTCACACGGGGACCAGAGCCACCCGTGGAGAGGTGTCCTGCAGGCAGACCTGTCCCTGCCTGTGTGTGACACCACCATCACAGCTGCTTCTCCGGGTGTGGCTGGGATGCCAGCCCCACAGCAGGCTGCTGTCACATCTCCCAGCTGGGCAGAGACCTCGGAGACCTCCTGGCACCAGCTCTGCCACGCTCTCCCTCCTCAGTTCCAGGTCCCCCGGCTGGGATCAAGGCTGTGCCGTCCTCTGCCAGCAGCGTGGTGGTGTCGTGGCTGCCGCCGGCCAAACCCAATGGCATCATTCGGAAGTACACCATCTTCTGCTCCAGCCCCGGCTCGGGGCAGCCGGTACGGGGTGGGAGCAGGGCTGGGAACCGCCACAGTGTGCCAGGGAATGCTGGGCTGGCCAAGCAGGAACGGGAGGGAGAGCTGATGCCAGGCAGCAGCCGCAGCAAAGACCTCTTGGGGTGCACTGCGGAATTGTCCAAGGGCATCCATGGGCACTGTGCAGCAGGGATTGGTCCCATCGTCTCTCTGTTCCCATTCTCTGGCATCTGCCCTGCTCAGCGCCTGCTCCAGAGGGGGAAACATGCCAGCAGCTGACCAAAAATGAAATAGAAATCCAACCTGGCCCCATCCCTCCTTGGTGAGGGAGAGGTTGATGGGAGGTCTGCAGACTAGTGCTTATCAAAAGCTCCTTCTCAAACTCATTTCACTATCTGAGCCTCTGGTTTCCAGGGCAACATAATCTTTTCATCAAAGCAACTGGTAAAACCGCTGGGATCCGATATTGTTTTCTTGGCATCTTGTCAAAACTGTCATTTGGGTAAAAAAAAAAATTATGTATACTATACAATATTCATATAGATGTGTCGGCTTTGGGGTACACTCACATCCGTGTCCCCACAAGGGCACACGTGTGCTGACAGTGAGCACACAGGTACCTGCCAGGTCATGTTTTAATGGACCCATCCTGCGCCAGGGGGGTCGTGGATCCCATCCCTGCCCGCTGCTGGCATGGTGGCACAGCCGGGTGGCAGTCCTCGCCCTCATGGCATTCTTGGGGCAGGGTGACTTTGTCCCCACTGTGATGGGGACTGGCCCCAGTGCTTGCACACAGCCAGCCCTGTCTGCAGGGCCACCACAGAGCTGGAGCAGGCAATGCAGTGACCCCACATGGGTTTTGGGGACCCCTTTGCCTCTCGTGCGTTTGGGCCATCCCGGCTGGGGTTGGCTCCAGGCTGGCGCTGCTGCAGCTCGGCGGTGCCAGGGCAGAATCCTTTCCCGGGAACAGGGATGCTCAGCCATCTGCTCCTGGGCTGCAGCCCGGCTCCCTGGAGGAATCACGACACCAGCCGGCTCTCCCTGGCATTGAGGGGTGTGAGCAGAGCCGAGCCGCTGTGCCGGGGATAAACCTGCGAGGGGCTGTGGGGTCTGGGATAAACCCGTGAGGGGCTGTGGGGTCTGCGCTGAGGGTGATGGGCTGAGGGTCTCACAGGAGCTTCCCCTTCTCCCGTGTCCCCCTCCGCAGGCTCCCAGCGAGTATGAGACCAGCCCGGACCAGCTCTTCTACCGCATCGCCCACCTGAACCGGGGCCAGCAGTACCTGCTCTGGGTGGCCGCCGTCACCTCCGCCGGCCGCGGCAACATCAGTGAGAAGGTCACCATCGAGCCTGCGGGCAAAGGTACAGCCTGGGGGACTGCCAGCCTGGGGGACATCCCTGCTGCTGTGCCCTGCCCCATGACCAGCAGGGAGTGATGGCTGGGGGACCCCAGGGCAGAGGAGGGGCAGCACTGGTGTCCCGGGTCTCCTTGCACATCTCAGGGGGTCTGTGCACGGGGCCTGCTCCCCAGGCTGACCTCCTCCTTGCCCCCAAGCCCCTGCCAAGATCATCTCCTTCGGAGGCACTGTCACCACGCCGTGGATGAAGGACGTGAGGCTACCGTGCAACTCCGTCGGGGAGCCCGTCCCCGCCATCAAGTGGACCAAGGACAGGTATGGAGGGGGCTGCCAGCCGTGCTGGGGGCTGGTGCCAGCCCTGGCTGTGCCACACAGGGCTGATGTGCCCCCTGTCCCCCTGGCAGCGAGGACTCGGCCATCCCGGTGACAGTGGACGGGCACCGCCTGATCCAGGCCAACGGGACGCTGGTGCTGCGCTCGGTGAAGGCCGAGGACTCCGGCTACTACACCTGCACTGCCACCAACACCTGGGGCTTCGACACCATCATCATCAACCTGCTGGTGCAAGGTGAGGGCTCCACCTCCGTGCTGCCCTGCACGGACACGCTCCATCCCCACTGCCCAGTGCCCGGGCTCTGTCCTGCACCAGGGGCTCCTGCTGGTCCAGGCACGAGTGCAAGGTCTCCTTGCCACTTCTGGGGGCACAGTGTGGGGCACTCTGCGTGTGTGAGGTGCTCACGGGCTTTCCCTCCTCCCTAGTGCCCCCAGACCAGCCCCGCCTGACCGTCTCCAAGACCTCGGCATCGTCCATCACGCTGGCCTGGATCCCTGGGGACAATGGGGGCAGCTCCATCCGAGGTAGGGCTGCTCTGGGTGATGGAGCTGCTGCCAGCAGCTCATCCCAGAACCATGACTGGTCCCATTCTCATGGAACATGTTTGCAGGCACACTGTCCCACGTTTTCGTATCTGCACCTCTCCAAAATGCCTCAGAAATGCTTCAGAGTAAGGCTGATGCCTCTGAGCTCTTAGCAGGGGCTGCCAGCCCTGATGAGGGGTTTGTCAGGTGTTTTGGACAAGCTGCAGGAACTGATGCAGCTAAAGAAGGGCACATCACTGAGTGCTAAGGTGGTGGTGGCCAGGGCCAGCCCCAGAGCTGCTCCTGGCATTGGTGCCACTCTGAACCCACCAGAGCAGGAGCTGTCCCACATCCCTGACAGGCTGGGGGCTCTGGGAGGGCTCCAGGAGCATCCCAGCTTTCCCAAGTCTCCTTTCTGCTCTGATTCATCTCATGAATTATAGGTTGAAACAGCTGCGTGCGGAGGGGGGAGCGGGGAGCGAGGAAGGAGACCTCGCTTACAATTAATTAAAAGCATGAAAGTAATTACAAGCAAATCTCCCCAGCCAGCAGCCTTTCACTCCAGCGGACTCTGTTGATAAATTTGGTTATAATTGGATTAAAAATATTAAAAACACACCACATGTACAAAATAAATAAATAAGCAGTGGCAGGCACCAGGGTGGGTGGTGTGGGGGTGTCGGGGCTGGTGTTGACACTGCTGGGAATCACATGCCCATGGCTTTGGGAAGCTCCTGGTGTCACCATCCACAGGGAATCCTTGGTGGTGGGAAGGTGGGAGCAGTGTCCCCACTGCTCTGCCCGAGCTGGAGCTGGGTGTTCACAGAGCTCCTTCATCTGAACCCTCTGGCATTGCCATGGTGGTACCTGGGTGGTGTTGGCATCAGGGCCACCCTGCCAGCCCTGCCTTGTGCAGCTCATTATGAACACAGCAAGACAGGAAGCCTACTCTTCCCTGCTATTTTTATTTGAGAATTGGCTAAATATCCTGCAGAAATAGCCAAACCTATCAGTGCACCAGGAAAGTTTGGTCAGCGCAGCCAGGGCAGCAGGGATGTGCTGTCCCGGGATGCCCCGATGCCCTTGGGGCTGCCCCTGTGTCCCCTGCTCTCCCAGGAAGCCCAGACCAGCCATCTCCAGGTGCCTTGTTGATGGCAGCGTAACAGGTTTGCTCATCTAGGACACAGTGTGCTTCCTAATACTCCTCATCACGGGAGAGGAGGCGGTCTGCAATGACAGAAGCAACTTCCCTGCAGCCTCCCGAGGGAGCTGCTTAATTCCGGCTTTCCCTTTATAGCCTCGCACCAGTCAATCACAGCATGTGCTCCCTTGTGGAAATGAGCAGTGGGGCCATCCTGGGCGTGCTGGGGGCAGGCAAGGTGTGACCAGGGGTGCTGGCAGAGCTCTCAGGAGGTTCTGGGTGTGCCCACGCCGCTCTCGTCCGTGGGTCCAGCCTGGCTCTGTGTGGTGGGCACAGCAGGCAGGTTCCACCACTGCTCATGAGCACAGAGAAGTGCAGGAATTGGTGTGTGATGGGTGCCCTGGCGCTGCAAGGCTGTGCTGGATGTGAGCACAGGCTTTGTGCCAGCCATTAACCCCTTCCCCTCACCCATGTGCCCAGAGGTGACCCCCCCCTTGCCCCCACAGGCTTTGTGCTCCAATACTCAGTGGACAACAGCGAGGAGTGGAAGGACGTGTTCATCAGCTCCTCGGAGCGCTCCTTCAAGCTGGAGAGCCTCAAGTGTGGCACCTGGTACAAGGTGAAGCTGGCGGCCAAGAACAGCGTCGGCGCCGGCCGCATCAGCGAGATCATCGAGGCCAAGACCCACGGCAGAGGTGAGCCTGGCCCCTGGTGTCCCTGCCCCACCACGGGGGTCCCCTCCCCAGCCTCCTGACAGCTCCTGTCCCGCAGAGCCTATCGCCAGCCAGGGACTATGTACAAATCACAAACGGGACGGGACTGCTGTGGAACGTGCCTTGAGCTGTTTTATTTTTCAGCATCACTCTCATTCCATGGTTATGACAATGGGAAGATGCCACCAGCTCACGTCCCAAGCAGCAGACCAAGAACTTAATGTTACAACTTAGTTTATAAGTTTTTTGACCAATCACACCAAGCAAAAGCATATTGACAGTAGTTCTGTCCAGCCACTATAAGCACACATACCTTTGGTTAAAACAATGCTTGCTTATTTCAAATACAATACCTACTTGTAAGCCTTAAAACACAATGCATAGAGCTCCATTATTAAGCTTCAAACTTCCTAATATCTTGCTAGATAAACTTTTCTGCAGCTTAGGGAGTTTTTCTAGACAAGCGTTAATACGCAGACCATTGTTCTATTTGTCCTTGCTTTTCTACTTTTTAAATAATTTTTCTGCTGACCTATCTCATGGCTGCTGCTTAGCCCTAATCACAGTTCTACTGTCTCTGGGGCCTGCCTTTTGCATCTTTCCCAAAACCCTCTGATTTTGTGGATTCCCACAGAGCCCTCCTTCAGCAAGGACCAGCACCTCTTCACCCACATCAACTCCACACACGCCAGGCTGAACCTGCAGGGCTGGAGCAGCGGGGGCTGCCCCATCACCGCCATCGTCCTGGAGTACCGGCCCAAGGGCAACTGGGTGTGGCAGAGCCTGCGCACCAACAGCTCCAGCGAGGTGTTCCTGACCGAGCTGCGCGAGGCCACCTGGTACGAGCTGCGCATGAAGGCCTGCAACAGCGCCGGCTGCGGCAACGAGACCACGCAGTTCGCCACACTGGACTACGACGGCAGTGAGTGGGGACAAGGGCTGGGGGATTGACACCAGAGAGGGGGTCCTGGCACGCTGAGTGCCCACCCGCCCCTGCTCTGCCCTAGGCACCATCCCCCCGATCAAGTCTGCCCAAGGGGAAGGGGATGATGTGAAGAAGCTCTTCACCATCGCCTGCCCCGTGATCCTGGCCACGCTGGGAGTGGCCCTGCTCTTCATCATCCGCAAGAAGAGGAAGGAGAAGCGGCTGAAGAGGCTTCGAGGTGAGATGGGATTCAGAGGCCCAGCACATGGGACTCCAGCTTATGTTCCTGGGCTGCCTCATTGTGCCCTAAACTGCTCCCTTACAAAAAAACTTCTTGGTTTTTGTGTCTCCTGTACAGATGCAAAGAGTTTGGCAGAAATGCTGATCAGGTGAGTCTCACATCTGCCTGTGCCTGGGACTGGGTGGGCAGGCAGGGAATAGGTGGTGCTGGGGGTGGTCGTGGCTGCTTTTAAGCCCAGGTACAGCCCTCACTCAGTGTCAGACCTTCTCACGCTCACACCAGTGAGGGTTGTGGCAGTGACTCTGTGGCATAGCAGCCCAGTGCTGCTGGCTGCTCCTGCCTACCCCAGGGTCCACACTGGAGCTTGTCTGGGCAGAGCTGAGCCCCGGGTGGGCTGGCTGGTGGCAATCCCCAGCCCGTGGCAGGCTGGAGCCGCCGGGGCTCTGTCCGGTAATGGGCGGGCCTGCGTCCCCTCTCACCTCACAGCAAGAATAACCGCAGCTTTGACACGCCGGTGAAGGGGCCCCCGCAGGGCCCCCGCCTGCACATCGACATCCCGCGGGTGCAGCTCCTCATCGAGGACAAGGAGGGCATCAAGCAGCTGGGTAAGCACAGGCAAAGCTCCCACCCCCTGTTCCCCAGCGTGCTGGGGTGCCATGGATGGACTGTGGGCCAGCAGGTGCCTACAGTGCCTGGCCAGGCAGAGGTCTGAGCTCCAGCTCCCTCCCACAGGGGATGACAAAGCCACGATACCAGTGACCGACACGGAGTTCAGCCAGGCAGTGAACCCCCAGAGCTTCTGCACGGGTGTTTCCCTGCATCACCCGGCCCTGATCCAGAACACGGGGCCCCTCATCGACATGTCTGACATCCGCCCTGGCACCAGTGAGTGTGTGGGGCCGGGCTGGCTGTGCTGGGGCTGTACACATGGGGCAGGGGTGGGGGAACTGTCCTCCAGCACCGGCTGTGCCCAAAGGGAGCTACTGGGGAGGCAGAAGGGATAGGCTGTGCTCCAGGGAGAGGGGACAGCATCCTGGGTGTAAGGGACTCACCATGACTCTGTCACCCTTGTGCCACAGACCCCGTGTCAAGGAAGAGCTCTGCGCACAGCACCCGTAACCGGTACTCCAGCCAGTGGACACTCACCAAGTGCCAGGCGTCCACCCCCGCACGGACCCTCACCTCGGACTGGAGGACAGTGGGCTCCCAGCATGGCA
The DNA here is from genome assembly GCF_000277835.1 of Geospiza fortis. Taxonomy (NCBI): domain Eukaryota; kingdom Metazoa; phylum Chordata; class Aves; order Passeriformes; family Thraupidae; genus Geospiza; species Geospiza fortis. The sequence goes on from NW_005054447.1 coordinate 738,207, forward strand.
TCACCGTCACCGAGAGTGACAGCTACAGCGCCAGCCTCTCACAGGACACAGGTATGCAGGACCACTGCCTTCCTGGCACTGCTGCTGGCAGCAATCTGCTGCTTTGGGGTGCACAGAGACCCCAAACTGTGAGCTCAGGGTGACTGCAGAACTTATAGTGGGATTGTGGAGCCATGACTTGGTGGCTCTGAGCAGCCAGGGCCTTGCCCAGCTAAGGGGACCGATAGAATCATTAAAAACCAAAGTGGTTTGGGTTGGAAGGGACCTCATTGCTCATCTTGTTCCACCCTTCCACTAGACCTGGTTGCTCTATGTCCCATCCAACCTGCCCTTGAAGGTGGCCAGGTGTATCCCAGCAGGAACAGCCTGGGCATTCCCAGGACGTGGACAAAGCCATTCCCATGCCAGGGAGAGCTCTCAGGTGGGTGACACATCCTCTCCCCACAGACAAGGGGCGGAACAGCATGGTGTCCACGGAGAGCGCCTCATCCACCTACGAGGAGCTGGCGCGCGCCTACGAGCACGCCAAGCTGGAGGAGCAGCTGCAGCACGCCAAGTTCGAGATCACCGAGTGCTTCATCTCCGACAGCTCCTCGGACCAGATGACCACGGGCACCACGGACAACGCCGACAGCATGACCTCCATGAGCACCCCGTCCGAGCCCGGCATCTGCCGCTTCACCGCCTCGCCGCCCAAGCCCCAGGACAGCGAGCGGGGCAAGGGTGTGGCTGTGCCCATCCCACACCGCGCCAGCAAGAGTAGGTTCCCAGGGGCTCTCTGGGGCTCCTGCCCTTCCTCAATGCCCCAGAGCTTCCCAAAATCCTATGGAGACCTTCCCAGTCCTGTATTCCTCTGCATTCTTGGTATTTCTCCCCGTGGTGTAATGTTCTTTCTCTGCTGCTTGATGTTGTTCCCCATTTCTTGGTACTTCATCCTTTCCTTGGCATTCCATGCATTCCTTGGTATTCCACCCAATCTTTGGTATTTTTTTGCCCACTTCCTTGGTACTTCTCCCCATTCTTTAGTGTTCTTTCCTATGCTTTAGTATTTTTCCCCTATATGTGACTGTTCCTTCCCATTTTTCACTATTCCTTCCTATTTGGTAGCATTACTTACTGTTCTTTCCACATCCCTCGATATTTCCCCATGTTTTTTTAAATTATTCCTTCCTTTTTTAGTATCCCTGGCTATTCTTTACTGTTCCTTCCCATTCTTCAGAATTCCTTCCTATTTGTTGGCATCCTTACGGTTCTTTCCTCATTCATTGATATTTTTCTTTTTTGTTGTTGTTGTTTTTTAGTATTCTTTTCCATTCTTTGGTGTTCCATCCCATTTTTTAGTATCCCTGGCTATTCTTTACTCTTCCTTCACCTTCCTTAGTATTCATTACCATTTTTAAACATCCATCAGTATTCCTTGTTATTCCCCCCCATTTTTCAGCACTGCCCCAGACTCTCAGTACCTTCCCTGTTTTTTGGTGTTCTCAGTATTTCCCTGCCTTGTTTTTAGTATTTTTCAGTGTGTATCAGTATTTTTCCCCTTGCTTTAGTGTTCATCAGTATTCCTTTGTATTCCTCAGTATTTCTCCCCTATCCTTAGTGCTAGAACCCCAACAATCTTCCATCTCCATGAGTTTTATTACGTCAAAATAGAACAACACCAGGAAGATATATAAAAAACACATAGGTAGGAATTGATAGTTAATTTATTTACTGATTATATAACACACAATATAATGGGATCATCTTTCTCTTCAAATTAGACCACATATTTTTATGGCATAGTTTAAGTAGCACAGAGTGTATTAGGTGTAACACTGCCGTAACCTTAAAAAAAAGGAATTTACAGAACCTATAATAAAGCATACAAGTTTTAAGGCAATAGTGCTATAATAAAATCAATATAACACCTGCAAAGGACAATATAATAATGCAGGGCTTCATATATATAAATATATATATAATATTATTTTTATATATTTAACTATATCTTTTTATTTGTTTATTTCCAAATACATACATTTATATAAAATAAATTTATACATGAATTTTTTATCTTCTTAATATAGATTTTCTATATTGATACATAAATTTCTGTATTTCATATAACAATTTCTATATTTCCATACAGAAATTTATAAATTTATATTTATAAATTATATATACTTATATGTAAGTTTTTATATATTTATATATAGATTAATGTACATATCTATATAGTAAAGTTTTTCTATT
>NW_005054447.1:742151-744714 GCF_000277835.1 Geospiza fortis
GGGGGCTCCAGGGACTCGCTGCTGGAGATGAGCACGTCGGGGGTAGGCAGGTCTCAAAAACAGGGCGCCGGAGCCTACTCCAAGTCCTACACGCTGGTGTAGGGCCAACGCCGGATGCTGCTCGTTTCCCCGCGCCGTTTATATTTAATTAACAAACTTGTACATAACGGACTCTTTTGTATAAATGAAGCTATTTTCTTCTTCTCCGAACAGAAAAAGAAACCAGGGCACAAAGAATTTGATGTTACAGATTTAAAAATATAATATATATGTAAACATATATATATATTTCACATCATTTTGAAAGGGGCACAAGGAAAGACTCAGCGACTTTTTTTTTTTTTCTCTCCCTGATCTTGTCGGTGGTTTTAAAAAAGGAACGTCTCCGAGACATTGCATGCTATTTTACTGTTCTGAAAACAGCAGGAGTTGCTTCAATTTGCAAATGCTTATGTGTTAATACCTTTTTCTATGAAAAAAAACCCAGCGCTGTGTGCAATAAAGGTTATGTTTATATGTGGGGCGTTTGTGAAGTGAGCAGGGAATTAGGCAGAGCAGGGCTGGGGCAGGATAGGGCAGGAGGATGGAGAGGGACAGCCAAAGTACAGAAATATGAAGACAAGGGGATGAATATTAAAGAATAATAAGGCAATTAGCCACCTGCAGAGTTGTGGGGCAGCAGGAGGGTCAGGAACTGGAGTAGGGTCCTGGGAATGGTTCCATGGAGCAGGACAGACCAGAGTGTGCCACGGCCTTGAGAGAGCAGTACCAAGTCCAGCTCAGCCCAGGACAAAGCACGGTGCCAAACAGGAATCCTGGCCCAGCTGCCCAGACCCTCGGGAGCCACAGCAGAGCTCTGGCAGCTCACGGTAAGTGCAGGGTGGCTCCAGCACGGGATCCAGCATCCAGCGAGGCACAGCAGCTCCTCCAGGCAGCATCTTGCTCCCTGGGACGTGTCCCAGTCCCAGCTGGGAGCAGGAGAAGGAGCCCCGCTGTCCTTGGTTGCTCTGGAACGCGTCGTGGTGGATCCAGCACAGCCTGGAGCCCGGGGAATGCAGCACAGAGCCCTGTCCCTGGTGTCTCTGCCTCCTGAATCCTGGTGAGTCATGGCTCAGGGCAGCACAGCACTGCACAAGTGCCCCAAGACACAGGGCAGCACAGAGAGCCGCCCAGCACCACCTCACCCCAAAATTTGTTCTTATTTTCCCCTCAGTTTTCACCACCGGCCACACCAATATCAGACCAAAGAAATGCTGAAGCTACTTCCCCCCTTTCCTACAAGGTTGTGAAAGCAAGAGCACTTGAAACCCCTGGGCTGCCAGCCCTCCTTACCTGCTCCAAAGGCAAAAATCAGCTCAGGCCATTATTAACTCTTGTTTTAGTTACCCGAAGTAGAACTTCCCCTTTCTGAGGAGCTTCTGGTGCTGTCTGAGGTGTAGCTAACTAATTACACTTTCATTTCCTTTTTTCCTGTAATTTATAAGCTCAAGTTTCCATTACTTTCCCATCCATGCAAGCTACCAGCTGGGTCCAGCTCTTTCCTTACAAACAGATCCATTTTCTATTTTAGCCCATAGCTGTTGGAGTATCTACACACAGATTCGTACCATTCTCTTTTTTTTTTTTTTTTTTGCTCTTGACAGGGTTTAATTCATCAGCTATAATCAAGCACTGCAGAGGTCATTTTTTTCAACCTCTCTCTCTCCTTGATTTTTTTTTTGTTTTTAATTGGAGTACCCAAATTAAAATGACATGCAAATACAGTGATGTTACTGCAGCTCTGCAGTGCCCTTCCCAGCCTGCTGGCACACTGGCCAGCAGATCCTCCCTTGCCATCTGGTTCTTCCTAACTAAGGTAACTCCTGCAATCCTGCAGAGCAGGAAGCGCCTTGGCCAGAGCCTGGCAGCTGTTCACCTCTGGGGCTTGAGAAACAAGCTGCTGAGACAATTTCTTGTGCCCATTTTTTATAATTTTTGGCCATTGTTCAGGTGCCACTCAGAGCCAACCTCTGTCAAGGAAGATCCCATATGGAGAGGGGCACCACCCTTCCCAGCCAGGCTGGTGGGGAGGCATCAGAGCACATAACATCTATAAACCATTATACAATGCAGGTTTTAAAGAAAACCAAGTGCCCAGCCCTTCAACCAGGGTCACAGCCAGGCAACACCTCCAAAATACCAACCCCAGGCTTAGAATAGAAATAGAAGGGGAAAACAGAATTAAAAATAGAAGAGGCAAGAAAAGGCAAGCGTGTTCAGCCGTGAGAGTAAGCAGATTAGCAAAATAAAAAGAGGAACAGATTAACAGAGATTAATACAACTTTATTGGAATTGGCTAGTACAGATTTCCTTCTACATCTCAGCAAGGATTCCCCCCTTCCCTTCCCCAGCAGGCACAAGCCCTGGCCCTGCACAGTTTAACACAGCACGAGTTTCCAGCAGTCCCCATGAGCCCCTGCCACCCCCTGCTCCCAGGGAGCCCCCTGGGCTTCACCACAGCAGGGTGGGAAGGAGAACAGCCCCCCTCAGCTCTGCCTTCCATCAGCAGAGAAGCCCCAAGCTC
>NW_005054447.1:744767-751983 GCF_000277835.1 Geospiza fortis
CCAAGCCCAACCCCAGCATTGCCAGGGGGCTGCCTGGGGAAGGAAAGTGGGGTCACCCTCAGGACACAGAGTCCCTGCTCTGGAACCAGGACACCCCGAGCAGCTCTCCCCAAGGAGAGGTAAGAGCAGCTCCCAGCTCACCTCCTGCTCCCCTCCTGGCCTGCAGCACGTTCCCCTGGCAATGTCCCAGCCCAGGCTGGCCCCACCGAGCAGGGGACAAAGGCAACTGTTCCACCCAGCTCCAGAGGCAGAGTGGAGGAGGTGGAGGCACAGGGGAGGCTCCTTGGGGTGAAACCCCAGCTGGGCAGGGGCCAGCCTGCAGGAGCAGACTCTGCTGTGCAGGACCCCCTCCCACCCACACAGCTGCTGGGGCTCACTGCACCACTCAAGGGCTGGCCAGGGCTCCCAGATGTGCTGTCACCTCTGTGCCCTGTCCCCAGCAGCCCCTCAGCAGCTGTGACCTGGCCCACGAAGTGATGCTGTCTGGGGAAGGACTGAGCAGGACAGAGAACTCCCTGTGAGCACCAACACAAGGGCAGGGAACCTACGCCTGCACCAGGAGCTACGTACGGGGGGCAGGTTCACAGTCACCACGGCCCCAAATGCCTCTGGGGTACAGAACACACAAACAGGAGGGTCAGTGCAGGCCACAGGTGGCTGCTGTGGCTACTTCTTCTCCTGCTTCTGCTGCTGGTACCTCCTGAAGTGGGTCTGGATGGTGATGGCTGCCCTCTCAGATGGGTCAGTGACCTTGCTCTCCTTGCTGCCATCAGGGGTCACGTCACCTGGGGGGACAAACAGAGCATCACAGTGAGCACAGACAGTGCCAGCAGTGCTGAACAGGCTCCACGGAGCAGGGCAGGGCTCTGGCATCACCCCCACGGGGTCAGTGGCCTCCCCGTTCCCCAGACAGGACATCTGTCCCTGCTGCAGGGCCCACAGATGAAACCACCACTCTGCCAGCTCACAGGGACATCCCCAGGGCAGCAGGAGCAGGGAGCAGGAGGCAGAGCAAAGCCCAGCCTCCCTGGCAGGGCTAAGCCCTCTATTTACCCAGCCCCAGTCCCCAGGGCAGCAGCTTCCCCACGTTTAATCAGCACGTGGGATGCTCACTTACTTTCGCACACACAAATAAGATTAGAAGGCAGCCCGGCCCCGTGCAGCAATAAAGCTCTCACGCTGACAAACGGGAGCCCTCCCCACTCCTGCCTAATGTGGCATTAGGGAAGTATTGTGAAATTCAACAGGAACTGCATCAAAGGCACTCAGCGGTGCTCCTCTAAGCCACTGTGTCACTGCTAAGCACCCCCTGAGCAGCCATCAGCAATCCTGGGGCCAGATGCTGCTGAATAAACCCACGCTGCCACCTGAACCCATCTCCCTTCCCTGCCTGAGAGAAACTGCAGAGCAAAAGGATAAATAAAAGGAGGGAGTGGGCTCCCCCCTGCCCTGCTCAACAGGACACTGCCAGCTGTGAACCCTGCCCAGGGGCAGAGGCTGAGGACAGGCACAGCTGGGCACTGGCAGGGTGAGCCCTGGTCGTGCAGCTCTGCCACGAGCTCACCTGCCCGAGGGGCTCAGCAGCCCCTGGCACCCCCAGAGCTGCCCGATGGGCTCAGCAGCCCCTGGCACCCCAGAGCTGCCCCTGTTTGCAGCGAGCCCCAGGCCAGCAGCCAGGCTGGGCAGAGCTCTTGGCCATGGGGAGGGGTGGCACCCCCAGCCCCCCCAGCCCCTGATCCGCTCAGCACTGAGAATAGAAGGGCCCAAATCCTCTTTGCTGAGCACTGCAGGGCCTCGAGACAGGCCCGAAGAGAGGATGGGGGAATGCCAGGTGGTTCTCCCAGAAGCAGGAGAAAGGGGGTTTCATGGGACAGCATGGCCCCAGCTGAGTCAGTGGGGCAGGTTTCCAGAGGAGCAGGGTCTGCACAGACACACTGGGGTTATAAATTCAGCCCTGCAGCACTGGGACCTTCACCGGCTGATGCTGCACACACTAACAAATATCTCATCATCAAATACCCCTCAACAACGTCACAGACATATCTGGGGAAGGAGAAAGAGGCCAAGAAGGATGCAGGTACTGCAATGCCTGCTCTTCTGCTGCATCCACAGCCCCAGCCATGAGTTCCACCCGCTTCTTGTGGTGATTGGGGTTTTCTTCCCTGCCTCCCTGCCTGTTCCACGCTCACCTTTGTCTCCAGAAAGAGAGTAGATGCTGTTGTGCCGGGAGTTCCTGCCTCTCTAGAAAGGTAGAGAAATAAAAGTTACTTCTATCCCAGGCAGAGGCAGTGAGGGCAGTCCCTGTCAGGCCAGCCAGGAACCCTTCCACTCTCCATTCCCTTCAGGAAACTGCAGCATGCTCACTGTTGTTCCCTTAAAGAGCACTGATTAATTAATCTGCATTTATGGAAGGACCTCCAAGGAGAGGCAGGAAACAGCTCTACATCCAAACCCCGAGCTGTGAGATGCTGCAGTCCACGGATGGATGTTGGCACTGGCTATCCTCACTGGATCTGCATTCCAAACCAGTAAGGAGGCAGCCCCTACACCATGAACCTGCAGCTGCTGGGCTGCCAGGGCTTCCGGGGGAAATTTCCATTTCTAAAAATAAACTTGAATTTGTCTGCGAATACCTGCTTACCCTGCCCTCTTGGCTTTACATTTCCCCCTTACCTAAACCTGCAGGACGCCTGGCTCACAGCTGCCCCTGCAGCAGCACTGCCACCCTGAGCCAGCTGTCCTGGCAGTGCCAGCATCCCTCACCTCACCTGGCTGTCCCAGCAGTGCCAGCATCCCTCACCTCACCTGGCTGTCCCAGCAGTGCCAACAGCCTCACCTGGCTGTCCCAGCAGTGCCAACAGCCTCACCTGGCTGTCCTGGCAGTGCCAGCAGCCTCACCATGCTGTCCCAGCAGTGCCAGCCTCCCTCCCCTCCCTGTGCCAGCCTCCCTCACCTCGCTGTCCCGGCTGGTGCGGCGGCTCTGGGACACGCACTGGATCTGCCAGGGCAGGGGTTGGTACACCAGGTAGGGCAGGGGCTCCTCACGGAACAGGTTGGTCCCCAGCTGCACCCGGGGAAGGTTTTTCAGCAGGGAAGAGCACAGGAGGGGAAGAGGAACAGAGAGAGCTGCTCAGGCACGCTCAGCACCAGAGATGCCAGCCCTGCCCAGCCACAGCGACCCCACAGAGCTCCCAGCCCTCCTGCCCAGGTGGTTTAGGAGGCACAGCAGTGCCAGCATCGGTGGTTTAGGAAGCACAGCAGCCATTCCCAGCAGGGCAGGCAGGAGCTGCTGCCTCCCCTGCCCACCCCAGGCAGGTGAGCACAGCTCTGCAGCAATCGAGCTCCCCCTGGGAGGACTCACCTGTCTGACCACCCTCACCACGAAGAACAGCGCTGTCATCAGGGTGCCCAGCATGGCCAGGGCTGCGGGGCTCTGGGAGCAGCACTCAGGACGTCCAGCAGCAGAACTGAGCTGTGCCTCCTTGGGCAGGCACAGGCCAAGCCCCTTAATGAGCTTACAGCCCTGCTCAGCCTGCTGAAGTAATCAGGCCCTGCCCTTTTGCTCTTCTAATCGCAGAGTTTCTCCAACAGACAGGGCTGGCATTCCAGGAAAGGCAAATCCTCTGCTCCAGGAGTAGGGACAGCTCACCCAGCCCACACCTGCTCCCTGGGGACCACCTCAGCAGGGTCACAGCCCCCCACACCCCAGCTGGGATTTGGGATGTCCCAGAACCTCCCTGAACTGCTCAGCAGTGGGGTGGGAGACTCGTCCCCAGCAGTGCGTGCCTGGACAGTGTGTGCTGCCTCCAGAGCTCCTATCCAGCTCTCCAGAGGGCAAAGACACACCAGTTTTGCTGCTCAGCCACAGGAGCAACTGGGGCAAAAAAGTCTGGTGGTGGTTTGTTTTCTTTTTAAGGGTGAAACTACCAGCCTCCACTTGTCCCCAAGCAGCTGATGCACACCCTGCTCCCCTGTGCCCCACCTGATGCACGCCCTGCTCCCCTGTGCCCCACCTGATGCACGCCCTGCTCCCCCGTGCCTCACCAGCTCCCACAGGCTGCTGGCAGATGAGCAGGAGATGGGGAAGAGCAGGAGAAGAACACGTCACCAAGCCTCCCTAGCTCCTGGTGAGAGTGTTACTCAGAGATCCCCCAGCACCCAGCACGCTGCTGGGACAGTTCCTGGCTGCTCCCAAAGCCAGGGGAAAGCAGCAGCCCCAGCCAAGCTGCAGTGAGACATCTTTCACAGATGCCAGGCTGCCAGAGCGATGCCTTGCTGTCGTTCTGTAGTTTTGGTTTTCAGCTTTCTTCTCGCTGCCTCTGCATTTGCTACCCTGTCCAGACACTTAAAAGAATAATGGTAACAAAGCCCCAGCGAGCTTAAGTGGTCTTGGGAACTGCCAGAAGTGACCTTGACAAGAAAAAACATGAGAGAGCCCAGAGACAGGGGGAGATGTGAGAGGTAAGTACAGCTGGATGCCCAGCTACAACAGAACAGTGACAACCACCAGCATCATACAAAACAGGCTCATGTTGATTTAATTTATACAAAACCAGATACAGCTGCTATCCCGGGTTTTAACAGGAAAAAGGAGCACGTTTCAAACCAAGTTATTGTTAAAAAAATGGCATTTCCCTGCACCATTAATGCATGCTTCTCCCAAAACACAGAATGCACTCAGTGATATGGCTTGGGCCACAGCAACCACAACTGTGGGGTCCCCTCTAAAACCCCTGACTGCAAGGACTGCCCTGTGTCCTCTGAGTATGCAGTAAACTGAAAGCAAAATCCCTGCAGGAAGGGGTTTGTGCAGTCCAGCAGCAGGGGGGATACCCGTGCTTGGCTCCCTCCTTTCCTAGGAAGGAATAAGGCTATTGAGCAATTACAAAAACTCTAGAAAAACAGCAAGGAAAAATAAAATAAATACCTTCTTAAGAGTTTCAAAATGGTGTTCATCAAAAATATATTTCCACGTTTCTATTTGCATGTAAACATCCCCGTGCCAGGCTCAGGGTGCGTGCCAGCACTCTGCAGAGCAGGGGCTCCCCCTGCCACCCCCACCCAGCCCAGGGGCTCTCACAGCACAGGGCTGAGGGGCAGCAGCTCCAGAGCCTCCCCCAGCAGCCGTGTCAGGAGCAAGGCTCTGAGGATGGTTCCTCACAGATGGGCTCCTTGTCCTCGGCAGCCGTGACGGGCGAGCGGCGCGGCAGCTTTCTAAAGCATCAAATATTTACAGTCAGCTCGGAGCAAATACTGACAAAGGCAACCAAACAGCACGTTCCCGTGAAAGCCTGGCTCCTCCCCGCTGCCTAGGGTGAAACCCTCCCAGCCCCAAGCATCCCAGCAGGCTGGGACACCCTCTGCATGTGGCCTTCCCAGAGGAAACTGGTGAGCAAAGGGAGGAGCCGCTGCAAGCTCCAGGAGCTGCCCATCCCAACTCCTCAGCCACCCTCCAGCCTTCCCACAGCCCTGATGCCCATGGATCTGCTGCAGGAGCAGCAACTCTGGGCTCCAGGATTCATGGCAGGGGCTCCCACCCGTGCATGAAGGAGATCCCAGCTGCTGAGCTGGATCCCTCTCCCCCAAGGGCATGGAGGGCACAGGTGGGGCTGTCCCAGCACCACAGGAGCTCCTCACTGTGCCTGCACAGACCCTCCCTGTGTCCTGCCACCATCCCTGCTCCTGCTGCCATCACAGGGGACAGAGCTGCAGCAGCTGCTTTGCTGCTCAGCTCTGGCCAGCCTGGCATGAAAGGAGCAGGAAGGGCTCCTCCAGACCTGCCACTCTTGGCTCAGCTCCCACAGTTTCCACCCCAAACAAGCAGAAATTCCCCAGGAGCCAGCACGTGCCATTCCCTGATTTTACCCCGTCCTGCTGCTCCCACGTGCCAGAGGCCACCTGGCACTGCCCACCTGCCACCAAGCACTGCTGGGCACGGGGGCAGGCTCATTTCCTGACCCAATTCCTCCAGCAGAGCCTCAGCTGGATCCACATCCTCCCCCTTGACCAGTTACTCCAAGTCCTCTGTGATTCACAGCCCTGCCTCGCCATCGCTGGAATACCAATGAGGGCAATGTTGATTTATTGAAGCCCTGATATGTCACTGCTGGATTAAACAGTCTATAAAGTATATTTGGACACATTACAGGATTAGAAGAACCCGCCTGGGAAGTTCTCTTCCCCTCTCCTCCACTCTCTTGCAGAAACACCCAGTTTCAAGGACGTGGCCACAGACACAGTGGAGGTGCATCCCCAAAACCCAGCCCATGGTGGGGAGCCTGCCCAGGCCCCCCAGCCCACCCTCCGTGCAGAGGAAAACCCCACCTCTCAGTAGTGGTACACCTTGATCTCTCTGTTCTCATCCAGCCCCAGCTGCAGGAGGCTGGGGCTGCTGCCTGGGGGCTGCTGTGCCCGTGGGGAGAGCGCTCTGGCAGCTGGGTGAAGGAAAAGCCTGGCTCACAGCAGGGATCAGCCCAGCCAGGACAGGTACCAAGCCAGCCCAGGGCACACGGGCTGTGCTGGGCCTGCTGCACCCCAGTCTAACGGAATTAGAGGGGGATTAGGGAATTCAGGGGCACACCTCGCTCAGGGCAGCACGGAGCTTTGCTGCCAATATCAGTGTACACTGAGGAGACACCCAGATCCCCAGCACAGCCTGGGAGCATCCCTGCTCACTGCACAGACAGGTCCTGCTGCCTGCATCCAGCCCCACGCTTCAGGATTCCTCAAACCAGAGCTGGAGAGAGCTCTGGGGGGAGCCCAGCCCTCCCTGCCCCACCAGAGCCCAGCCACACAGCTCCAGGCGCCCTCACCTCCTCCCAGGTGCCCTCACCTCCTCCCAGGTGCCCTCACCTCCTCCCAGGCTGCCCAGCAGGCCCTGCCCATGCCAAGGGCTCCATCCACAGCACCAGAGGCAGCCCTACAAAGCCAGACCCCCTTCTTGCCCACCCCATCCTCCACTCTGCACTGTTTAAATCCATATTTTCAAATCCTCACATTCCCAGCTCCAACTGCTCCTCTACAGCTGAGCAGCGCCACTCAAGAGCATCACAACACAGGGAAAGGAAGGGAAGCTTCCTCAGCCAGGTCCAGCCCAGAGAGCAGCACACAGATCACTCCTGCTCCATCTGCAGCACCAGGCACTGCAATAGAGGCCAAGGCCTCGAAATTGCTGCTCAGTTCTTCATTTCACACCCCTCCTGCCACCCTCCTCCCA